>NC_044982.1:8478435-8813122 GCF_008728515.1 Papio anubis | reverse complement strand
AAGTGCCTAGCTGCTTCTACTCTGTCCTGGAGAAGCTGGTTCTTATTTTGCATGTTTAAAGTCCCTGTTTGAAGTTCATCCATGGGGCTCAAATTTTGGCTTGGCTTTCATTCCATGCCACATTTTACACTCACTTTTCATTTCACATGAAAACCAGGGGCAGGAGAACAAATGGGGATTGTGGTATAAAGGGGTTAGCATCATGTCCCCAGTGAATGAAGCCAAATCAGAATTTTCTCTGTAAGTTTGAAATCAGACGCCAAGGGATGAAATAGATATTTATTGGAAGAAACATCATTTATTGAGCACCTATTATATGCATCATGTTAAGGTCCCATGTTAGAGGAAAATTAAATTGCAGGTTTTGTGCCTAAGCAAGAACCAGACAAGTAACCAGTAATTAGGATAAAATGTGCTGAATAAAAAATTCTAAGAGCACATGAATATAGCGGAACATTGAGGAAGACTTAGGAAAAGACCAAGCATTCCAGTTGGGTTTTGAATCATGAGCAAATGTTTGCCTGGCACTGGTAGGAGAGGAGGCAGCAGAAAACTAAAGCCATGGGTGCCCAGGGTGGTGATGAGTGGCTAGATCTGACCTAGATGCTCAAACCCATGAGTCAGGGTTAGGACTGGTCTTGCTTGGCCAAGACCAAGGTAAAGGGATTTTAGCTAAGCAAAACCAGGCACTGAGAACCAAACATGCAGGACAAAGTAAAATCTGTCATTTTTTTAGATAACAATAATAGCGACACAGTTAACTTGTTATTGAACACATGCCATGTGCCAGGCAGTATTCGAATCCTCTGCATGCATTAGCTTATTCAATTTTTCTGCCCATCCTGAAAGGTATGTACTAACACTCTCATTCCTATTTTAGAGACAAAGAAACAGAGTCAGAGAAAGGGTGAAGGCATCCCCAAAGATCACATAGATTATCAGTGGCAGAGACAAGATAGACTCAAACTTGTGATGCCAGAGTCAATGCCTTAATTGCTACCTTACATTGTTTCCCTGGGGGGCACTCTGAGTTAGAATATTCTAGGATGAGAGCCAGGCACATGGACCCTTAACAACCCCACAGGTGAATCAGATGTGCAACTCACTGTCACAGAGGGATCTGAGTTCATATAGTTGGAAGAGAGCTCACAAAAAGTAAAAACCAAAGGAGTCAAGGGGAGGGTAACCAGTTGGATGAGAGAGCCAAGAGGTCAGAATACCACAAGGATGGGATTGGAACAAAGGGAACCACGGATGTTTACGGGCGATGGAGGGTTATTTGTTCTGAGTGCTCAAACGTAGCCTAGTGTAGTAGGCTGTGTTCAGGATGCGGGCCTTTAGTAAAGATTCTGGGAGCTAACAGCTCCTGTGGGTGACGATGACTAAGCTGCCGTGGAGAGGCTCAGGGACAGGGCCTATTCAGAAAGTAGAGGTGTCAAGTCTCATGGAGATGAAATCCTTCCCAGGTTATGTACTGATGCGGGAGGTATGGGGGGTGGTGACAGACCCAGGTTATGGAGGCTGCTGGGTGAAGAGGGCGTTCTAGTCTCTGCTGACCTTAGATGCTGGTTCTAAGTAGTTCATTCATAGTAGAAACTCTGCTGTTTTGGAGCTGTCCAATCAACCTAGGGGAAAAGGATGGAATATAGTCCTAGCATAGAACCAGCGTGTTGTGCTCAGACACTGAGACCCAGTCTCCTAAATTCAGATAAGATGGCATGAAGGAGGGAAGGGATTTGGTGGACAGGCCAGTCCTAGGGATCCATTCAGGAAAACCAGCTCCCAAGGCCAGTATGTACAGCTGTGTGAGTGCATAATTCCAGGGATAAGAACGTGCAGGCTGTGCTTGGAGTTGTGCAGTGAATAACCTGCACAACTGTATATGATGACCCTCCTTGGAATTCATGCTACTACAGTTCTGGTACCTACTCATTGGTAGGAATGATGACTTGATAATCCCAGTGATAGGCTGGTTCCAATTCTACATTCTCCAAGGCTGATCTCAAGAACTGGAGAAGCCTGAAGTCATGATGGAGAATTGACTTCTTGACAGGGTGTTTGAGGGATGAATAGCAAAGATTTCTTATCTCTGCAGCTCTTGAGGTTGTGTAGCTAACTTTGTAAACCCAGTGGCAGAACCAACTGTATAATTTAGTTCCCGGTGCAAAATGAAACTGTGAACCCCTTACTCAAAAAGCAGGATAAAAGTATTATTAAAGGTACTAAAGCACAAGCCATTTTCATTTTCTTTAGCAGATTCTCTCTTTTTTGTAGTGTTTTTTATTTGTATTTTTCATGTTTTTCTAATTAAAAAATAAGCTTTAAATTATTTGCATGAATTTTACTGTTTATCTTTATGTTGTGCCATGACAATTTTAAATTTGACTATAGTAGCAATTAACTCTTACATGAAATTACCCAAATTCCACAATTCATTTGTTGCAGTTCCTATGTGTCCATGCATTTAGTTCTTACCAGGACACTGGAAATGTTGCATGAAACAAGCTCACCTGTTTTCTTTCACTTCTTGATACGTGCACGTTTCATCCATACTCTTTACCTTCCTCTCACAGGGAGTGAGGGGAACTGAAAGAAACAGGAAATCTGGGCCCTGCCCTCCCCTTTCCTCCTAAGCACCATTTTCAGTGGGCATGATTGGCCAATTCAGGGAAGCAACACAGGTAAGGAAGGTGTGATGGAGTCCCTTGTCCTGGTGCCTGTTAGAATGCCATTGCCTTCTTTCTGCATTTGATGCAAGTCCTGGTTTGGAAAGAAAATGTGACCTCTGGGTGGAACACACTTACCTTGGACTCACTTTGAGCCTCTCTGAACTCCCATGCCGGCGGGTCCCTCACAATTGCATGATCATGGGGCATCTGGGGCATTGTGAACATGCTGCATTAATGGGCAGCGAGGAAAGGTGGATGCACATATTGCACTTACCTCCTCTGCTCATGGACACGCTCCAGTGTCCCATCAGATTTTACTTGTAAAACACAAGTCCAAGGATCAAATTGCTGTGACTCTCAAGACAATGACAAGAGAGCATTAAACCAAGTGCCCAAATGCAGACCCTTCTGAGCATAGGACCCTGTGGGCCGGCCAGCCCAAGTCATGTGCCCATAAAGCTGGCTGTGTCCAGAGGCACCCAATCCCTCACCTGTCTGCTCCATGACATTCAGAACCACATCACAAGGACCACATCACAGATTGCAGCTCCTCGGCCCTTAAACTTCTTTTTGAAGGTGGTAAGAAAGATATTCGTCCTGTTGAAGGATGAATCATGCACCTTTGAAGCAAAAATTCCCTCAGTTATTATTTGTACCAATAATTTCCAAAGTGTTTTGGTTTTGTTCATTTGTTTATATATGGGTGGACTTTTCCTTCACATCAATTCTTACATTATTTCAATGTATGAAATAGAGGAGGTGATGCTTCCACTAGAGCAGAGTTGAAGCCAGAGCCTCCCTCATTTGCTCATTGATCCCGAAGCCACCTCCTGCAGTTGTGCATGACTCTGGCAGATACAGTTGGAAAGAAAAAAAAAAAGACAACAACAGAACTGATCTGATCCATGCAAATTCGTAATCATATGTAATACTAAAGAAATATTAAACTAGACAGGAAGAAGTTACGTGGCCAAATCCCACAGCCATTTATAGACATACTGCTTCTTATGGTCAGGTCCCCCACATCCATGGTTCTGAAAGTAAGGTCCCAGAGCCAGCAGGACCAACAGTACCTGGGAACTTGTTAGAGATGAAAATTCTTGGACCTCTTCCAGACCTAGTGAATCAGAAACTCTGAAGTGGGGTCCAGTTACCCGTGTTTCAATAAACCCTCCAGATGATTATGACACACACTCAGGTCTGAGAACCACTGGCTTTTACATTCCACTTCACTAATGCCTAATCATCTCTGGGACAGACAACATGCCAGGAGCTGCTCTGGTCCACTGAGGGACGGTTCAAATCACAGACCATGCACAGCTGCCAAGACGATGTGCTGTGAATGTGGCCATTGTTCCGTGAGCCCCTACCGAGGCTCCCACTCCTGCTGCATTTCCAAGAAACACGCTGGACCTGGGGAGAAAAGCAGCAGGGCCAGCCCATGGCCACATCTCACTGTGTGCGGTGTGAGCGGGATCCTTCTCTTTAGCTCCTGCACTGAGGCCACAGAAGAACTCACACCCTGCTTTTGTGAAGGAGAGGAGGGGTGAGGAGTTCCTCAATATACTCATTGCATTTCAGTCTGTTCTTACCTAGCCCTCTGGCCAAGTCTAGGTGAATAAAGTGGGTGACATAGCGGTGTTTCCCCCACTCACTTTTTTGAGCTTTAAATGAGGAGTCAGTGGAAGGCTTGAATCTCAGCAGTAGAAAGCCCAGGGCTGAGGACTGTCACTCCTCCTCGATGACTCTCACTGGACCCACCAGAAAAATGGCAGATGCAATCCATGTGCCTTCTCAGAATAGTCCCTCAAGACAGCAGAGGTCTTTTTTCACAGAGGACATTGTGTGGGTGAGACGAGACCAGAAGACCCTCATATCCTCACCCTGAGTAAGTAAGGGTGGGTGGGACGGTGTGGGAAAACGAACCCATGTGTGTCTCTTTGGCTGTTTTCTTTCCCATTTTTAAAATTGTGTTAAAGTGCACATAACATAACTTTTATCATCTTAATCTTTTTTTTGTTTGTTTTTTGATTTTGTGTGTGTGTGTGTGTGAGACAGAGTCTCACGTTATTGCCCAGGCTGGAGTGCAGTGGTGCGATCTCAGCTCACTGCAACCTCCACCTCCCGGGTTCTAAGCGATTCTCCTGCCTCAGCGCCTCAGCCTCTCAAGAAGCTGGGACTACAGGCACGTGCCACCATGGCTAATTTTTGTATTTTTAGTAGAGACAGGGTTTTGCCAGGTTGGCCAGGCTGGTCTTGAACACCTGACCTCAGGTGATCCAACCAACTCAGCCTCCTAAAGTGCTCGAATTACAGGCATGAGCCAGCATGCCCTGCATTTTAATCATTCATAAGCATGCAGATCAGGGGTATTAAATACATTCATGCTGTTGTGCGACCATCACCACCATCCATCCACAGAAGTCTTTTTGTCTTATAAAACTGAAACGGTGTCCCCATTAACAGTACCTCCTCATTTCTCTCTCTCCCCAGACACTGGTAACCACCATCCTACTTTGTAGCTCTATGAATTTGACCTCTCTAAGTACCACATGTAAGTGGTGTCATACAGTATTTGCCTTTTCTGGCTTATTTAACTTAGCATAATGTCCTTGAGTTTTACCCACGTTGCAGCACGTGTCAAAATTTCCTTCCTTTTAAAGGCTAAGTAGAATTCTATTATATGTAGGTATCACATTTTGCTTATCCATTCATTTATCAGTGGACGCTTGCGTGGTTTCCATGTTTTAGTTGTTGTGAATAATGCTGCTATGGACATGGTTATACAGACACCTCTTCCAGATCCTGATTTTGATTATTTTGTGTATATACCCAGAAATAGAATTGCTGAATTATATGGTAATTCTACTTTGAGTTTTTTTGAGAAACTGTCTTTGGCTGAATTTTAGGGTCAGCCAGAAACTCCTGTTTTAAAAACAAATATTCATAACTATACATACTTACAATGTACCCACAAAAATTAAAAATAAAAAAACTGAAAAGCACAAATATTTTCACGATAAGATGCCAATGGAATCTGCGCCCCATTCATCACTTTGTGTCTCCTTTTTCTCATGTCGTCTATGGTGGGACAAGTCACTCCAGCGCTGCAACAGATGAGTCACCAAATCTCAATCCTTTGGTTTTGTATGTAGGAGAGAAAGAGACAGAGAGGTGAAGACTGGATGCTCGCTCCTAACTTCCTCAGACCGTAAGAGGCAAGGTCACTTCTGCTCACATTCCGAATGGTGAGACTCTCAATACACAGCCCTGATGTAATCAGAAAGAAGGTTGAGAATCATGGCCTTCCTGCATGCCCAGGGCAGAAAATGGAATGGTCTGGTGAACACATAGTGTTAGTTCTACCATGTTTTTCCATTGTCAAGGGGCTGAGAATTCAAAGAAAAATTAACAGAACAATTGCAAATAGTGCATTTGCAGGCTTATGGTTGAGCCCTTCAGAGATGTGCTATTCTTGGCAGACTGTATTTTTAGGCAACGTTAACTTTTGCATTAACTTACCATTGTGGACCCATTGATGGTTATGGATGCAAGAGAGGAAGAGCCTTTCAGAGGAGGACTGCCTATGGAACCAGAGCTGCTATTTTGATTAATGTGGCCAGTTAAGCTAAACAAAGAGATTGGCTGTGACTGGGTAAAATCAGTCACTCCAGAAGCCCCAGAGAGACCCCTTTCTGGATTCAAAGCAAATACAATCTCCAGGTTGAGGGGGACAACTATAGATGGGGGCTCTACAGAGAAAGAAATCCCTCGCTCACTGTTGTAGGAGTGGAACATGTTCATGAAGGTGAAACGGCAATACATATTCCTAACTTGAAATTCTCCATACTGTCTGACATAAAGATCCCACCTCTCCTCTACGAATCAATGTGGTCTAGAGACCATGTGAATATCTGAGAGGAGGGGCAAAGGGTGTACACAGGCCTATCACATTTTTACTTAAGGGTGGCAAAGATCAACAACCACTTAGCTGAACATAGAAGCAGCTGAATATATTGTGAGTGTAGCCAGTTCACGGAAGAGTATGCAGAATTTAACATTATTTTTTCAAAGACTTTTTAATTACAAAGATGCTTTTGTCACATGTGGAAATTCTTTCAACATAATCATACATGGAAAATTGTACATAACAATATATATTTATAATCCCAGTGGCATTATAGGTAACATTATAGAAATAAAAATAATAACAACAACAATAATAGCTCTCATTGAATATAGTCTTTCATGAATTCATTTCATTTAGTTCTCAACCAAATCTAGGAAGCAGGTGATCACATCCCTCTTTGATGCATGAAAACACAGAGGCTCAGACAGGGGAGTTTGTCACTGCTGGGCACACAACTACAGAAGTGAGATTCACATTCTCGTCTTCCTCCAAAACTCATGCTTTCGATGAGTTAGTTCATTGGTGCAAATTAATTTATACTCAAGAATTTTATAAAGGAAAGAATGAATATGAGGACATCGCTTCGCAAAGGTTATCTATGTGGTAAGAATGGCAATGATTTGGGAGTTTTCTTCATTATATTTTCTTTTGTTTTCACCAATTTCTGCATCAAGCATGCATTGCCTTTAACATCAAGAATAAAAAAAATGAATTCACGATGAAACCTTGTAGCTTAAACAAATAAACTTATTCATGAATTGTAAACAAGTGACTTATGGACGAATGTAACCACAGAGTAAAATGTGGGATGATTGAGTTGTGAGATCTAGTTATTTTCCATTTCTTATTTCTGTGCCACATTTTGTTGAGCACAACTTTTAGACTAGGAAATAAAAAGAGAATTGACCACATTGACAGGCCTATCTTAATTTTATTTCTCTGTGCTGACAGCAAGACAAACATATCTCTCTGTATTTGAGGGGCAAAAGCCAAACAGGGCCATGTCACAAAAAGAAAGAATTTTTTCTTTTTTTACTCATTAGGAAAGAGACCTTCAGACAGTGACCACTTCTGTAACGGAATCAAAATGATTTCAACTGGGTGTTTGTGGTCTGGGCTCCAGACTGGGTGGTGCAGCCATGTCCTGCCGATTTCAGGCAGCATCTGAATTGGCATTCTGTTATCACGGAGGAATGAATGGGACCCGTGAGCTGTGTCGAAATTCTGCCCAGGCTTACTGAATGGGACCTCTGGAAAGGGTTCCCTGATGTTTGCTGTGCCCCTGAAATCAGGTCTCCACTTAACAGGGAGTTTTCAGAAATAGAGAATGAGAGAGAGAGAAAGGCAAAGAAAAAGAGGAAGAGAAAGGACAGGGGAAGAATACAGCTGACCACTGGCAGATCGGACCTGCCTCGTCTTTTCTTCCAGAGAATATGTCTACTTGGGCTCATGA
This sequence comes from Papio anubis, assembly GCF_008728515.1. Classification (NCBI taxonomy): domain Eukaryota; kingdom Metazoa; phylum Chordata; class Mammalia; order Primates; family Cercopithecidae; genus Papio; species Papio anubis. The sequence goes on along the minus strand of NC_044982.1, from coordinate 8,805,090 downwards.
GGATAGAATTTCGGGGCACCAGGAGCTGGGCAGTCCAAGCGGTCTTTCCTGGGGCTCCTGGTTTCCTGGAGTGGGGTAGAAAGGGGATGTTTGCTGCTGTTGCTGTTCCTGTTGTGTTCTGAGTATGACTGCGTGGTGGAACCAGTTTCTTTCCCTCTACTTTTTATTTATGCCCCTGTTTTATTTGTTGAGCATCACTTTTAGAAGAGAGAGAGAAAGATTGAGAGATATATATATATATATATATGCCATTTTTTATAGACTTAACATGTAATTTTTAAAATAAAGCTTTCTAGTGATGGGGAGGCAGAGGCTGAAGTGCCTTCACTGGCTTAGGCTGGTTTTGCCAACGGTCTCTGCCAAGCACATCCAGAAGTCTCCCTTTCCCTTAAACTCCTACCTAAGATTTAGTGAGAGGCCAGGGACGCTGAAACATTTCAAGGGTGTCTTCAGGGACGCTGGGGCGTAAATCCAGGTGGCCTGGGGCACAGATCCCATCAGATCCTTCCTTGGAGGCTCCATTAGAGTGTGGGGGAGAAAGCCAGAGCCTTCAGCCTCCCCAGGATCCCAGCAGTGCAGCCAGAGACAGGTGGCTCCTGGGGAACAGCCTGGGAACATGAAATCAACAGTGGTAAATGGCCAGCACTTCAACTTGAAAGCAGTGGCTCAGTCCCGCATGGCTGATGACTTTGGGTCAGGCATTTAAGCTCCTGTAACCACAGCTGCTTCCTGGTGATGCGGCATGAGGCATTTATAAAGGGTCCTGATGTAGAGCGGCTTCCGACAAACATTCCTTCCAGTCCCCTCCCCTCCTAAGGAGTTCTCAGCTCATGGGCTCCGGTTAAATTCCACTTGAGATCATTTTTCTTTGTCATCCCCGAAGTCTCCCTCTTAGCTCAAGTGGTACTAAAGTGAAAGATAACTGGTCAAATCTCCTGAATCCTTATTCTCATCCCTATCAAACAAAGCTGGATTTGAGGATTACTGAAGCTGTGGTAACACGCTCTCGCATCTGAGAGTGGGAGTATGTGTAGGGGGAGGTGGGGAAAGACACCTGGTCTGCAAAGGAGAGTTGGTCTCCTGGCCGTGAGCCCCCTGATATGTTGATTACCCTGCTGGGCCTCAGTTCCTATTATGCTCAAATGAGAAGGGGGAGAAGCATCCCTGTTCTACTGACCTCTGAGTGTGGTATGAAAGATAAGATAAACCCATGCACGTGAATGCAGTTTGCAAACTGTGCAGCCTTCATTCTCATCTCTGTGTGCTTCTGGGGTCCAATTAGTATAGTTATTGATAACTTTGGTAATTTTGAAAGCACCAAAATGGACATTTTCCTCATCTTGATTTTCTGAAATTTGGCTGAAAAATAATTAACTGCTTCCCCAGTGTTTCTGAGTGTTTGGAGGAGCCACTGACCTCTCTCAGGTACCTTTTTTCCATCTATCATAGGAAGATCAAATGCCATCCACCTAGAATTTTCCAGGATACCCCAAGATGACCCAGTGTGGGAGTGTTTGGTAATCCCTAAAGCTCTCTACAATGTAGGTAAAGTGAGTATCAGTGACGACGATTAAAGTGGGCACAGATTTAATAACTAGGGAATTAGCACAGCATCTATGGGGCTCCTGCTTGGCACAGGGGCTCTGAGAATATTTGAGGGCAAGGCCGGCACTTTCCCCATTACCAGCACACACATAGTGGGTTTTTTGCAAAAACAGATCTTTTAAAAATGCTCTTTGTTCCAAATATAAATGATCTGGTCAACTTAATTTGTTAGTCTTTCTCCTACTAGTTAAACTGCTCATATTTTATGTCAACTTGAGTGCCTTTCATGGTCTGCCTTAGTTTTACTATAACTTGGCAAATCAGTCCCAACATTTTATAAACCTCAGAGAATTTGGCTGTTGCAAACTGATGTTTTTATTTTGCTTGAAGTTATTCCTGTATGCGTTTTAAAGAGTAGAAATATTAGCCCATAACAATCTAGGCAATGGAGTCCCTTCATATGGGTGACATTGATCAGGCTTGCTCACCTCCAGGATGCTAGGACTGGTACATTTCACAGCCTTGGTGCTGAAAATAATATTTCTGGGAACAACAACCACCACAACTTAATTCGCTTTTATCTCTACCTTTCATTAACAAAATGATTCCCAGAGTTTGTTTTGCCATAAGTATGTAAATAATTATTTCTTGCTTCAGGATTATTTTAGAGAAGTCTCAAAACGGAAATTGACCTGGAAAGCAAATTATACATACACACACATATATGTGGTGTGTAGTTTGGGACATCATTTACTATAATATGCAACACAAAGTATATGCATATAGGACACATACTCTGATGCTTAGTATATATTTATGGGACTTCCATTCTATGCTAGGTACTGTGCTGGCTTGGGAACAAGCTCCCAGCTTTTTGTTCTAAAAGCCTGTATTTGCACCCAAGTTCTACCAGTTATCAGATGTGTGATGTTAGGCAATTTACCATAGTTTATTGGTCCTAAGGTGATATTTTAAGAAATATTTTAACCTCCGAAATGAAATGCATCTTACAGTTGATGACATCTTGCAATTAGAATTGTCAGTATACATTTTTCTCTTTGTGGTACATAAGGTAAGGATGCATCTTACAAAAGATTTCACCTTAAACTTGACAATGGAAAAATTGCTAACACAGAGTTGTTGTGAGAATTAAAGTAATTGATGAATTTAGAAAATTTTCTAGTATAGGCACTCAATAAAGGACACACGGTTGCTATTCTCACACTAACTTATTAGTAATAGCCATAATTTAAAGAGTATTCATTCTGCTGGCAATGCTTACTCCCATTACATAGATAAGAATATTTAGGCTTATAAGAGTTGGGTTCTTTACCTAAAGCCAAGATCAAATTCAAATACAACATCTATCTGACTCCAATGTTCACACTGACTCCACTAATGCTACCTCATTACACATACATACATTTTGTATTTCATACGTTATTCACATACAATGTGTAACCCATTGTTAACAACCCACAAATCTCTGCTGCTAGGAAGGAATGAGATGGGGTCTCCAATACTCAAAGACCCCCCTCCATGGCATGTTACTGGCTCTGCCTGGGCTTTTGAATGAGGATATTTATTTCTAGGTCTCTCAAATTCTGTGGTTATTTAATCACCTCCGATACCTCCCAGTAATCACTGTGTATTGCATTATGCAAGTCAGCAAACTCTGCTTACTTTAATATACATGAGGAGGAGGGAGGGATATTTCTCACTGAAGGTTTTATGGAAAATTTTGCATTTATTGATTTTTTCCCTTAAATCTTATTCTTTAAAGACACCTCCCATACACATACACAAATGCGCATGCATATATATGATGAAAATAATGGCTATGGCCATGTTTGTTCAAGCTAACAAAAATATAGCATATTGACAACATTATCTGTCATTCCCACATTTCACCTGGAGTAGAAAACCGTTTGATCTCAAAAGTCTGTTGGCTACATCCGTTCACAAGAATATATTTTATTCATGCACATTAAAGTAAAGACAACCATATGCAAGGGTTTCTACAACTTGGGGCAGGAAAAAAAAATAAAACATGTTTCTGCTTGCAAGCTTTGCATGTTGGTTACGCTAGCAGTGTTCATGCCATTTACTTTTCTGCAGTTTTCGGTTCCCCTGTATTTTCAATGATCAGCACAGATTTGATGGCTTGTTGATGTGGCAGTGCCCTTAGAGGTCATCACCCCCCAAAAGAGATAACTGAGAGTCCAATAAGTTAGGGATTTCTATGGGGTCACATGTTGCTTTCTGTGTAGGACAAGACTAGAACAAAATGTTATCTGTCTTGCAATTCTCAGCTGGAATCCGGGTACTGAAAGAGATGATGGAATCTTAGGGAGAAAATTTCATCTCTCTCTAACTTCTGTTTTCTCTTCTGGAAAATGGGGATGGTAGTATTGACCTCACAGGGTTTTTGTAAGAACTAAATAAAGTAATATCTGTAAGGTTGCTGGCACTATGGTTAGCACTGTTCCATATGCCTGTTTGTTTTATTTTAATTTCCTTATTTTCATTTACCTGCTGCAGGTAACTTAAAATGTTATGCAGGGGCATAAATGACATGGTTATTATAGATTTCAGGTGACTGTGTAGACTGTAAAAATACCTGCTTGTCAGCTGGGAGCAGTGGCTCACACCTGTAATCCCAGCACTTTGGGAGACCAAGGAGGGTGGATTGAGAGGTCAGAAGATTGAGACCATCCTGGCTAACATGGTGAAACCTCGTCTTTACTAAAAATACAAAAATTTAGCCAGGCTTGGTTTCACGTGCCTATAGTCCCAGCTACTTGGGAGGCTGAGGCAGGAGAATCACTTGAACCTGGGAGGTAGAAGTTGCAGTGAGCTAAGATTGCGCCACTGGACTCCAGCCTGGTGACAGAGTGAGACTCCATCTTAAAACAAAACAAAACAAAACAACAAAACCTGGTTGTCTCTTTGCATTCTCTTTTATTCAAAAGGAATTATCTATTGCTGTTGTATGACATTTTATCTTCAGCAATCTTGGGAACCAAAAGCAGTATCCCTGTCTGGGGGCAACATGGGAAATCTGAAATATGGCAGTTTAGAGTCTGGGGTAGTCTCACAAAGCAGTGGGTTTCATTGCAATCTTGTGCTTTCTGGATTATCAGAGTAAATGTTTCTGCCTCAGAGTCCTTAGCTCTGTGTGGCCAGTAAAGCGAGTCTAACTCAGCCAACTTGGAAACCATGCTTTCGTATATTTCTTTTGGTGCTCTCCTTTCAGGGGAGAAACATGCTATTGGCAATTGTTCTCAGAGTGGAGAGTGTTATGTTTTACTTTGATGCCCTGGGCTCCTTGATAGCCCACAAGGCCACACAGGGTACCAGCAGATGCTTAAGTCTTTTTTTTTTTTTTTTTTTTTTTTACCACCTGCTAGATGTTTCTAGCCAGATCACTCATTCCAAATGGAACTTGAATGTCATTTAAAAATCATTTTTGGGGCCTGGCTCTCTAGTCTGTTGAGCTAAAAATATGTAAAACACTGCCATTTATCAAGCCCAATAGGTTAGCTCATTTATTCCTCACAGAGAACTTGTGATGGAGGGAATATGATGCTTCATTTCTACAAGAGGAGACAGCAGCTCAGAGAAGTCTCATTACTAGATTTGGTTGGCCAATTAATAAGGAGCAGAGATGCAATCAGAACCGGCGTATAATGGAGGCCCAAACTGACCATTTAGTATACTGTGCTACCCCTACATACTACCAGGTTTTCAATATGGAAAGGAAGATACACTGCCTTCTTTAAAAAATAAAATCGGGGAAAATATCGGGTAAAGGACCTGTGGCAATAAACATGGCGTTGAGCAGAGAACTCAGCCCAGAGCAGAAGTTCAGTAAAATCTTATTATGGGGGTTACGTACTTACTGGCTCCCTGCCCCAAGGAAACACTTCTCTACTCTATTATCTGATGCTGGTGTTGCCTTTTTTAAATCCATTTCCCAGGCTGCTGTATCCTCGGCTTCCTGTTGAGTTGCACCAATGGAAGTCACAGGAGGGAGACAGGAAGGTAGGAGGAGGAAAAAGAACCTTATTCTTGGTATCTCTTGTTCCTTCTCAGTGTTGCTCCAGCAGCAGCAGCAATTGACTGTATCTCTACCTTCTTTCTCCATTCCCAGAACCACACTTCTCACAGCTTCTTAGACCCACAATGATGAGACCTTCTTTGCAGGGGTCTGCACTCTTTTGAGTCTCAGCTCTGGTATCCTCACTTCTCTCTTGTTCTCTGATCTCCCAGTAGTGACTGCTTGTTGTGCGAATTATTTGGCTATTATCTCTGGGTAGTATTGATTTCCTATTAGCTCTTTTAGTTTGTCAGTTTCTCATATGGAATCCTGTCTGTTTGAAACACCTAGTATGGTTTCTGTTTTCTTTTCTGAACCCTGAATGATACATGTGTTGAATGATACAATGCCCAAGTAAACACAGAAATCTGAACAAGATCCATTTGGTCATCTAAAGGAGTTTGCAACCAAACAGAAAGATGGACCTAAATCCCAGTGAAGTGTAGAAGGGTGGATAGGAGTGTTAAACAGAGGCATGAGCCGGGTGCGGTGGAACAGGACAGGGAAAAGACGATTTCTAGACTGGAACAATTCAAGTATAAAGCTTGATTTGATTGAAAGACAGTGTGGATTCCGATGAGAAAGAAGAACTAACATGAATTCTTGCAGGATCTTCAAAACAATTTATCATGGGTAACAATTTCCAAAAATTTTCTAAAACCAATTTTTGGAGTGACATGGAATATATATATATATATATATATCCCTAAATAAGTAACTTTCTCGTAAAAGCTAATGTTTATCTGGCACTTAATACAAACTCCATGCCATCCTTGGATGTGACATGGACTAGTCAATTTGGGGCTCACTCTGGCCATCCTCTGTTTTAGAGGAGACACTACTGAGGCTTGAATAACAGAAGTGCCTTGTCCAGAAGCTGAAAAGGAATTCTAACCCTGGGAGTCTGCATCTAGAGACAATATCATGTCACCTGTACAGAAAGGGGTGGATTATTATCAGAGGGCTTTGATACAAATTTCACCTATATGCCTTTAGGTAAGTCACCAAGACTTCTCTGACACTTGCTTTCTTCCTTAGAAAAACAGAAATGCTAGTGGGCTATGAGGAGGTTCAACATCTCAATGGATGCCCAGCATAGACCCATCAGTGGTTGTTAATTTGCAGGAATAACTTTATGGTACCAGATTAGGATGAAAGCCCTACAATTTCACACCCAGTCACTTACCTTGAGCTCCCTCCATGAGCAGAGACAAGCTGTAGGCGGTGTGGGTGTCTCCCGTCCTCTCTGTGCATCTCTGAGCCATTCTGTGACCATCCCGATGCTGACAGGGCTGTAACCCACTTTTATTCACATGACAGCTGACAAGAGATCATTGCAGTTAACTCTGACCCAGGTGATTCAATGTATCAAGGTCAACCTCCCCGCTGCCCAGATGGCATTGAGTGGGAACCATGGTCCTAAGAAGATGTTTATGGGCACTTGGGTGCTCTCAACAAAATCACCAGTCACCAAGTAAGCATGATGGAAATCCACAGTGGGAAGGAGGCCTTCTGTAGTTTTCTGAAGGGCATTGGTTTCCTATGTCTGCTGTTAACAACTTAACCACAACTTTTGTGGCTTAAAATAACACAAATATATTCTCTTAATAATTTCGACCTAGAGGTCAGAATTCCTAAATGAGACTTTGGGGGCTAAATCAAGTTGTCAGTGGGTTGGTTCCTTCGTCAGGTTCCAAAAGTGAATCCCTTTTAGCACCTAAGCCTCACAACCGTCTTTCACATTTGCATTATTAGTTCAATTTTACAAAAGAGAAAACTGAGGCTCAGAGAGCAACCTACCCCATGTCTTACATCTATTAAGGCAGAGATAAAACTAAAACTCGGGTCCAGTTGGCCACCAAGCCTTCTTTGTCATTTCTATTCCCCTGTCCTATGGTGTGTGGTGACAATAGTAAGGGTGCTGAATTCTGTGTGCTTTGCAGTAAATGTCCCAAGATCCCAGACGTAGCTTCTACTCTCTCAACATCATTTCACAAAAAAAGGGCTGAGACGGAAGCAAGGAAGGGGCATGACCTGTATGTCCCATAGTACATGCCCTCACTAAGGTGATAGTTTCTTTCTTGCTGGAGCCTATTAATTTTCAGAACAAATCCATGTGGCAATCAGTATGATTTGTAACTCCTGGATGGGCAAATCCAGGCTAAATCAAGCACCCAGTTTCCCGACTAAATAAATGGAGGGACTTGTATCTAATTGTCTGAATTTAGGAAAGAAGGAAGACGCTGGTGCACAGTTCAGACCCATGCAAAATGGGTTTCCTGCAGGAGGTAAGAAGAATGGGTTTCCTGCAGGAGGCGGGAACCTCAGATAGATTAGGAGAGGGTCAGGGGTCCTCAGGGTCCAATGGGCAGCTTTGCCCACCTTCTATCATTCCAGGCTATGCCCAGGGTCACTGTTCTGCCAGTGGGGTCTCTAGTAAAGATGCTCCTTTGTGACCAAGTTGCTACGTCAGTCACCCATCCCTGCTGGATCCATTTTTTAGTGTGTTTGAGTGCACACACACAGAGAGCCTACTCTTAAACAACAGAATGATTTTGATACATCATTTAACTAACCAAAAGTAACATCTTGACAATTTTAATCGACTAATTATACACTCATGGTCATTTTGAAAAGTACCCATTTTGGTTCTTTATGTCTTGACAACTGTAAGAGTCCTCAGCTGGAAAATTGGGATACAGACAGAGAATTTCAATTACTCTGACCTTGGGAAGTTGAAAGCTGGGATTTCCTTCCCAATGGGGCACAGAGAAGCAGAGAGGAGTCCTGTGAAGACTGGGTTGGCCACCCCCAGAACTAGACTCTGGGTCTGCTCTGCTCCTATCTGGAAATAATCAGAAAGAGACCAGGGAAAGGCATCAGGACTTGGAGAACAATGCAGATGGTACAAAAGCAGGTATCCTAGAAACTAAAACAGCCTGGTGTTTCTGTTTTCTTTCCTCTGTCTATGCCCTTTCTTTTCTCCTTCTACTTCCCTCTCCTCCCTCCTTCACTCTTCTCCCCTTCTCTCCTCCTTTTCCCTTTTTAAGATGGATAAATGAACATTTCATCTTTCAAACTTAAACGCGGTGTTGGTTTGCTAACACGTGCTAAAGACCTATTTTGTGCCAGGTAATTTACAGTTATCTTTTCAGTAATTTCTTACATAAACTCAAAAGATACCACCCCCATTTAACAGAGGCAAGCCTGAGTCTCTGAAGCAAACAAAATAACTTGTTGAACATCACTCAAGTAGTAAATCATGATGCCCTGATGAATCCAGCTCCATCTGGCCCCCAAACCCTCCTGGTGAGTATGTGCAGGGGTCTCACGATTTCCTGGCCTCTTCTGTCAATCCAGAGAAAGAGGAAGCTCTGCTGAGGGTCAGATCCAGGCCAGTCCTCCAACTCCATGTAACTGTGGCTACCAGCATCCTGGACGAAGCGGTGGAGGGTCTCCCGGGCAGCCCCAGTTTCTGCCTGGAACAAATTTTTAATGCCAGTGGCTGATCTTGGATCTGGGGTCTCACCTGCTCTCCCAAGTTTCATGTTTTGAAGGATCCCTGGGAAGGGCTGAGAGCAAGCAGTGCAGGCTTAGAGGGCTCCTCTCCTATATTGGGGGAGCAGGAAGGGGCACCACAAGCAAAGAGGGCCGCACAGGTGAGTGAGTCTCAGATGTGTTCCACCAAGGCCAAAGCCAACGTGTGTGTCAGCATCAGTGGGGATTCTTTTCAGGAGTAGATACTTCCCTTCTCGGACTTGTGGAAGTCCCACAGAAATGAATCAGACAATGATTGGGTGTCCTTGAACAATGTGTCTCTAACATTAAGTGGCTGGATCTGTAAATTAGGTACAGTTATGGTAGCCTCAGAGGGTCATTTTCAGAACTAAATCGAAGAACGCATTAAACAAAAAAGGTCACTTTGTTTCCCTTGCTGGGTGTGCAATGCGGAAGTGACTTGCTTCTTCAGTGCCCCGCTGCTCAAACCTCTAGGGGAGCACGCAGATGGGCAAGTTGTGGGGCTCTGACCGTGACAGCGTTTAGGGCTGGATGTTTACAGCTTCTGAAGCCCCAGTGGGTGTGTGCTACCATGCACTCTTTTAGTTTTGCCGTCTACAGGCGGCTTGTGTTGTCCAGCTCAACTAGACCCTCTACCTTGTCAGAAAGACAGAGGACTTTCTGTATCCTGGGTTCTTGCCTTGGTACACCGGAAGAATCAGATCACACATGGGCTTGGAGAATGAGTGCAAGGTTTTATTGAGGGGAAGTAGCTCTCAGCAGATGGGGGAGCCAGAAAGGAGATGGTTTTCCCCTGGAGTTGAGCCGCTCACCAGCCTGGGCGCTCTGACCACCCCAGCCAAACTCCACGTTGTTCCACCCATTGATGGCCTGCTGGCCTCCTGGGGCTGTTGGTGTGCTCCTCTCGACTTCCTCTTGATGTCCAACTGCTTGTGTGTTCTTCCGCTGATGTGTTCCTCATGGCGTCCATCCAGTTTGTGTCTCTGTCTGCTAGGGTCTCAGTTTTGTTTTTTTTTTGAGATGGAGTCTCGCTCTGTCACCCAGGCTGGAGTGCAATGGCACAATCTCAGCTCACTGCAGCCTCTGCCTCCCGAGTTTAAGTGATTCTCCTGCCTCAGCCTCCCAACTAGCTAGGATTGCAGTCATATGCCATCATGCCCAGCTAATTTTTGTATTTTTAGTAGAGACGAGGTTTCACCATGTTGGCCAGGCTGGTCTCAAACTCCTGACCTCAGGTGATCCACCCGCCTCAGCCTCCCAAAGTGTTGGGATTACAGGCATGTGCCACTGTGCCCGGCTGGTTCTTGGGGTTTTTATAGACACATGATGGGGGTGTGGCAGCCCAGGGTGGTCTTGGAAAATGCAACATTTGGGCGCAAAGGCAGGAGTGCCTGTCCTCACCTAGGTCCATGATGATAGGTCCGAGGATGGAGCCCTACCGAGGGACCTGCCTTCCTCTACCCAGCACTTCCCTGCCCCCTTTCCATATCAGTAAGCTAAGCACTTAGCCCAGAATCTGATGCATGTATGTGATAATGCTGCTTTTCTTTCTTCCTTCAGCAGTGATTATTGTGCCAAGCTTTGTGCTAGCTTAAGGTTGCCAGATAAAATACAGACACCCAGTTATATCTGAATTTTAGATACTCAATAAGTTATTTTTAGTATAAGAATATTCCAAATATTTCATAGGATGCACTTATACTAAAGGAGTTCTTATTCATCTGATATCTAAATGGATCAGGTGTCCACCATGTATATTCGCTACATCTGTTGACCTTATCTAGGCATCAGGAAAGCAAGTGTGGTGGACAGAAGAGAAGTCATCCTCCCCAGGTTAGCATATTAATGGGATAGAAGTCTGCTATTTTTTTTTATTCTGTCAAGCTTGTCTGTCTTTCTCCAGTGTTTTGTTTCTTCTTTTTTTTAAATGTAATTCCTGAATAAGTCGAGCACCTTCATTGCTGCTGATTTTCTCAAAGTCCTCCTGTTGCGGAGACTTCTTCTCCCCCACATGCCTGTGCCTTGCTTGGGCAGCCCAAACTGTGGGTCACAGGCTGCTGCCTCCCTTAGACAGTGGCCAGCAAGATACCCTGGGTGGCTCACTGCCAAGGCCAGTGCTGTCTCTTGCGCTCTGTGACGATGACCTTGAGGGAGAGGCCATGTTGGCTCTTGAGAAGTGCCCTGGGTCAGGGCCTGGTGCAGGTCCTGCTGATTCCAGCAGGCATCACTGCGGCTGGAGATGGAGTGGGCAGAGACCATGCGCGCTCTGATAGGGACTGGCTGAAGGACGGTCGTGTGGGCCACTGGAGGATGCTGGGTGAGGCAGGCTGAGGAACGTCCCCCAAAATATCCCCCTAGTAATCCCCAGTCTCTGTACATGTTCATTTACATGGCAAAAGGGCCTTGAAAGTGTGATTAGGTGCAGGGTTTTGAGATGGGGGGATGCTTCTGGATTATTTGACTCGGCCCTGACTGTAGTCATAAGCATCCTTATAAGAGGGAGGAAAGGTGTGAAATGAGGAAGGACATGTGGGAACAGATGCTGAGGTTGAAGTGATGAACTTTGAAGATGAGGAAGGGGCCAGGAACCAAGGAATATCATTGTCCGACCAGAAGCAGGGAAAGGCAAAAAGGAAAAAAAGAAAGAAAGAAAATAAGTGAAAGGAAGGAAGAAAGGAAGAAACTGAGTCTTTCCTACAGCCCCCAGAAGGAACATCAGTCTGCCGACTCTTTGATTTTAGACTTCTGACCTCCAGATCTATAAGAGAATGCATTTGTGTTATTTTAAGCCAACATTAATTTTTTTTTTATTTCTACAGGTTATTTGGGGAACAGGTGGTATTTGGTTACATGAGTAGGTTTTTTAGTGGTAATTTGTGAGATTTTGGTGCACTGACCAACTGAGCAGTATACACTGATTCTGATTCATAGTCTTTTATCCCTCACTCTCTTTCCACCCTTTTCCCTAAGTTCCCAAACTCTATTGTGTTATTCTTATGCCCTTACATCCTCATGGCTTATATATTTTGTGGTACTTTGTTACAAGAGCCAAGAAACACACACATCAGGGGACTTTGAGAACAACATCTAGCCAAGGGCTTACTTTAGGTGAGCTGTGTGGAGATGGGGGATCACGGGACATGCTGTCCATCACCATCAGTCCTCTGCTCAGGCTGGGAGGATCAGGTATACTCATGAGAGTTCTCCAGGCAGACAGAACAATAGAATTTACAGCGAGGAGAAGCAGGGAACAGATTTATTATAATGGAGGCTGAGAAGTCCCCTGACAGGCTGTCTGCAAGCTGGAGGCCAAGGAGGTCAGGAGTGTGGCTCACTCTGAGTCCAGAAGCCTCAGAGCCTGGGAAGCTGTTGATGTAGCCCTCAGTGGGAGGCCAAAGGTCAGAAAAACTGAGGGGCCACTGGGGCAACTCCTGGAAGCCAAAGTCCAGAGAACCTGGGTTTTGATGTCCAAGAGCAGGAGAAGAAGGGCCTCTCAGGTCCGGGAGAAAGAAAGAGATAATTCACCTTTCCTCTGCCTTGTTCTTTCTGGGCCCTCAGAGAGTTGGCTGGTGCCCGCCTCCATTGAGTGTGAATCTTTACTCAGTCCACTGACTCAAAAGGCAGCCTCTCCTGGCAACACCCACGTAGACACACACAGAAACTCTGCTCTACCAGCTGTCTGGGCCTCCTACCATCCAGTCAAGTTGACACCTAAACTTCACCATCACACCAGACAAGTGTTCTGGACGTCAGAGCAGCCAGGGGCCTCCCTTGGCCGCAGCCAGCCTAGGTGGTTGAGATGAAGATGGGCTGGGGGCCAAGGAGGCAGGGCAGTCATCATACCATCCACAGGGGCTAGTCAAGTGCCCTCCTCAGACCAGGCCCAGCCTCAACACTTTAAATAAATTGTCCCTAATTGTATCAATAAATACAAAGCAGTTTTTCTATTTAGAAAGGGCACAGAAAGTTCTAGAAACTTGTCCAAACTCAGACTCCCTGTCAGCTCTGTCTGCCCTGTCATCTGTCCCTCCTCTACTCTAGCAGAACACGTGACTGGCATCCAAAGACGAGACTTGGTGCTCATGTGCCCCTTACAAGCTGTAACTCAGGTGAGCACCCGTCTCTGAGCCTCAGTGTCCCTACCTGCCACAATGGAGGTTGCAGTTCCTACCTTTGCACGATCTTTGGTGGACTCAGAAGGACAGTGCGTACGTGAGAGAGCTTTGAACCGCAAAGGCAATAACTGTGCAGGAGTTATTCTCAGTGCTGTTTCTGCCCACAGCGGCATCTCCCCTTATTTCTCTGTAAGAGGATAAGAGTGGACATTCACTGATGGCCCTTTGATCCTCAGAGTACATCTCTCTTATCTATGAGGTTCAGAGAGGGGAAGCAAAAAACCTGGAGTCACACAGCAAGCCAGGAGTCTGTGGGTATCTAGTCCCAGATCTGGAGCCCTCACTCAGCCGCACTTCTGCAAGACGCCTCATCTCCCAGGCCTTCAGTTGCCACCTCCCATTCAGTTAGTCCAATCCTGCTTGACTAGACACAGCCGGTTTCTGAGGAAGGCTGCTGCGTTTACACTGCGAGCTGCGGCCCAAGACCCCAGATCTCACTCCAGGCTCCTGGGTTGCTCCTGTGGTTTTCCATGACTCGGCAACCTCACACAGAATGGGAGCCACGGGTCCCCGGCCTTGGAGAAAGAATATATTTTGATGTGGCCTTAGCCCCACGCCCTTGAGCCCAGCAGTCGTTCAGCCACCAGACTCAGCTTTTCCTCACTGAATAAAGGGATCATTGTTCCCTGGCTGCTGAACCAGAAATGCCTTGACTCGCGCTGAACTGACTCGCGCTGAACTGACTCGCGCTGAACTTCAGCTAATAATCAGAACCAGGCTTGGGGAGGGGGTGCAGGAGTTGGAATGACATGGTCGTTCTGACTTAAAAGAAACATTTTAGGTTCACACTTGCCAAGTTAGGAAGAAAACCAACCTCAGATCTCTCCCCCGCACCAATGCTCCTTTCTCCAAGCACCCTACCCACCCGCCTCTATGTTGAATTGAATTTCTATTTGTGATATATAGAAAACCTACACCATGGATGTCATGCTGAGTGTCATTTGGCTTCAAGCTCAAATGAGGGCACAGCTTGGCCTGGAACCCTGAGACGAGACGTTGGCCTCAGAAGGTGGGGCTGACGTCTTCTGGATCCCCATTTACTGGCGACCGTTGTGTTTGTCAAAGGGCTGCCCAAATCGTGCTTGGCTCATATCTGGGTGAATCATCCCTTTTCTTCTGGGAGCCCAGTGGCTTATGTGTGGATTTGGAGAGACAGTCAGGGAAACCAGGAATAACACAAAGCTACCATCATCTAGTGTGTCAGTGCTCATTCTACGTTCAGAGCTACCACACGATCTACCCTGTCCTTTCTTTCTGCTTAGCAGTGTTCTCAACCTTCCTGTCTCAGTCTAGTTGGCACTATTGCTTGATTGTAGTAACAGACCTGATTTGTCAAAGCCTCTCTGTGTTCAAGCCCTTGGGTGCCTCCCACGCTAACTCAGGACTGTGGCTCATTTGGTGAATGAAACAACAGCCTATGTAATTGATGACGCAAAGACCTGAATTTATAAGACCTAAAAAATGCCTATGCAGTAGGGTTTGTCCTCAGTAGCTCTGACTGGTACGCAGGCAAACAGCCTTCAACTAACCTGCTGGAGGGATAGAGACAAACACGAAGAGAGATCCTAGTCTCCCTAAACAGGGACATCCGAATCCAGCCAAGTGCAGCCAGCACACTAGCTGATCACATATTCATGAATGGGCAAGTCCAGCCTTACCTGGAAGAACTGCCCAGCTAAGCCAGTCCAAACTGCCAAAGTGAAGACTTGTGAGGGCAACAAGTTGTTTAGGGCAACAAGCTCAGAGTCGGTTTGTTACACAGCACTTCTAACTGATACACTTAGTCTATGGAGCTTCCAATGGCTGCCAGGCTGGGTCTTTTGTTTCTTTTCTATGATCTACCACACTTGCTATGGTCCTCTGCTTACTTGTTCATCTCTCCAGTTAGACTGCAAGCTCCACCAGGGCAGGTGCCATATGTCTGTTGGTCACAGTTGAAAACCATAATCTGCCATAGACCATGACACGTAGTAAATATTCAAAAAATCCTTGTCAAATCAACCAACAGCTGATTGAAGAAATCAGGCAGGTCTGGTTCTTAGCCCCAAGTCTTCCAGCATTGCTTTGTAACTTTCACTTGTACTCTGTGACATCTCTGGGTCTTGGGTTCCTCATCTATAAAGCAGGGCTAAAAATTGCTGTATCATTACTGGGAGGGCCAAATGAGATGATGCATGTAGCTCCCCTAGGACTGTGCCAGGCTAATGCTCAACAAAGGCAGTGATCATGTCCAAACAAAGCCAATCTGAATGTTTCCTATGAGCTGGTGGGTGTATTGCAGTTCTCTCAATGAATAATCCTTGGCCACAATTTGTTGGCATCAATTGTGCATTCAAAGTGGGAAACTTGACATTGAGACACACACAAAGGTATCAAATTAATAAGAGAGAAGAGAAGGTGCATCAAACACGTTTCATGCATTTGTTTACTCCAGAAAGAGGGGCTGGCATGCACAAATACCCTAGAGCAAGAAGGCTCCTAACATGGTAAAGGAACTGAAATCAAATATGATTTCAGAGTATGAGAAGAACATCCTGGAAGCTGAGGCAAGAGAGGTGGGCAAGGGACAGACCACAGGAGCCTTGTAGGTCATTCAAAATATTTTTCTTTCCTTCCCTTTACAGCTGTGGAAAGCTAAGAAAAGATTTTGAAAAGATGCCTTCTAACCCATATTTAAATCTAATTCACAAGGCAGAACCAGCAGCCAGGACTTCTGGCTCATGTTGCCCAGGTACCCCTGCTTTGCTGCAGACAGCCTCAGCCGTTTGAACCACCCTGTGTCATTTGCAAACCACATGCTCATGAATGATCCAGTGGCGCCTCCATGCATCTGTAAAACAGAAATAACAACACCAAAACCAGCACTACAATAAGGACAAAGGCTAACACTTTTTGGATCCTGTCTGTGATACTGCTGTTCTAGGTGCTTTATCTGTCTCATCCCCGTGAATCCCACCTAATCCACACAGCCAACCCTTAGAGAGAGTCTGAGGTGTTGGGCACTGCTCTAAAAGCAATGCAAGTATTGACTCATCTCATTCTCACAGCAACCCTAGGAGTTATTCATGACAGCTACCTGTGTTCCACAGATTAGGAAACTGAGCTCCAGACAGGGTCATGTTCTGCCAAGGTCTTAGTGTACAAAGCTGAGATTTGGCAAAGAGAAATCTGACTCAGTGGTCAATGTCCTTAGCAACTGGAAGCATCACCCAAGCAGTAGACGACACATCACTCCTGTACAGAATGTGATAATGTGACACACACAGGTCATATGACTGGTACTTGGTGGGGTGGGGGCGCTGAGATTTAAACTCAGGGAGGTTGAAGGCAGATCAGGCTTTGAATCACCACTGTATACATCACATTGATCGTCGACATTTGAAAAATACTTTAGGCATTCAAGCATATAGGGCTGAATGTTTGCGTACATGAGTCATGCATGTGTGCATATGAAATATGTATTCATTTTTTACTTATCTGTTTTCTTTGGGGCCCATGGAAGACCTTGCTAGTGGAAACTGTGAACATTGATTAGTTATCATGAGCCAGGACTGATGAGATGACCTGAGCAGAGGATACCATTATTCTGTGCTTCATTAAAGTTGCAAGCTTAATAAATGACAAAGTGGGGTTCCAAACCCAACTGTAAGTCCACTACCCTATTATATTTCTCAAGGGGACAGAGGAGAAAAGATCACATATTTACATATCTGAGCAGCTTCATTGATTTGCACATTTGATATTAATATTTGTAATAAATATTCTCTGATGATCTACATGTCCAGATCTGAGAAGTGTAAGGATGAGGCAGTGCTAGGCACTCAGTTCAGCCACGAGCATCCCCTTGGGGGGTCAAAGGAGGGGCAGGTGCACAGCTGGGAGCCTCCAGCCAGTCTAAACACACAGACTGAGACAGGACTTGGGGGCATGGAGGCCAGCCCGTGAGCTCAGGGCAGTGTGACCTTTTGGGAGTCACTAATTCACCACCTTGGCTTGCACAGCAGTCCGTTGGTCTTGCCTCAAAACCTCAGTCCTCTCTCGCATATCTACTTATATGTTGGCAAAGGTTGGAATGTCTGCAGAGAAACCTGGTGGATAGCCTCCCTTTCCCACACTCACAGAAGGAGCTTTGGCAGTTCAAGCCTTCTTGAAAAGTTATAAAACTGTCCCAGGTAGTGAGTATATCTATGAGAATTTGGAGGTAGTCTTTTTTTTTTACAAGAACATGAATTGAACTCTAGTAGTCCTGTCTTATCCACCAGACATGCGTTCCACAATCCCTAGTGGGTGCCTAAAACCCTGGGTAGTATCTAACCCTGTTGTCATCATTTGGAAAACATTTCAGTTCA
The DNA here is from genome assembly GCF_008728515.1 of Papio anubis. Lineage (NCBI taxonomy): Eukaryota > Metazoa > Chordata > Mammalia > Primates > Cercopithecidae > Papio > Papio anubis. The sequence continues at coordinate 8,787,403 of NC_044982.1, read as the reverse complement.
TAATTTCCACCCACAAATTTAATGCCTTTTTCCATCTTAACTGAGCACTTATTATGCACTGGGCCATAACTTTTGCAGTTTAAAGTGTGACAGCAAAACTAGCATGAATTTCTTTTTCCTTCTTCACAATTTCACAGATATAAGATTTATTCTTACAATAGATCTTAGCAACCTCAACATATAATTTTTTTCTTTCCTCAATTAGTCAAAAGCTTTCACCTTTTCACTTAAGGGAAGCCCTTTACAGGCCGGGCGCAGTGGTTCATGCCTGTAATCCCAGCACTTTGGAAAGCCAAGACAGGCGGATCACCTGAGGTCAGGAGATCGAGACCAGCATGGCCAACATGGTGAAACCCTGCCTTTACTAAAAATACAAAAATTAGCTGGGCGTGGTGGTGCATTCCTGCAGTCCCAGCTACTCAAGAGGCTGAGGCAGGAGAATCACTTGAACCCAGGAGGCTGAGGTCACAATGAGCCAAGATTGTGCCATTGCACTCCAGCCTGACTGACGAGAGTGAGACTCCATCTCAAAAAAAAATTTAAAAAGGAAACACTTTACAGCTTCTCTTTGGCGCATCTGAATTGCCAGCACCGCTACTGTTGCTCGGTGGGGCCACTATGAGGTAATATCAGAGTGACTTGAGTACAGGCTTTGCGATATTGTGACAATCAATATAACAAAGATAGCCACAGAGTGGCTAATGGACAGGTAGCGTAGATGACATGGAATATGGTGGAAAGTGATGATCCATGCCCCAGTGAGATGGAACAGGACAGCATGGTATTTTAGCATGCACTCAGAGCAATGCAACATTTAAAACTGATTAACTGTTTATTTGTGGAATTTTCCATTTAATATTTTCAGGCCACGGTGGATCATGAGTAATTGAAACTGTGAAAATACAGATGGGGGGATTACTGTACATACCGAGTATGATCCCAGGGATGGTGGTGCTAATTAAAACCATGCTTATCTCTTGCCCTCAAGGAACTTAGGCTGAGCTGGGGAGACAGATATAGGGGAGGGAGGGCTCTGACCAACACTGCCCAGTGACAGGAGTAGCCAGAAATCAGGGACCATAAAGGATCACAGTGCAAGGGGCTTGCAAGGATCCCGGAGGATCCTGGTGGGGTGAGGTGGCCTGGCATCCCAGGGTTTGCTGAGGATGTGATATTTTCCAGGGGTGCATGGTAGAGATGCCAGCTTCAGGTCTGAGGTAGGTCTCAACAATCAATCATATTTTGGTGGAAAAGAGAATGCAAAAGCATCATTTGGGGACTTATTCCTAACTCCTCGTGGCTTCCCAGGACTGGAATGGAAAGTGCCTTCCCTCAGCCAGATGGGGCTGTTGAGTGGAAAAGCAGAGGAGTGAGGAAGGGCTCTTGTTCTCCTGCTCAATCTCTTGGACAACTCCTGGAAACCCCAAGGAGGTTTCTTCACCGTCACTGCGGGCCCCATGGCATGGGTGGCCTCTGACAAACATTCCCTGCTAGGCCAAACTTCAGTCAAGCTTTTGGAGCTTCTCCTAAGCCCATCTCTGTACTTTCTTGTAAAATCCAGTTTTATCAAAGAATCCCACTAAGTCAGGTTAGCAAGAACCTGTCACCATTGATATCTGATCATTCTCCACCTCTGATCAAGTTCCTCATCCTCCATCATCCCCTGGGTGTTGCCTGATCACCCTGGCTTGTCTTCAGCAAGAATCCTGCAGACATCACATTGATCATCAACATTTGAAAAATGCATGAGGCATGAGAGCCTACAGGGTGAATGGACATCTACATGAGTGGGTTGCTTTGGCCAGAATCCTCCTTCCTGCTGATGTTTTCTCTTAGTACCTCAGCATCCACTCACCCTGCCTTGATCCTTGGCCATAAAGTTTCACTGGCTAATGCTGTATTTAGAGCTGAGCCCAATCTCTCTCCCCAACCATAAATCCCATTGCAGGGGTTCTCCTGCCTCTTGTGATAGTCCTAAGCATGGGCTCCTACTGTGCTTTCACCAGTGTCACTGAATCTTTTTCTTTTTTTTTAAATAAAAACAAAAGCAACAACAACAACAACAACAACAACCAAAACACCTCACAGTTGAAGCAGGAGCACACAGGGGACTGGGTAATTTCAGATACCTGAAATTACTCCCCTCCTCAAAAGACTCAGTAAAAGCTTGAATGGGTCCACCAACTTCTAGGACACCTAGTACAGTCCTCTGATGTCTAAAGCCCTCCTTTTATTTTAATGACTCAGAATCCAGGTCCCTGGACACTTCTCCAGCCACACTGCCGGCCGCAGGGCTCTCTTCTCTAGGGCTGTGGGCTGTCCTGGGGCTGTCTCACTCTCAGCTCTCAGAGACCAGCAGAGCTGCTTTTTCCTGTCCCGCTGGTATCTGGGTCTCTTCCCTAACAAGACCCAGAGCAGTTTGGCCTACTTTGGAGGAGAACAACCCAACTGACTGGGTGATGGGAGGAAGTGATAAGTGCAGATGTCTCCTCAGCCCATGGCTTCCTCCTCTGGGGAGACTGAGGTTCTCATGGTGCCTGCGAGGCTGTGGGAGCTGGGACCTGCCCTTAAAGTTAGTCTCCAGCTGGGGGAGGTTTCCCTGAGCTGAGTCCTAGATAAGAGTGGCAGATAAAAAGAAGAGCCAGAAAAGGACTGGTTTTGTCTGGGTTGGCTTTTGAGATGGACTTTACTGCTCTCTGGGGGTGTAGAAATAAACTGTCTTATGCCAGGTTGACCTCCACATTGTCAAATTTAGACTGGGAAGATTTTCCTTCCTGGCATAGACTCAAGTGCCCTGAGAAGAGATGGAAAGGGGACTAGAGATCATTGCATTTCTCAAGTCTTTGCCAAGTGAGGGGCTCTGGTCTAAACACATTGAGGAAATGCATCTCGATTCATCTTCACAACTTGTAGTTAGAGCCAGGTTCTCAGCCTTGACTCTGTCGACTTTTTGGGCTGGATAATCCTTTGCCATGGGGACTGCCCCATGTATTATAGGATGCTCAGCAACATCTCTTGTCTCTACCCACTAGATGTCAGGTGCACTTTCCTCCTCCAGTTGCACCAATCAAAATGTCTCCTCAGACACGATTGCCCACAGTGGTTGCGGTGCCCGACTAGGCTATCAGTAAAGAACATCAGAGATCACTGAGTATGATGCCAAGAGGACTTGTCCATCACTCCACAGCTTTGACAAGAGTCAAACCCAGGACATTTTGCTATTCTTGTCTTTCCTTTTCATGCCTTATGCTGCCTGAGTTCAGGAAACCCTAATTTCTCTGAGTGTATTCCCTCAACTGGAAAGGAAGTTCAGAGCTTTTACCTTAAGTGGTGATTATACAGAGCAAATATGCCAATGAATAGTCGATATGAGCATGTAGAGTGGCGGGTTTGTGATAGGTCTCTTCCCTTGCAACAGGCATATTCTTTTGAAAGAAAACATGTGCCGGTAAAAAAACACAGAGCAGTTCTCAGCCCTCTCTGCACATGAGAATCACTTGGGCACCTTTGACTGCCAATGCCTGGGCCTCACAGCAAGAGGTCTGGGGTTTAACTTGGCATCAGAAGGTCCTAAAATTCCTCAGGTGCCTCCAGTGCTGAGCTGAGATTCTGAGAGCTCTCAGAATCTCTTCTAAGAACTGTAATGGTTACACTATAAATTCCACCTGTTTCATGTTCCCAACAGGAGGAAGTAAGTTTACTGATAAAGGAGCAAGAAAAATCTATTCCCCAGAGTCACCTTCAGTGACAATGTTTGACAAAAGTATTGCTGAGAGAAGATAGCAACAGGGCCTAGATTCGTACAGCACTTCAGAATGTCAAGTGTTAACATGGAATATTTACTGTGACATGCAGAACTGAGTCAACTGGTACTTACAGGTGAGTGGAAAGAGATGAGGCCAGAGCTTGATGGCAGGTACCGGACGTAATGCAATACTGCATGTGTGTTCTTCAAATACATGCAAAAATGTTCTTCAGTGAGGACCAGGGAGAGTCCTGGGCTTTCTTTTTCTTCTTCCTCTTCCTTCTCTTTCTTCTTCTCTTCTGCCTCCTCTTCCCTACCATTTTTTTTTGGTCTGTGGTTTTCACTATTGATTTGCTTCTTTTGGATTTTTGGCCATCTAGGAGACATAGGAATAAGCTACTTTGACAACATGAGCAACCAGTATCGCCCACTGCCGATCTCCCTCCAGTGACTTTATGCGTGTGCATTGACACTTTACTAAATTGGAACGTAGAGAGAGAGTTGGCATCATGCTATTCTCACTTGCTCATAAAGCATGTTTATGTCTCATTAAAAATGGTTCAAAACATAATTTGATGTCTATATAATCTTCTAACCTATGTCTATATATATAATCTTCTATCCTAAGTCTATCTGCACATCACAACTTATTTTCCCACTTCTCATTTGTTAAACACATATTGTTTCCATATTTACAAACAAATATTTTAAATAAAGCTGAAAGAAGCCTCCTTGTAAACATCTTTAAGTACTCTTATTTCCTTAGGAAACGCTGATAGAGATGGAGTTATTAGGACAAAGTTTTGGTGCTGGTGATGTCATGTGTCATGGCAAATACAAATTGCTTTCTATAAAAAGGATGAACAAATTTAGATGCTAACCACCTCGGTATGAGGAGCTGAGTCATCTATCATCAGCAACTCTGATTAGTATCATTCAAAGGTTGATAATTTAATGGCTAAAAAATACTACCTTATATTTTGTTTCATCTGTGTCTATTGGATTATTAGCAAAGATAAATACTTTTTACATATTTATTAGGTACTTGAACATGGTTTCAGTTGTGAATTTTTGTGTGTGAATATGTTTTCTGTTTGCTTTATTTCTGTGAATTTATACTGGAGTTATTTTTTCTTAATTTATAAAAATATCTTTCTAGATTAAAGATATTAAAATCTTGTCTTTATGTTGCAAACATTATTTCCCAGTTTGTTTTCAACTTTAGTATGTTTTAGAGAACATTTACTCTCTCTTTTCAAAATTTATTATCTTTTTCTCTCTGACATTTAAGAGAAAAATATATTCATGGGCAAAATTTTAAAAACAAATATAAAAATGTAAATTACGAAATGAAGTGTGTTTTGAATGGCACCAGAAATAATCACTATTACATATTACAGTAGCAACTCCAGCTACTGACAGGGACACATGTTTATTTTCTCAAGATTGCAATCATCTAGGCTATTTTATATTATAGCCTGTTTTTGTGAGTGCTTTCTTTGTTACTCAATAGTCTTCTAAAACCTGATACTTAACAGCTATAAACTCTTCCGTTATAGGGATGCAATATATCTTTTTAAACAGTTGCTAATTATCAGGAATTCTAGTTGCTTCAGGATGCTACGCAGAATACATACTGCTACGGTGAACACTCTTCTACACACAGAGTTCACCCAACTATTTCCTTCAGATATAGTCTTAAGAGTAAAATTGTTAGGTCCGAGGATATGCCCATGTTAAAGACTTGTGATTAAAAATGACTAAATTATCTTTAAGGAAGATTGGGGCAAATTACTATCTCACCGAAAGAGTATGAGAGTGGAAAAGCCTTATTGAACAGGCCATTGAAATGTGGGTTAGATAGTCTGCCACACACAATGTGCCTCCTAAACATTCATTCCCTTCAAGTTGAAATTCTGAACTTTCATGAAGTTTCAAATCAAGCCTTTTGGCATTAAGAAGCTGTTACTTTCAACTGTGTATTTTGCAGAGTTGATGACACTGTGGGAGTATTTCTAGTTGAAACAATATGCGAGCTGACATCTCTACCCGAAACCACTGTCTCGCTCTCTCTCTGTGAGTCTCTTCTTTAATCATGTTTTTATAATTTCCTCACAGCACTTCACATACAGTGACAAGCCTCGTGCTGTGTCCATCAGGGTCTGTTACAGGGGGCGACAGCTGACATTTTCCAAAGTGACTGTGCAATGGAGCCCTGGGACCAAAGCGTGCTTGGGGGAACTCATTCCAGGGGAAAAAAAGGCAGGAGGAATGTGGGTTATCACGAGGCTTTGGTCAACAGAGACAGCAGTGCTGAGTGCCCCTAGGCAGACGGTGCAGATATCAAACTAAGAGTATTTTGTACCAGAAGGAAGGAGAGCAAAATCAGACGAGAGTTTGACCAAGTAATATTTGAAATCGTTATTCTAAATATTAGCAATGATGTGTACTTATTGAGTGCTTGTCATGGTCTAGCTAAGGGTGAGGCAACTAAGGACTGCAAGCTAAATCTGGGCCACTGCCTGTTTATTTAAATAAAGTTTTATTGGAACCCAGCCACACTCATTTGTTAACAAATGTCCTGTGGTTGCTTTCACACTATAATAGCAGAGTTAAATCATTGTAACAGAGACTGTATGACTAACAACTATAAACACATTTACTATTTAAACATTTACAGAAAGAGAAAATAGGCTTCTGTACTTTTTTTTTCCTTTTTGGTTTATTCACATATAACTTTTTATTATTTTATTTTCTAATTTTAAAAGAAGTGCATGTTCATTCTGGGCAATTAGAGAAATACAATTATTGCCTCTTCAAAATTAGAAAGAAAAAAGTCATATTACTTCTTTAAGCTGACCCCTAGTGCAATTTACTTAACCTGTAGGGCCTCAGTTATTTCTTCTGTAAAATGAATATAAGTTACAGTAGGGCTGTTGTGAGGATTGAATGAGCTGAGAACTCTAAGGCCCTGAGCTTCCTGGAATGTAATCAATACTTAGCGAATGTCAATCACTCTCAGTACATATGGGGCGCTATTAGTGGGTTGGGCTTTTTCCTATGAATTTGTATGGTCTCCTTAGACAATAAAGACATTACTTTTTAAAAACAGTGATATTAATCAGTTATGATTGCTTTGTGTCTCAATAATAATTGGAGTCTACCAGTCTGAGTCCAAACCGGAAAGCAGAAAACGCGTTGAATCTTCAGAACGGAAGGGACTTAACACAGAGGCGGAGTTACACGGTGACGACAGAAACTGCTGGGATTCAACTGGGGGCCAGCGGGCAATGCAGGGACTAGCAAAACCAGAAAGCTGGCAGCACGTCAGGCTGAGGAGGAGTGGTGGGGGCCTACCAGAGTAAGGGCTGGGTTCATCATCCCCTAAACTCCCTCGTGACGGCCCTCCCCATGCTGTAATGCAATGGCCCAGTGCAGGCTACTGACTCTGCTGGACCTGGGCTCCTTGGACTCCATCACATCTTGCTCATTTCTATATAGTCAGCAGCACTGGGCACAGGGAAAGCAATAAAAAAAAAACAAAGAATACATGAAGGAGGCACCATAGACAACCTGGACGCCTCCAGACGCGGCTGGAAGAACATGAGTCAGAGGACAGACTGGCTGGGACTGGAATCCGGATTCTGAGGATGTCTCCCAGCATCGCCTTGGGTAAGTCTCTTCGCCTCTCTCACTCCTTGCTGGAAACAGGGCAGGAAATGAACTCTTCTCTGTGGAATCATCGTCCAGCTAAAATAGAGTGGAAAATAAACAGTTTCTCTCCTTTCTATGTTAAGAATCAAATGGAGCGGAAGGCAGACTTTTTTTTTGGCTCATTTATATTTTTATTAATTTGCCATTTGGGGGAGACACATATTTTTCAATACAAAAGGAGTAGAATGAACCAAGTGGCAGCCCTGTCTGGAGAGGCGGCTGGCCATACAGAAAGTGATGTCACTAGATTGTAAAATACACCAAGATCCAAAGGGAGAAGAGGAAGCAACTCATATCAACTGAGCTCCCACTCTCCGGCTGGGCATTATGTGGCACTGATGCCCATAAAGACTCGGTCTGGAAAGCATTGTCATCTCTCTTTAAGCAGGTAACAGATTCAGGGAGCTGAGGAAACTTAACTGGAGCCAAACTGTAAAAACTGGCAGGGGACAGGATTCAAATATTGGGGAAAGTTGCTCCACAGCCAGTGCTGTGCATGCTTTCCTCTCTAGTAAGCTGCTCACGAAGGTGCAACAGAAGGACAAACTGAACAAGAGAACTGTGGATACAGAGAGTAAATGGGGAAACTAGGGGAGAGACGGAGGGGGAAAGGAGAGAGATTGAGAGAGAGAGAAGACACATCTACGGATTCAACTTCCATATATTCTCAATCCCTTTTGGCTTCAAAGAGTGTTTGATAAGTCAGATAGCCTTCCAGAGCTGCAGATATTAACTAGTTGACACCTCACAAGGGAAAAACACTCACTTTTCTCATCCTAGTCCAGGTCAAAACCAGGAAGCAGAGAGCTGTGCAAACACAATCCATTCTTTGAAGTTAATGTTTTCAACGGTCTCTGGGGCTTTAGTTTGACTAGAGTGTTGGCGTTGGGGCTTGTGCTGTCCAACCCAATTTATCCTTGGTGCTGGATTTCAGCTGACACTTGGAGGAGGGAAATACAGATGCATGTGCTTCTGAAAGCCTGCTCTTTAAGAAAGTACACTTGATAGCTTCAAGGGGCTCTTTAGGTTCTCCCACATTACTCTCAGGTCAGAGGATTTCAAGAGGAGCTCTACAATGCTATTTCTTAAAACTTTTTTTTCAATTTTAGAGGGTGGTCAGGAGGCGTAATTACCTAGAAATGGCCTTATCCAGAATGAAAATTTTCTGTCACTTTTCCTGTAAAGAACATAACTGATAACTAGAAAGGAAATCTAGGAAGAACTCAAATAGACGGAAGATGCATTACAAAGAGGACTGAGGACCACGCTCCAAAACTACCCACTCGCTTTTGCCCCACATTTTCATAAACTCACATATACTCGCGTGCACTTCTACTCGATTATATTCTCAGACTCTAAAAACACAGCCCAGAAATAAGCAAGAGGCCACCACAGATAGTGAACGAGTAAAACATGACAGAGGAGAACTAGACAGAAAGCTCTCTGAAACTCCTTACTAGAGAATAACAACAATGATAACGCAACATAATAGATGCAAGGAGCTGGAGCCAGGTATTTTAGGGGCAAACAGCCCTGGCCACTACAGTAGCCACAGTAGTCATCACTAAATTATAGTCCAGTGAAATGTGTCTTTCACAAAAGTGAATCCAAATCACAAAGAAGGAAAAAAATAGAGAGAGAAAAAAAGACAAGGCCATTCTATTTTTGCACTTTTAAAAATAATCTTTTTCTTTGGAAATAGTTTTAGATTTACAAAACAAAAGCAAACAAACAAACAAACAAACAAAAAAAACATTGCAGAGAGTACAAAGAGCTCCCCTGCGCCCCACACTCGGTTTTTCCTTTTGTTAACATCTGACTTTAGTTTGGTGTATTTGCCACAATTAATAAACCAATACTGATACACTGAAATTAACGCAAGTCCATGCACTATTCTGATGCCCTTATTTTTTATGTAACAGGATGTAAAAGTGTCCTTTTCCTGTCCCTGGATTTCATCAAGTATACTATGTTATATTTAGCCATCACGTCCCTGTGGTCTGTTAACTATAGACTGTGAGTTTCTCAGACTTTCCTTGTTTCTGATGATGTTGCCAGGTATTTTGTAGAATTTCCCTCAATTTTGTTCAACCAATGTTTTTCTTATGGCACGATTGGTGGTATGGATCTTGAAAAGGAAGAACACAGATGTAAACCACCATGCTCATCCCATCAGATCACACGCACATACTCTCAGCGTGACTTATCCCTGTTGATGCTCATCTCTGTCACCTGTCTGAGGAGGGTTTGTCAGGTTTCTCCACTGCCAAGTGACTCTTTATTCTCTTCCTTTGCATACTGAACTCTTTGTAAGGAAGTTGCTATGCACTGCCCACACTAAAGGGGTGGTGAGTTATGCTTCACCTCCTTGAGGGCAGAGTATTTAAATAAATTATTTGGAATTTTTCTGTATGACAGATTTATTCATTCTCTCCCATTTGTGTGTTTATTCGGTCGTTTATTATTATTAGGATAAACTCATGGATATTTATGTTATGTTTCAGGTTGTAATTCAATACGATGTTATTTATTGTATTGCTCAAATTGTTGTAACTCTGAGCACTGGGAGCTCTTTCATTTGTCCTCTGTTTTCTTTTGACATACCCCATTATTTTGTCTTTTGAACACTGCTTTGCTTTCTGGCACTGTCAGATGCCAGACTCCTCTTGTATATTTCTTGCCTCAGTCCTAAAAATCAGTCATTCTTCAAGGAACTTGGGCTCCTTTTATTGGAAATTGGAATTAGAAACCAAGACCTGGGCACTAGGTGTGCTCATGGCTGCTGTGGTATCATCGCTTTCGGAGAACCTATTACAACCATGCTCATTGTTTTATGTTTGATTTTACTGTGTTTCGCAGACATGTTTTGTTTTGATTTTTTGTATAAATCAAAGATTTGTGATAACCCTGTGTTGAGTGTCTATCCGTGCCATTTTTCTAACTACATGAACTCACATCATGTTTCTGTGTCACATTTTGGTAATTCTCACAATATTTCAGAATTATTATTATACACGTTACGGTGATCTTTGATCATTGATCTTCGATGTTACTATTGTAATTGTTTTGGGGCTCTATGTACCATAAGATGGCAAACTTAATAAGTGTTACGTGGGTTCTAACTGCTCTACTGACCAGTCGTTCCCCTGTCTCTTTCCCTCTCCTTGGGCCTCCCTATTCACCGAGGCAAAACAATATTAAAATTAGGCCAATGAACAACCCTACAATGGCATCAAAGTTCAAGTGAAAGGAAGAGTCACATATCCCTCTTACTTTAAATCAAAAGCTCGGAATGATTTTGCTTAGTGAGGAAGGCACAGCTAAAGTCAAGACAGGCTGAAATCTAGGCCTGTTGCACCAAATAGACACGTTGTGAATACAAAGGAAAAGTTCCTGGAGGAAATTCAAAGTGCTCCAGTAAACACACAGATGATAAGAAAGTGAAACAACACTATTGCTGATGTGGAGAAAGCTTCAGTGGTCATGGTAGAAGTTCAAAGCAGCCACAAGAGTCCCTTAAACCTAATCCAGAGTAAGGCCCTAACTCTCTTTAATTCTGTGAAAGCTGAGAGAGGTGAGGAAGTTGAAGACAAGTTGGAAGTTTGCAGCGGTTTGAGGAAAGAAGTCATCTCCATAACAAGAAGGTGCAAGGTGAAGCAGCAAGTGCCGATGCAGAAGCTACAGGAAGTTCCGAAGAAGATCTAGCTAAGACCATTGATGAAGGGGGCTATGCTGAAGAACAGATTTTCAGTGAGGTAAAATAGTCTTATATTGAAATAAGATGCCAACTATGACTCTCATTGCTAGAGAGAAGTCAATACCTAGCTTTAAAGCTTCAACGGACAGGCTAACTCTTATTATGGTCTAATGAAGTTGGTGACTTTAAACTAAAACCAAATGCTCATTTACCGTTCTGAAAATCCTAGGGACCTTAAGAATTAGGCTACATCTACTCTGCCTATGCGTCATAAATGGAACAACAAAGCCCGGATGAAAGTAAATCTGTTTACAGCATGGTTCACTAAATGTTTTAAGCCCACTGTTGAGACCTGTTATTAATGTTAAAAAATATTCCTTTCAAAATGTTACCACTCATTGGCAATACACCTAGTTACCCAAGAACATTGATATAGATGTATACAGAGATTCATGCTGCTTTCATGCCTGCTAATACAATATTCATTCTGAAGCACATGGATCAAGAAGTAATTCAGACTTTCAAGTCTTATTACCTAATAATAATGCATTTTTAAGGCTATAGCTGCCATAGATAGTGATTCCTCTGACGTATCTGAGCAAAGTCAGTTGGAAACCTGGGAAGAATTCACCGTTCTAGATATCATTAAGAACATTCACATCTCCTAGAAGGTCAAAAAGCAATATTAACAAGAGTTTGAAAGAAGGTGATACCAAACTTCATGGATGATTTTGAAGGGTTCCAGACTTCAGTGGATAAAGTAACTGCAGATGTGGTGAAACTAGCAAGAGAACCGGAATTAGAAGTGGAACCTGAAGATGTGACTCGATGGCTACAATTTCACGATAAGATTTGGATGGATGAAGAATTGCTTCTTACGGATGTGCAAAGAAAATGGTTTCTTGAGATGGAATCTACTCCTGATAAGGATGCTGTGAACATTGTTGGATGATAACAAAGAATTGATCATATCATATTAACCTGGTTTATAAAGCAGGAGCAGGGTTTGAGAACATTAACTCTGATTTTGAAAGAAGTTCTACTGTGAGTGAAATGCTGCATCTCATGTTACAGTGAAATCTTTTATAAAAGGAAGACTTGATCAATGTGGCAAATTACATTTTTGTGTTAGTTTAAGTAGTTGCCACAGCCACCCATCCTTCAGCAACCAACACCTTAATTAGTCAGCAGCCATCGGTATCAAGGGCAGACCCTCCACCAGCAAAAAGATTGTGATTTTCTGAAGGCTCAGATGATCCTTAGCTCTTGATTAGCAACAAAGTAATTTTTAATTAAGGTACATGTACTTTTTAGACATAATGCTACTGCACATTTAATAGACTACAGCATAGTGCAAACATAACTTTTACAGGCACTGGGAAGCCAAAAACCTTGTGTGACTAGCTTTAATATGATATTCAGTTTATTGCAGTGATCTGGAACTGAATACACGATGTCTTCAAGTATGCCTGCAGTTTAAGAGAGAGATACTTTTAAGAAGGCTAAAAATAAGAAACTTTTGTGCACAAATAGTTAAATATTTAGCTGCTTGGAAAGTAAGGCTGTCTAGAGTAACTTATTTTTCAGTAGAGTGGAAACAGGAACACCAAAATAGAGAAGGACTATGCATACGCTCTGAATGCTGGCAAATAAAGGCTCAGGCTTAAATATTCACTTGTTATGCAATCTTTAGCAACTTACATATCTCTCTGATTTCTTATAGAAATATAAGACATAAGAATGTCTAACTGATGTTACAATTTTTGATTAGACATATTCTCACATATAAAGTTCCCAGAAAAATGTGCCTCCTTGGTTGGTACTCAAACAATCATAGTAAGCCCCCACATCTTAGCGTTTAGTACCATCTTACATATAAATAATTGCCAGTTAACACATAACTTCTCAATAAAAGCATGGTTATATGTATTCTACATATATCAAGCCATGTAATCATCATAATGACACCAAGAAGTTGATATGATTACTATCCTTGCTTTACAAATGAGGAAACTGAGGCAGAGAGAGGTTAAGCCACTTACTGCTTCGCATAGTAATGAGGCAGGGAGCAGGGTGTCCTCTGGCTTCAGGGTCCATGCTCCTAATCCTTACACTAGAGTATGATCTTACATAAACTAGATACCTTTGCTGTATAATGGAGTTTACACAACTAGATTCCCAGGCTACTTGTGTACCCCAAATGTGTGCATTCCTTCTCTCAATAAATGTTTAATGAGTACCTTCTTTGTGCCAGGGGGCATATAGATCACCTAGCCCTCGGTAACATTGACAAAGATGAGGCCTCTGAGCAGACACAGCCCCGTACAGTATGGTTTGACAAGTTGGATTTTACTCCCTTCTTGCTTCCTTGTCTGGACACCTTTGTGTGGTTATGCAACCTGCCCCTCTGTACATAGTCAGCCTACCTAAGACTGTGCTATAAGTGGGACCCCAGAAATAAACATGATAAATGCATTTCCTGCTTTCATGGGGCTTATGTAAAATTTACATAAAAAATTTTGCAAATTCTAAAGCATGGTGTAAATGATGTAAATGTAAGGTATAATCAAGATGATGATTATTGTCATTTTTATAACTGATCAATCTCATTGTTTGTCATGAGGGCATTAACAGAGCCACATGATCAACAGGCATTGCTGGTTAATGTCTAACAACCACCTCTCTGGGAAAGCAAGTCATGATGTGTATATTTTGCCAATTGATGTGGTGTAAATACTCCCACCAGGGTACCCAAAGTTGGAAAGGGAGTAAAATCAGCTCTCACAAGTTGGAAGGAGCAACTCCTGTCCATTCCAGAGGATGGAGGTGGACAAGGGAACCATTACCACCTGCTTTGGGTTAGGGGAACAGGCAGAAAGAAACAGGTAAATTGAGACTCAGAAGAAGGAGGTAGCAGAGAGATGTCACAGTTTGCATTTGAGCTCCGATCTGTTGGACTAAAAACTCACAACTTTTTCCACCTACCAAGTCTCTGAAAGACTTCCTTGTAGATCCTGTCTCTCCATCAGAGGGCTTTGGACATTTTGGCAGTGTACGCTGCCATTGGTTTAAGAATCAGTGATTCAATTCAGCATATGCTTCCTGTGCATTGTTTATGCGCAAGAAAATTCAGGATGTCATAGCCCATAAGAGGCTCTGCGTCCAGTGAGAGAGGCAGACATGTCCGGGACCTGTAAGGCCATCTGTGCTGCTGCCAAAAGCACAGGGCAAGCAGGGTACTGGGAGAGAGAAATGGGACCATTAGCGGGGGCATTGGCAAAGACTTTCTGCAGGAGGCCATTGGGAAACAGCTTGGAGGAGGAAGAGACAAAACATTCTCTCTGGAGGCTGGGGAAACTATCCCTGTTTTTGCTGTTTTGATAGAATGAAGAGCTGGTACAAATTCTCTGCAGCGCCTGCAGCAAAATATCTCAGGTCTTCAGTGGCACCTGTGGACCCTGGATCAGGCTCACTAAATGCTGTCAGCCTCTGAAACTGTGCCCCTCCTCAACCCCCTGGATTCTCCTAATCTTGACATGCTTTTGCACATACCCTTCCTATTCCTAGGGCAAACATTCCCCACTTCATCTTGCAACACTCTGTCTACTCTTCACCACTCTTCACAAAGAATTAAGTCAGGTCAAATTTTTTTTTTTTTTTTTTTTTTTTTGAGACCAAGTCTCACTCTGTTGTCCACGCTGGAGTGCTGTGGCGTGGTCTCAGTTCACTGCAACCTCTGCCTCTCGGTTCAAGCAATTCTCCTGCCTCAGCCTCCTGAATAGCTGGCATCCACTCCGCCCAGCCAATTTTTTTGTATTTTTAGTAGAGATGGGGTTTCGCCGTGTTGGTCAGGCTAGTCTCAAACTCCTGACCTCAGGGGATCTGTCTGCCTTGGCCTCCCAAAGTGCTGGGATTACAGGCATGAGCCACTGTGCCCAGCCACGTCAAATATTTTGACACAAACCCTAACCTCCTCAATTTGGGCTGTGTATCCATTCTGTTTTCTTGTAATATGCCATGGGTTCGTCTGCCCTTGCATTTAATTTGTTCATTCATTTAACAAATTTTTATGGAGCACTCGATACAGTAGTGGTAACGACTGAGATTTGTTGAGCATTTACGATGATCCAAGCACTGACTTCTTCTAATCTTCGCAATAATCCTACAAGGTGTATTATATTACTGTCTCTGTTTTTCAGATGAAGAAATGAAGACATAAAAAAATCTAGCAGTCTGTTTGATGAGCTGCGACTGGGGTTTGAATTTAGGTAATCCGGACACAGTGGGAAAGTGTTGCCACCCTGCCTTGTGTTGTCTCTCCTCTGAGGAGGGTAATACATGAGGTCACAGACCAACTTTCTATTAATACATCAGTCTAGTGGGAGAGGAGGATGCGAAGCACGGAACAAAATAAACGTCACTATGAATTGCATGATGAAAAGCAGGGAAATTAAATCTCTCTGTCTTGCTTTTTTCATCTGTAAAAGGGGAATAACAAGAGTATATTCTTCACCATCTGATGTAAGGATCAAATAACACTGTCTGCATGATACACCTGGAATAATAATAGTACCTGCACCTAGCAAGGTCCCAATCAACATATGCCAGCGATGGTTATTACGTTTTATCTCTGCTACCCTCTCAGAGAGCAGGCCATCAGGAAATGTTTGCAGAATAATTGATGGATCATAAACTGGAGGTGTAGAGTGCTCCATCTCAAGTGACTTTGGTACATTATATTTAAGAATGTTTTGGCGGGGCACAGTGGCTCACTCCTGTAATCCCAGCACTCTGGGAGGCTGAGGCGGGTGGATCATCTGTGGTCGAGAGTTCGAGACCAGGGTGACCAACATGGAGAAACCCTGTCTCTAGTAAAAATACAGAATTAGCCAGGTGTGGTGGCACATGCCTGTAATCCCAGCTACTCGGGAGGCTGAGGCAGGAGAATCACTTGAAGCCAGGAGGTGGAGATTGCAGTGAGCCGAGATCACGCCATTTCACTCCAGCCTGGGCAACAAGAGCGAAACTGTCTCAAAAAAAAAAAAAAAAAGTTTTAAAAATATTCTTGTGATCCATTAGGCAACATGTTTCCCAGATAACAGGAAAGGTAGGCTAGGCCTTCTTGCTCTTTCTCAGCCCCGGGGCTAGCCAATGCTGCAAGTTGGCAAGAGCCCGTTGCTGTTCCATGAGCTGCCACACAGTCACTTGAGGCTGGAAATGTGCAAATGCAATACTGTCTATGATCCAATGGAGCAGCAGAAATCTCCATCAAAAGCAGCTGTTTGGGTACCAGCTGCTTGGTAACAAATACATCTTTAATGAAATCAAACAATCCAGCAGGATTTATTGATTGAGAACAATTGCTTTTAAATATAGTCTAGTAGCCGGGACTGTTAACATTCTTTTTCCTTCAATTAGTTCAGTTGGTTTGAATCAGAGACAGTTGGCTATTAGCTGAGGAAAATAAATGCTATTGCCATTCAGCATTAACCCCCTGCTCCATTCTCTGCACTAATGCATGGCACAGCCTACCCAGAAGAAAAAAAGATTTTTTTTTTGAGGTAATTCCATCGTTTTGGGGAAGGGAGTCTTACAACAAACCAAGTTCAACAAACTCCGAGATAGAAACCCATCTCAAACCAGAATATTGAATAAGAGTGGGGGAATCATCCAATTTTCTCTCTCAAAATCTAACAATCTAGGCAGGCAGCCCTGATACTGGATATTGTTTCCCAAAGCAGCTTTCATAGCAGAGTCATAGGTTTTTAAAGAAAGCTATTGCGTTTATTATATACTTGTCCTCAACCCTGGCCAGTTAGCACAGTTGGTTAGTGCATGGTGGTAATATTACATATTTGTCTTGATGAAAATAACCATCCTCCATCCTGACGGTCAAACAATAAACCTGGGAATTACCCATGAAACCTCTTCTCTCCTACTTCTCATTTTCAACAGGTCCCCAAACTCTACGCATTCTACAGGCTGCAATGGTTTCCAATCTGCCACATTCCCCCATTTCTAGGGATGGGCCTCATCACAATTCCTCACCTAGACTAATACATTCATGACCCTAACTCTTCTCCCTGTGCTAGTTCTCCCTTTTCTACCAGTCCTGAAGACAACAGCCAGAGGGAATGTATTTGTTACTCTGGCTGCCACAGCAGAACACCACGAATCAGGAGACTGGAACAACAGACATTTATTTTCTCATAGTTTTCTGGGAACTAGAAGTCCATGATCAAGGTTCCAGCAACTTTGGTTTCTTCTGAGACCTCTTTATGACTGGCAGATGTCCTGTATTCTGTATGTTGTCTGTGTCCAAACCTCCATTCCTTACAGGCACACCAGTTCTGTTGAATTAGGAAGTAACTTAATGACCTCATTTTACCTTCATCACTTACTTAAGGCCCTATCTCCAAACTGTCATATTCTGGGGTACTGAGGGTTAGGTCTTCAACACATGAATTATGATTTAGCCATAGGGACATTATTTAGCCATAAAGGGAAGATTCCCAAAAAGCAAATATAAACAGGCCACTTACTTACAGGAGCACAGCGTGTAAATGGATCCCTGAGGCCTTCAGGACAAAGGTGAAGCTCCTTAGTTCCATCCCTGAGGACTCCCAAAATTGGAGGTCCTCGTCACCATTGTGCTCATCTCTTCTCCAAACATAAGCATTGGATTTCTATGACTTCCTTTCCCCAGATGCCACTCTAGGCATTTATGAGTATCAACTCACTCACTCCTTATAACAAATGACGCACAGGACAATGCCAATGTCCTCTACTTCATTGGAAGCTCCTGTAGGCAAGTCCCAAGTATTAGTTATCTCTCAGGCTCAAATATCTAATGTGAGATCTAGCATTAAATAGATGGTCAATTAGAGACTATTAAATGGAATACTTTTAAACCAGTTTTTGGCCTTTTATATAGCAATATTTACTTGGAAGGCAGCCTGGAAAGTACAGGACATTTAGAATGGACCTAGGTATCTGCCTGCAGGTTTGGGGGTTTATTTTAATCAGTGCATCAATATTCCCCATCAGAATATATACCACTTCTCTCCAATATACACTACACTTCTCTGGAGATTACATTATAGGGGCATCTGCTGTACTTTCACCATCAACATGCCCTGCCTGAAGATGCTGTGAAAGACTGACCAACTGATGGTAGAATTTTTATCTGGTCACCTGTAAAAGGGGGAAAATTCAAGACTTCTTCCCCATTCTTGATGTTTCCTTCCAGGTGGGTAGCCTTTTTATGTATATGACTTCTCGGGTGACGAGTCACTGACTGGTAATCTCTGGAAAAACAAACAGGGTATGTTTGGTCCAGCCATTGGTTTTTCCTTTTGCAAGCAGGTATTCAGGGACAACTTTCTGCTTCTATCCATCCCTTCCTTGCCTCTGCCACGCTGGCATTGTAGGGAGGTAGACCAGGCTCCTGTGGTTGGGTGATGTGCCAACCAAATGCTGGTGATTGCTTAGCAGCCCATTCTCTCTCCTATCAGCTCCATCTTCCTCCAACTTTGCTGTTATCAGTAATGAAGGCAAATTTCAGCCTCTGTCCATTTCTCTTTTTACTAATTTTCTCCATTTGTTCAGATCTCAGGTAGACAAGAAGGATGATATTAAAGACTCTATAATCGGGTGCAATTGTCTGGATTGCTGAAATATTTCGTGACACAATACAGATCTGGAGTGACTGTAGCTTCAGTGGGGCCAGGTTGGTGGGCCTTGCATTTGATAGGTGGGGTGTTTTGACCTTGGCAGTCAGCAATGCCTCAGAAGGGCCAGGTGGGCCTTAACAGCTGTGCCATTAGCTTTTAACTGCTGGGGCCCCAGTAGGGGCTGCAGGTCTCAGGGTAAGTGGTAAATTGACTTTGGTGAATGACCACAGCCTGTGAGGACTTTGTCCACAGTGCAGCGACCATCCTTAGATGCAAGCTGCACATCTTTCACTGCGAAATGGCACAGGGGCCACATGAATGGCTTTTAGCAAAAAGAAACCAGGCACATGAGAACCTCTGAAAGGGTTTGTGGCCATTGTAGGTGACCTTAGCAGATACAGCCTGGAAGCAAATGCCAGCCATGCTGGCTGCAGCAAAGGCGTGGGCATTGAACGGTCACAGGCAGCAGTAGGTGCACCTTGACCTCGAACAATACGTGTCCAGGAGACAAAGGCCTCAGAGAGGCTAGAGACCATCCACAGGTGTAGCAGCTCCAGGGGCAGGCATGGCTCTTCCTAAACACGCATGATAGAAGCCAAGACTGGACTAGTAGAGATAAGGCCTTTCTGCATACATGAGGGGAAGGCTCATATACTGCTATTTGTCTGCAGAGTGGTTGGGTACTGTGTGCCCTCCGGGAAGAGAAATGGTCAAAGTCAGGTGCGGGAGGCAGCTCTGGATGAGCTGCACAACTAGCTGGTTTCTCTGAAATGATTGAAGGGAGGAGAGAGGTTTATCTCACTACTGGGGAGAAAGAGATGGCAGAGATGCTACTCATGTCTGGGACACGCCAAGGCTGAGAAATGGCGGCTCAGCAGAGGTTTAGACATCAGTGGGCCCAAAGGTTCATAGGGTGGGTATAGAAACAGCAGGGCAGTGATGTGCTGAGCATCATTCTCCAGTGAGAGCCAACATGTGGACTGGTGACATGTGTCTCCCTGCGAAGCCATTTCAAAGCAGGAGAGTGCAATCCACCACTGGGCCCCAGGACGAAAAAGTCCTGCTTGCATGGGAGAGTAGACGCAATCCCACTAGCCAGAGCCCACCTCAGTTGAATACAGTGGAGCAGGAACACTGGTCAATAGGAAAAGTGAGAATTCTGAGGTTTGAAATGCTCCAATGGGAAGGAAAGGCAGCTGTCCCTTTCTGAGAATGCAGACAAGATGTCAAAATAGGTCTTCCTCTCCATGGTGGTAAGTGTGCCTTGTGCAAATTAAATTGTTGAAGAAAGAGTTTCCCCATTTGAATTTAATGTGTCACCTTTTGGGATCCAGATGACTGACATGAAGGAACTGGCAACCCGATGGGGCAAAACCAGGAAGCTTTTCTCCACTGCCCTCTTCAGAGGGTTGCTGTAGAGTCTTGGACATTAAGGGCTGGGCTTGGGAAATTTCATTTTTCTGGGATAGCTAAGAGAAAGTACCTTAGGGTTGGGAGTTGGAATATTTTCAGCATTTAGTGATGTGGAAAACAGTGCTAACTGTCTCAGTCCTATGTGTCCTACTAATTCTTTCAACTCTTTAAGTAGAGAGAGACTCCTAAGTGAATTGGCACGGCACCAAGCCTTCCTCTCAGTCCTAAAGTAACCACACTCATTTCAGCAGAAAATGACCTAGGCTGTTGCTGCTCCAGGAATCCCAAGTCCCCCGAGGAATCAAGGATTCCTCAGGCCAAGGCGGAGGGGCAAAATAAATCATGGAAGAGAATTCTGGCACTTTCACCTAAAAATTGTGAGATTTGAACTTTGAACTTGAAAGGACCAACAAGCCCACGATGTCAGTCCTTAATTTCTTTGAGATCCAACTGGCAAGGGGATTTAATCTTCAAACTGTATCTTCTCAGCAGGACCTTGATAATGGGACGGTTTATATTTAAATTTGGGGAGGCTCAAATGTTGCCTTTTGCTCGGTGGAGCAACCTTGTGTGCTTGTTATCTTCCCGTCTTCCTGGGTCATTCATCTCCCTGCAGGATCTCTGCTGGTTTGGCAGCGTGGCTGGAGATCCTTCAGAACAGGAAGAGAGAAATGAGTCAAGTTCAGCCTCGGCAGATGAAGCTTCCTTGCTGTTAACCCACCTCAGAGCCTTCTAGTGGCAAAATCTAAACTGCACCCCAGTAGCCCCAGGAGCTCAGACAGGAGAATGGGGTTGGTATCAGGCAAGGAGCCCATGAATGTGGGAGGGATCAACCAGATAGACTGCTGGTCCGTTCACCTCCCTTCTGGGGACTGTGGCATCACACACGGAATTTTCACGCCCACTGTGTTAGGAGCATGCTAATCTGGTTTAAGTCAGGACAATGCTACTTCTCCTTTCTTACTTTTCCTTCCAGGTGAATAAAGCTTCTTAGCATCCCTCTCCTGGCTTCCTTCTGCTGCTTTCCTGAATACACGTGACAATATGCATGGAACAAAGCATTCTCCCTGCTCCAAGAAGCAGGGTCTCCCTAGCTTGCCTTCATGGGCAGGTGAGTCTCAGTCCAGCAAAGCCTATGGTTGGAGGCAAAATGGGCCCTTTCCTGGAGTTCTCTTAGCAGGTCTATCTGCCTCTCACACTGAGCTCCGCCCTCTCCCTGAGCCTGTTAACAATAAGAAGTATGTTGGCCTTGAACGATTTGATTTCTTGTCTAATTTTTCCACTTGTTCTAAATCAAAGTAGGGCAAAATGTTGCTGTTTGTAGAGCAGAAACCTCAGAGACCTCAGCCCCAATATCTCTTCCTACTGCAATTTTCATAGA
This sequence comes from Papio anubis, assembly GCF_008728515.1. Classification (NCBI taxonomy): domain Eukaryota; kingdom Metazoa; phylum Chordata; class Mammalia; order Primates; family Cercopithecidae; genus Papio; species Papio anubis. The sequence continues at coordinate 8,765,780 of NC_044982.1, read as the reverse complement.
CTATTAGGATCCTGGTGCAACAGAACCATTGAGAGAGCCTCTCTGCAAGGAAGGAGAACTCAGCCAGGGCTCCACACTCCCAGAGAAGTTCTTTGTTCATGACCACCCACACTGTTGTCGGGGTCCTATCAGTTCATGCGGATAGCTGCTGTCATCATGAGGTGCCGGGCGCCATGCTGGGCATGTGGGTTATCTCATTGAATCTTCAAATAGATGCTGGTTTTGTCCCTCAGGTGATGGAGGCTCTGAGAGGATAGGAGACTTGTTCAAGGTTACCTGGCTTCTAAAGGATAACATTGAGCTTCAATCTAAGTGGGATGTCAAAGGCTGTGGCCTTGTTTCATCAGAGGCAAGCATCTCTACTTCCTTGGGACCAGCATGGGCAGACCTGGGATTCATGTTTGAGTCTACCACTCAGTGGCTGATTAACCCTGAGGAAGACCCTGGACCTTTCCAAGGCTCAGACCCCCACCTGTGAAAATAAAGACCTTTCAACTCCCACCCTGGAGTGGACCATAGGATCAAATGCGGCTGCGAATATCGCACAGCATTTTGAACACAAAAACTCCCCATGGGACTGAGCTGATGTCTCATGGCTCTGGTGGCAAGCAAAAACACAAAGGGTAGAAGACTCTTTTTATGCGCCCCTACTTCAGTTTTCTATGTCAGTGCTTGTAAAAGCTTTGGTGTCATGAACACCTCCTCCAAGTCTTTAGAAGTTCAACTTGCATTAGGATATGACAAGAAAGTCCTTTGTTACTGTTTTCTTCTCTTTCAAGATTAAAAGAAAAATCTAAATATAGGACTGCCTTCTGCTTAGCATAGTGCATTTTCAATATAAGCAGACTGACTGCTCAGTCAGACTGAACAAAGCCCCGCACCCCAAGCTGCCTAGCACCTGAGCCGCTCTGCAGCCTCGTCCGCCTTTGATGCCCACCTGTCAGTCCCGCTGCATGGTGAAAAGGCCCCAGTACTGCCTTTCTGGGGCTTTGTCTTCTATCAGCTGTTTTATCTTTGTTTGGCTTCAAACCTCTGTCTCTTTGTTCTCTGCCTTCCGTGTGCCTCTAACGTGGCAGTCTTTTATTCCAGACCCCAACCTCCCCCCACAGCCTCCTGCACCAGCTTCTCAGGACCCACAGGCAGTATCTTATGTGGGGACCCAAAGCAGCTGTTTGAGGCCACTGTGCAGGCTCATCTATCCCAGCTCTCACTAAGAGAACCCGAGCTGTTCAAGGAGCAGGCTCTGCCTCCCCTGCCACCTCCAAATCTTTGCCGAGGCTGTTGCCCTATCCTAGGCTGGATCCCCCTTTGGGTTGCCCCATGGCATGTCAAAAACATACCCTCAAAAGCTTAAGGGACTCTCGAAGCTGGTTTTTTCTCAAAGGTGTCCAGAGCTCTTCTAAACAGAATCTTCTCCCCTTTGCACTCTGCTGCATTTGTTTCATGATGCTACAACCACATCCCTCTCTGCCATGACTTTCTTTGTGTGATAACCCGTGTCCTGGCAAATATGAATTCCCTAACTACAGAGACCACTCTATTGGAATTTATACCTCCAGCCCCTTCCCTCTAGCTCCAGGTGTGGGTGCCTCGTACAAGGCGGAACTCAATGAACACCGCTTGAAATGACACGACGGGCCCGCAAGCCTAGGAAAAAATGCTCAACATCACTAATTGCCAGAGAAATGCAAATTAAACCATAATGAGATATCATCTTGCACCAGTCGGAATGGCTATTAGTAAAAAGTCAAAAAATAACAGATGTTGGTGAGGATGCAGAGCAAAAGGAACACTTATATGGTGTTGGTGGAAAGTGAATTAGTACAATCTCCATGGAAAATGGTATGGAGATTTCACAAAGAGCTAAAAATAAAACTTTCATTGGATTCAGCAATCTAACTACTGGGTAACTACTCCCCGCCCCAGAAAAAAAAGAAATTATTATATCAAAAAGAAACCTACACTTTTTATGTTTATGGCAGCACTGTTTACAATAGCAAAGATATGGAATCCACCTAGGTGTCCATCAAACAATGATTGGATAAAGAGAATGTGGTAGATGTCATTCAATACAATACTATTTGCAGGAACATGGATGGAGCTGGAGGCCATTATCTTAAGTGAAACAACTCAGAAACAGAAAATCAGGAGCTACGTAATGTGTGTACTGGACACAGAGCATGGAATAATAGACTTTGGAGACTCAGAAGGGTGAGAGGATGGAAGGAAGGTGTAGGATGAGAAATTACTTTATGGGACCTGGTGTAGTGGCTCACGCATTAATCCCAGCACTTTGGGAGGCCAAGGCAGTCAGATCACTTGAGCTCAGGAGTTCGAGACCATCCTGGCCAACATGGCGAAACCCCATCTCTACTAAAAATACAAAAATTAGCTGGGCATTGTGGCGTGCACCTGTAATCCCAGCTACTCGGGAGGCTGAGGGAGGAGAATTGCTTGAACCCAGGAGGTGGAGGTTGCAGTGAACCAAGATCATGCCACTGGACTCCAGCCTGGATGACAGAGTGAGACTCCATCTCAAAACAAAACAAAACAAAACAAAACACACAAAAAACCATTATTTTATGGGTACAATGCACAATATTTGGGAGATGGTTACCCTAAAAGTCCAGAATTTACCACTACGCACTATAGCCATGTAACAAAACTGCAGTGGTACCCCTAAATTTATAACCCCCAAAATCTAAATTAAATTCCTTTGTAGGGTCAAACTACGTCGAGGAAAGTAACACCTGGCTGGCTGTTTGGGATCTGCCACCTAGATGCTATGCATCATGAGAAATCTTTTAATTTACTTAAGCTCTCAAAGTTGTGGCAAAATACACATAACATAAAGTTTTCCATCATAACAATTTGTAAGTGTGTAGCTTAGCAGCATTACACACATTTGCATTATTGTGCAACCATCAGCAACATTTATCTTTAGAACTCTTTTCATCTCACCAAATATTTAATGGCGTTAATGCCATTAAACAGTATCTCTCATTTCCTTTCCCCTCAGACCCTGGCAACCACCATTTTATTTTCAGTGTTTATGATATCGACAACTCTAAATACCACACATAAGTTGAATTTCTTTTTTTTTTCTCATTTGTCTTTTTGTGACTGGCTTATTTACTTAGTATAATTTTCTAAAGATTTATCCACATTGTAGCGTGTGCTGAAATTTCCTTTTTTTACAGGCTGAATAATATTTCATTGTATGGATAAACTGTTTACCCATTCATCTGTCTGTGGACACCAATATCCACCAATGACATTGCAACCCAACGTTGCTTTCACTGAAATGACTCTGTTTTCTTTATTTTTATTTTATTTTTAATTGACACATGATCATTGTAGGTACAATATTTATGGAGTACCATGTGTAAATCTGACTAGCTGACACACTCATCACCTCACATACTTATCATTTAAAATCTACAGGAGTTTATGCTAAGTGAAATACTCCAGGGACAGAAAGACAAATACCTCATGATCTCATTTATATGTGGCATCTAAAAAAAAGTCAGGCTTATAGAAGTAGAGAGTAGAATGATTGTTACCAGAGGCTGGAGGGCAGGGGTCGGGGAGGTGTTAGTTGAAAAGTACAAAGTTCAGTTAACAGGAGTAAATTCTGGTGATCTATGGCGCAGCACGGTGGCTATAGTTAATGTTAATAATATATGTATTTTAAAATCACTATGTTTTGACTGACCCAAATTTTGGGATACGGTTTTCAGGAATCCTTTCCCTTCTCAGTAACAGAGAAATCAGATTGACCTTCGATTGAATTTCAGCTAACGTTTTGTTACCAGATCTGAGTCTTGGATCATGATATTTAACCTCTTTGAACCTCTCTTTTAATTTCTTCCAAAGGATATTGATACTTCCATGACAAGGTGACTACAAGAGGATTAGGGCATTTATTGCGTCCAAACGTGGGTTCTGGCACGCGTGGTAAGTGCTACCTGCTATTCTTAGCTTTATGGGGACTGTGGACCCAAGTGAGTCCCGAGCCCTTCGCTTTCTGAGAAACACCCTCGCTGGAGAAGATTCTTGATTTCTCAGTGCGCGTTGCTCTTTGCCACAATGGGTCAGCAAACACTCTGGATAAAGGACTGCTGGGGGTTATAGATTCACTTCCTTGCCCTCCCGTTTATTATTGCTTTCCATGCCTCAAAATGAAAACTCAAAGTGCTTTGATATAATACATGCGTTACAGGACTGGCTGATGCTATTTTTGCTTTCCAAAATATCGCCTTGCTCTTCATGTTGTCACATTTAACCAATGCTTCCTGAACGTGTACACTCTGGGCTGGGCACCCCGCTCATGATACAGTGAACATAACGAACAGAGCTGAATCCCTATCTCCCAGGAACTCACTACCTAACAGGGAGGCGCATGCTGAAGCAGCATTTCCTACACAATACACAGCAGAACAAGGTGCAAAACCCCACCCCGTGTTTGCTACATACAGAGTTTTAAAGTGCAGGACTTAAAATGAGAAGACCCGGACTCTTGCTGTGTGACCTTCGGAAAGGTTCTTAGTGTCCTTCAGCCTCAGTTTCTTCAGCGATAAAGTAGAGATGATATCTACCGACTATTGTGTCAGTGATGGAAAGAAACAAACTACGGATCCATGTCACGACATGGAAAATCTCATGTGCATAATGCTCAGTGAAAGAAGTCAGACTCAAAAGACTACATATTAAATGGTTCCATGTATGTGACTTTCTGGAGAGAACCAAACTTGAGGGGGTGAAATCTGATAAGTGGATGCCATGGTCTGGCGATTGGATGGGGGTGGTGAGAAAGCTTTAGCTAAATGGAAATAGTCTCAATCCTGATTCTCGTGGTGGATAGTGCCTGGATATTTTTACTATATCTTAGAACAGAATGCCTTGAAAGGGTGAATTTTACTGAATGCAAGTTATATCTTAATAAGTTAACAAAGAAGTAAACAGAAAGATTGCTGTGAACAAAATGAGATACATGAGATAACTATCCTCATAGCACTTTGGGAGGCTGAGGCAGGCAGATCACAAGGTCAGGAGTTCAAGACTAGTCTGGCCAACATAGTGAAACCCCGTATCTACTAAAAATACAAAAAAATAACTGGGTGTGGTGGAGGGTGCCTGTAATCCCAGCTACTTGGGAGGCAGAGGCAGGGGCATCGTTTGAACCTGGGAGGTGGAGGTTGCAGTGAGCCGAGATCTCACCATTGCACTCCAGCCCAGGCAACAGTGCAAGACTCGAACTCAGAAAAAACAAACAAACAAACAAACAAAACTATTATTTTAATTTATCCAAAACATATAAAAAATAGGATAATTTGCCCTGGAGTGGAAATACCCAGGTTCAATCCCAGGTTTTCCATTGATTAGCTTTGCAACTCTGGGCAATTTACTTAAACTTTCTGAATTCCTCATTCGGAAAACAAAAATAAAGATTTTGCAGGGTAGAAGCTCATAAGAACCCAGTTGTATAGGGTACAGATTTAAACTCAGGGTGTGTCACCTGGAAGGTTTTATTTATTTAAATACACAAATGCTGTGCTTATTAAACACCAGGCCCTATGCTGGAGACTTTACAGATACTAATTTAATCCCTATTATAGCCCCATTTTACAGATGAGGAACCAGATCCCAGGAAAGCTAGGCACCAGGCCCGGGGACTCATCTGCTACAGGTGGGCCCAGGGCACAAGCCCAGGCAGTTGGACTCCAGTGTTTTCACCTCATTTCTAGTCAATTCCACCTGTTTGATTCACTCATCATTTTCCATTGGCCCCCTGGATGCAGGAAGTCTCTTTTTGACCATTTTCCATGTTCAAAGTCCTACTGGGAGGAGTAAGCCTTTTATTTGTTGTCAGTGAAGCCCTTGACTGGACTTTATGGTCATTTCTGGATGATGGTGTGGAGTGGCTTCAGAGGCAGCAGAATTGCAACTTGATTGCAGACCGTCTGCTGCCAAGTCTTGGCATTTTCTTCACATCATTGGTGTCTGGAAGCTCAGAGACTCCCTGTCTGAATGCAGCCTTCCCTGCCACAGTGCAGTAGAGATGAGCTCCCTCCCTCCCAGCAAAGGTTTCCAAGTGCCACCGTAAGTAAGCCCCCTCCAATACTGCTGGCAGGACTGCGAACTGGTACCATTTTTCCTGAGGACAACTGGGTAACACATATCAAACACTTTGTAGACAGACTTTCCTTTTGACTCTACAAGTTGAAATCTGGGGATTTTTTTTAAATAAATAATTATATGTATAAAATAGCTATCTATACGCTGCTGAAATTCTGGAAACACAAATCCCCACCAGCACTGGAGAGGTTAACTGCTTTATGGAGCAGCTGTAAAATGGAATACTAAGCAGCTATTAAAAATCATGTTTTAGGAGGCCACTTAATGACATGGAACATGTTTACAGTGTTTTGGAAGAGAAAAAGCAGGATCACAATAAAATAGGCGTATATGGCAATATAAAATAAGACCAGAATAAAATACACAAACAATGAAAAATGTGCATAGACCTGATATCAAGGTGAGAGGATTATGGATAATTTTATTTCTGGCATTTTGCTTTCTGGTATCTCCTAAATGATAGATAGATAGATAGATAGATAGATAGATAGATAGATAGATAGATTATAGCCAATAAATGTCATGTCAACTTTTAAATGTGTCAAAGGGTCTCTTATTCCCTTGAGGATAGGAAATAGGTAGATCATGTTGGGTTCTCTGTGGTGGGTCTACTTTACAGCGACTTTACAAAAAGTAGACTGTTTCCCCAAACACACTGGACCCCTTGGGCATTTGATGCCTCCCACATAAAAGACTTATCCCTCTTTTAATAGCTACGTGCACTGTCCATGATTTTCTGTGAACCCTCTGTAAAGCACAGAGGAACAGAAGTTGTGGGAAGCTGGAAGCAAGCCCTGGCCATCACCTCCTCCCTGGTACCCCAGTCAGCAACTTTGACAAAGGACACCTGCCTTCTCCTGAGCACTCCCAGGGACAGGAAGTCCCCATTCATAATAGAGTCTCTCTTACTGCTGTTCTCCTGGGATTCACTGGAGCTTCCACCAATGGAAGACAGATGCACAAAAATACTGGGGTACTTTCGTCATTATCAGCCAGCGGTGTGGGCTTGCTGACATAGCTCAACTGGGAAGGGGTCTCCTCCTTGGGAAGTCCTCCAGATGACCCCATCAGATGCAAGGCTCCCCTGACTCCCACAGTAGCTTAACTGCCACGGTGCTGCAAGGTGGAGCCCCTTCCCCAGAGTTCTGTGACCTCCTTGCGTAGAAGGACCTTCTCCAAACCTACTTTTTGTATCCTGTGTCTAACACTGTGCTAGGCATCCATTCATTCATTGGAGTGTGCAGCATGCACTTATGGAGGCCTCCACTGAGCCTGGCACTGTGGCAACTTCGAGTACATAGTGGTAAAAGAATCAGCAGAAGCCTTCCTTGGACAGAGCTCACAGTGTGTGGAATAAGTCAGAAAATAGTCAGATAGAAAGATATTAGGATGGATGGGTGCGTTGATGGATGGATAAATGGTTGGACTGATGGATGGATGGATGGATAAATAGTAGGTCCCAGCTATTTTACATTATGATATATACTATCAAGAGACAGAAGAAGAGAGCTGTAAGAAGAGGTACAATGAGAATGTGAATACTGCAGCAATTAGAAGTGAGGACTCTGTAGTCAGAGGGCATGAAGCCCAGCTCCATCTCACCTTTGCTGTGTGGAGACAGGTGAGTTTCTTATCGCTGTGCCTGAGTTTCTTCACTGGACAATTTAGGATTAAACAGATTTGTTTCTGTGGAAATATTTAAGCCTGTTTGCAAAAGTAAATGTTGGCTGTTGTTGTTAAAATGTGTGTATTTGGTGAATCAGGAAGAGGGGTTCAGGAAAGACCTTTCTGAGGAAGTGACCCTTGCTACTTTAAGAAGGAATAAGACATGTCCAGGAAAGCATGGGACTAAAGAATGAAAGAAAGAGTGAATGAGACTCTAAGATGATAAACAGCCTGGTGCATTCCAGGACCAAGGGGTCACAGGAGTGAGGGTGTGAGGACAGAGGGGAAATAGTCAAGAACACTTGGGGAGGCCAGCAGGTCAGTTCCTTCAGGGTGTCACAGGCAATGAGAAGGAACTTACCTTTGACTTGGGTTCTGGGACACACCTGGAGGGTTTTAGGTAGAGGAAGACTGCCTTTCTTTCTAGTTTCACTGGCAGGGCAGTGGAAAGCAGGTGGCAGTGGCAGGCAGGGAGGCCTGGGAGGAGGATGGGCAGGGGCCCACAGTGGTGTGGATGTGGTATGGAGACACAGCTGATGACACTGAATGTAGCTTCTTATGAGAATCAGAAAAATAGAGCACTCGCAGACACACACACATACACACACACACACAACCACAACTCCTTGTCTAAGACACACCCAGCCCAGGTGCCAGGGAACAGGAATGTAGAGTGGGCTTGAGTTGGGCTCAGTCTGCACTACTGTCCTTTCTCAGGAGCCCTGCACACACACACTCAATGTCTTTGTGCAGATAGGTGTGGAGCAGAGAAGCCAGGTAAAGCTTCCTTGATAGGATGGAGGAATTGAGGGCCCTCAGACTAGGTTTGCAGCAGGATGACGTCCAGCAGGGCGATAGGTATTCTCCTGCTTTCCACAGAGGAAAGGAAGGGGTGTGTGTTCTCAGGCTGTGTAAGGCATGAGAGTCTTGACTGCAGTCTTTGAGGACAAATGAAGGAGGCCAGTGAGGGCTCCCAAAACCATGAGATGAGAGAATGGTAGATAGCACTAGGGGTGGGGAGCCTGGAGAAGAAGGTTAAGATACCCAAGGTCACTGTTCTCAAACACTTGAAGGGCTGTTACTAGCACATGAAGTTCAATGGTCCTGCATGGTGGTGATGAGAAGACTAAGGGACAATGAATGAAGCTGCAAAGGGACTGACTGTCTTATTCTCAAAATAGAACTAATGTAGCTGAGTTCAGTGTCTCACATATATAATTCCAACACCAAGAGGCCGAGGCCGGAGGATTGCTTGAGTTCAGCAGTTCAAGGCCAGCCTGGGCAACGTGGAGAGACCCTGTCTCTACAAATTATACTAATAAAAAAGTAGCCAGGTGTGGTGGTGTGTGCCTGTGGTCCCAGCTACTTGGGAGGCTGAGGCAGGAGAATTGCCTGACCTGGAGGTTGAGGCTGCAATGAGACATGATCGTGCCAGTGCTCTCCAACTTGGGTGACAGAGTAATACCTTGTCTGTAAAAGAAAAAAAAAAAGAACTAATTTAATTGTCTGAAAACGTAAGCCTATGCTTTTGCAAATGATGAGTTTCATATCAGTGAAGGTGTTTACGTAAAGGCTGGGGACCGTCTGTTGAGCAATGCTGTAAGAGAAGAAAGTTATCTTTGGAAGCATCCAAAGACAGCTTGAGATTGGTCTCTCTTGTTCCCTTCCAAGCATGAGGCTCTGGGTTTCCAAATGTCCAGTCCTCTCCATACTCTTCTGATTGGGTGAATGAGACTGAGTGAGAGGAATCAGGCTTTGGTTGAGGTCACAGTGGGGAAGTCTGCCCATGAGACAGTAAGAGAGGCGGGGAGAGCTGAGGCACCTGTCAGCAGTTATGGTTCAGAAAGTAGAGAGCAGGAAACTGGGATGAGAGAAACATGAAAGGTGAAAGGCAGAAGTGGGTCAAAACATGTGGTCACGCAGTAACCCAAATGAGTGACACAACCTGGTGGCCAACATACACACGAGAGTGTTCCAGTTTTCAGACTTTTACTCATTTATAAATGGAAAACAAACACATTTTCAATACAAAATGAGAAGTATATCTTCATAACTTTGGATTCAGCAATGGTTTCTTAGATATGACATCAAAAACAAAAGAAATAAAAGAAAAAATGGGCTTCATCAAAAATAAACATTTTGTCCTTCAAAGGATGCCCTCAGGCAAGTAAAGACAGCCCCCAAAATGGGCAAATACATTTGCAAACTATATATCTGTTAAGGGACTTGTATTCAAACTGTATAGATAACTTGTACAATTCAACAGGAGCCCAATTCAATATGAGAAAAAGATTTGCATTGACACTTTTCAAAAGAAAGTGCACAAATGGAAACAAGCACACAAAAATGTGCTCAACATCATGAATCCTTAAGGAGGTTTGAATCAAAACTACAATGGATACCATTTCACACTTAGAGGTATGGCTATAACCAAAAAGATGAATAGTAGCAAGTGTTGGAGAGAATGTATAGAAATTGGAGCCCTTGGCCGGGTGCGGTGGCTCACGTCTGTAATCCCAGTACCTTGGGAGGCCAAGGTGGGTGGAACACTGGAAGTCAGAAGTTCGAGACCAGCCTGGCCAACAAAGCAAAACCCCATCTCTACTAGAAATACAAAAATTAGCTGGGCATGCTGGTGCACGCCTGTAATCCCAGGTACTTAGGAGGACGAGGGATGAGAATCACTTGAACCTGGGAGGTGGAGGTTGCAGTGAGCCGAGTTTGCACCATTACACTCCAGCCTGGACGACAGAGTGAGACTCTGTCTCAAAAAGAAATTGGAGCTCTCATGCATAGCTGGTGGGAATGTAAAATGGTAGAACTGCTTTGCAAAACAGTCTTCAGTACATCAAAAGTCTAAACATAGAGCTACCATATGATTTGGCAATTCTACACTAAGATGTATACTCAAAAAAAAAAAAAAGAAAGAAAAGAAAACATATCCACATTAAACGATATACATGAATGTAGCAGCATTATTCATGATCACCAAAAAGCAGAAACAACCCAAATACCCATCAACAGATAAATAAATAAACAAAATGTAGTATATCCATAAAATGAAACATTTTTCAGTCATGAAAAAGAATGAAATACTGATACGTACTATAAGGGGACTGACTCTTGAAAATATTATGCTAGGTTAAAGAAGTGAGATACAAAATACCTCATATTATAAGATTCCATTACATGAAATGTTCCAAATAGGCAAATCAACACATACAGAAAGTAAATTAGTGGTTGCCAGGAGCTGAGGGGAGTGACGAATGAGGACTGACTGCCAGCAAGTATAGGATTTATTTTCTGAGTGATAAAAATATTCCTGAATTCGATATTGGAGACGGTTGCATAATTTTGTGACTATATTAAAAAACAACGAATTGCACACCTTAAAAGTGTGAGTGTTATGCTCTGTGAATTATATATCAATGAAATTGTTATTCTAAAAGAACAAAAATATAGAAAAAAAGTAGTTTATATTTATACAAAGAAAACTAAATGACCTTATGCTTATTGCTTGAACTAGAGGACAAGTCATATTAACAGATATAGAAGTCTACATAGAACCATGTCTCCAGTTAGTTAGATGGCTAGTTAGATGGTTTCTGGGCTTACTTTTGTTAATAATGCTGTTTGAACCTTCCATACATGCATCTTCATACATTTCTGTAATAATTTTCTTAACGTCAGTTTTTACACTGGAATGCTTCAAAGACTGTTCATAGGATTTTTAGGCAATTGGGATGCACTGGTGGACCTTTCTTCATCCACACCATGACATTTTTTATTGTCTCATCAGTGGAACATGGAATTAATTCCCACCCCTCTGATATGCATCTTGCTGGGTTGAACGGGTTCTTGCAAAGGCTAAGGGGCAGGACATGGAGACTTCATTGAGAGTTGCAGTTCTCACTTCTTGTTGGTTTAGGCCTGATTTCAAGCATGAATCCCTCCCCATCATGTGGACTGTGGGGGTCTCAGCTAAAGAATGAGGAAGAAATTAAGTGAGGACTAATCAATGCTGAGCCTTCAAGGCATCTGGAGATGCTGGGGATGTCAGCCCTGAGCCATCGTGGGCTCTGAGTCAGGCAAATGACATGATCAAAATTACACTTAATCTCTCTGTAATTAATTGCAGATCTATAAAAATAGCATAATTGGCAAACTGTCCTACAATTAGCATATTAATACCATGACCCTTGCCAGGTGAGCAGCGTGGATTTCTATGTGGGTGTTATGCTGGGACCCAGGGCTGGAAGGCAGAGCTGGTGCAGGGGGATATCAGAGCTCCATTATCCCATGGACCGGCTGCTTTGTTCCAAGACAAGGATTAGCGCTAATAATTTCTCCCCAGGGAAGCGCTATCTAAATCCAGGTTTTCTGTGGAGTCTGTAAATATAGCCAGAGTCCTATTGGGGAGCAGAGGAGGAAAGGCACATGTAAGTAGGTCAATCCGAGTGCTTTTGTGCGCCAACAATGATGGAGAACATCAAAGTTTCCACGTCGCTTAGGCGATTGTTCTATTTGTATTGACCAAGTAAGCTAGAAATCCAGGAGGGAGGTGATTGACAGTGCGGGAAGCCAGCAAGGCTCCTGCAGCCAAGAAAACCCACACACAAAAAAAAACAACCTAGAAACTCTGTTCACATGGAGTTGGACATTCCTGAGTGCCAGGAAGGGTCCTTCTGCACCTCTCTCAGCTTTGACTTGTTGTAACCAGATCTGAAGGCTCCCCGCCAAGCTTTGAGACAGCACGTTTGGTTGCCACATACCTTGAGCATTGAATACTCACAAATGGCTGTGTTTTGAATGCATCTTACGATCCATTTTATTATAAGGACATGTTATTTCTGGAAGAGGTCCTAATCTGACTCGACTTAGGTGATATTCTTTTAGGTAGGAAAAATAAAAAATAAAAAGCATTGCAGGCTGTAGATCAGGGGGCCTGGGTTCTAGACTCACTCCAGCAACTTTCTGTGTAACTTGAGGCCAGTGAAGTCATCCCCTATGACACGTGCAAGTACATTTAAAATTAGGAACTGGGCCAGGGATCTTCTGGGAACTCTTCTATATGAATACCAATTACAGCAGTAATAATAATAAAACTATCTCTAAAGGCAACTCTGAAAAATTTAGAGAAGGGTGAAAAAAATCTGCAAACATATTATATAGCAAAACAATTATTTATGAAAAGGAATAAACATTTGTTCCATGCCTCCTCTGTACCAGTCTGTCTTCCATGGAATCCGGCAAACCTCCCGCTGAGGTGACATCACCTCCATTTTTGCAAGGGAGTTAGTTGGGGCTTAAGGAGCTGGCACAGTTTTCAAGTTTGTGCAGCTAGCAAGTAGCAAACCTAGGTCCTTATTCCGAAAAGTTAGCAATAATCTCAAACACACGCCAAACACTTTTATAAGTGCATTTTAGAGTATCATTATTAATTCATCTAATCTTCCCAGCAATGCTGTGAAGAAGGAAGTTTGATGATTTTACAGATAATAAAAGTGAGGCACAGGGTGGGTAAATGGCTCTTTTAAGGTCAACGGGTTAATGAAAATCTGTGAAGAAAAATTGCTTTCTGAATGCGTGGGTGAGTGGATGCATGTCCTATTCATTAGACTATGAACGACAGAATTCATTGAACAACCATGTCCCTGACAAGGCTTGGGTAGATAAACTCCTAGCTATCCATGCTGGCCAAGAACCACTAAGGTGTGATCTGGTCGTGTTCTGCTTCTTTTTGAACATTTTTAAATGATTCCACATTGTTTAATAATATTTTTTTTAAAAAATTCCTCCAAATAGTATATAATAATAATGGTACCATTTATCATTCATATACTACATGCTGCAACAAATAAAGTGTGTCCCACATAAGTTATCTCATTTAGTCCACACTGAAGAGTATTACTATTATTTTGCTAATTTCACAGATGAGGAAACTGAAGGTCCTGGAAAGTAAGTAACTTGAACACACACCTAAGAATCGAAGACCACATAATTTATTATCCTACCCAGGAGGTTTTTCTTTTCTTTCTTTATTTCTTTTCTTTTCTTTCTTTCTTTTTTTTTTTTTCCTGAGACAGAGTCTCTCTCTGTCACCAGGCTGGTATACAGTGGTGCAATCTTGGCTCATTGCAACCTCCGCCTCCTGGGTTCAAATGATTCTCCTGCCTCAGCCTCTGGAGTACCTGGGACTACAAGTGCATGCCAGCACACCAAGCTAATTTTTGTATTTTTAGTAGAGACGGGGTTTCACCATGTTGGCCAGGGTGGTATCGATCTCTTGACCTCGTGATCCACCCACCTCAGCCTCCGAAAGCGCTGGGATTACAGGCGTGTGCCACCGCGCCTGGCCCCACTGGGGAAGTTTTGATAGTGAAAGCAGGGTGCTTTGATAAATTTGTTGGGACTGTAGGCATAAGTCAGGACTTTTTGGGAAGTACTGTCGTTTTAACTTAGAAGCGGAATACCTGAGATGTAGTTTCAGGGCTTTCTCATTCAGAACCCATGCTGCTCACCTCTCCCCTCCTCAGCTCTGTGGAAGCCCTCCTTCTGCCAAATGGTCCAGCCTCAGGAGCTCTCACCAGTTCCCACATCACTGTTTCCATGGATGCCATGTTTGGGTTGGGCCCTTGCATTTCTTCTGACTTGAATTGCTAGTGAGATTCTCTTCTTTTGCACATTCTTCTGCCTACACCCTCTCTCTCTCTCTCTCTCTCTTCTTTCCCAAACTCCCTTTCACATTTTTCAATTTTCAAAATCCATTTTGTCCACACCTTTCCGGGAAGCCTTTCTAAATATTTCTGTTTCTTCCTCAAGGTCTTACTATCTTTTTGTCGTTGTTTGTTATCATTTCATTTTTCTTTCTCACTCAATGATGAGGTCTCAGACAGGCGCTCATTGCTGCAACCTCAGAGTTCGTAACAAATCTTGTTACTGAACAGCGTTCAATAATATTTAAGAAAGGAAGACAAATCATAGGAAATGAGGAAATATGGATATGAATGGCTGTGATGAAAATTAAAGATGAATCACTCACTCATTCATTCATTCATTCATTCATTCATTCATTCGATTATTCAACAAATGTTTTTGAGACCTGCCCGCGTGCTAGGTGCTGCAACTACACTGGGAGATGAAACAGATGGTTCGTTGCTCTCAAGGTACTTGTTTTCTCAAAGGGAACAGATAGTCTATAAATAACCAAATATCAATCACAAAGTTTATGTACTATGAAGATGAGGCTAAGTATCCTGCGAAAATGGAAATAATGAGGAGAATGAGCTAGAGATGTAAAAAGCACACTCCATTTTCTACCAGACTGTATTTTATAGCCAAGCTCAAGTGTGTTGTGTCCTCAAGGAAAACCTCCAAGATGACCTCGGTCCTCCTTTCCTAAGATCATTTTGAGGAAGACAGGGCAGGAATTGTTGTATCCAATTTGCAGTTTCAAAGAGGGAAAATCAGAGCAGAAAAGTACCATGTCCTGGGTGGTAGAGTTTGTATGAA
The DNA here is from genome assembly GCF_008728515.1 of Papio anubis. Classification (NCBI taxonomy): domain Eukaryota; kingdom Metazoa; phylum Chordata; class Mammalia; order Primates; family Cercopithecidae; genus Papio; species Papio anubis. The sequence goes on along the minus strand of NC_044982.1, from coordinate 8,750,465 downwards.
GAAAAGTGAGATGTGAACCCAGATCTATTGATATGACTTTCCTACAAAGTCTAATTAATTGGATCTTGGAAAGGATCATTAAAACTATAATTTTAAACGTAACACTTATAATGTTAAATTATGATGTATGCAAATGTATTCGTTTCCTGTGGCCCCTGTAAGAGATTACCACAAAGTTTACCCTTTCACAGTTCTGGGGGCCAGAGATCTGAAATCAAGATCGCTGGATGGAAATCAAGGTGTTGGCAGGACCGTGCTCCCTCTAGAGGTTCTAGGGGAGGATCTGCTCCTCAACTCCGCCAGCTTCTGGGGACTGATGGCATTCCTTAGCTTGTGCCACACCACTCCAATCTTCAGGGTCAGTGTCTTCAAATGTCTCTCTGCTCTGTCTTCACATCATCCTCACCTCTATCCATGTGTAGTCAAATCTTCTGCTTCCCTCTAATAAGAACACTTGTGTGTGTATTTAGAGCCCACCCAAATAACCGGGATAATCTCTCCATCTCAAGATTCCTAACTGAATCACATCTGCACATTGGCAAAAACATTTTTTTTTTTTTGCCATATATTGTACCATATTCATTAGCTCCAAGGATTAGGTTGTAGATATATTTGGGACACCATCTTTGAGCCTATAGAATGTTAACCTATATTTTCTCGAACGTGGATTCTGTCTGTGAGACGCCACCAACAGATGGCTACAGACTCGGAAATGGAAAGGAGAAGCTTGAAATCTAAACTTCCTAAGCTCTGATCGCAGGCTCCTTTCACTACTTTCCATTGGAGCTCTCTTACTATAAAAGTAGTCTTTTTTTTTTTTTTCTTCTGGAGTAAAGTCTCCCTGTGGGTGAAGCATTCCAGTTTGCAAAATAAGAAATGTTCGCTCTGTAATGAGAGCTGTTCTGTGTGTGTGTGTGTGTGTGTGTGTGTGTTTCCCATTTTGCTCAAGTTTGGGTTTTTTAATAGCCAACACTGTGTTCTGTTGGTGCAAATTATCCTTGCTGACAAGGATCGGTAAACACTTTTATTCCAAGACAGTTAATAGATCCCAGGTCCAGGGAAGTCATCTCTTTGCCACTTTCTCTAGAAATAATAAGACTTTTTTTTTTTATGAGTTCAACCAAGTTATTCCACAGGAGAGGGCCTCCTCAGATTCACTCACCTGGAATTTTCTGGTTCCTGGAGTCTATCTGTGTCTAGTTCTCAGCTGACTGGCCTAAGACTCAGTTGAAGGGGTGCTGGGAACCAAATCTCTGGGTTCCAGTGGGTGATTCCAACCTGCCTCAGGCTAATTGAAATGCCATCTTCATACCAATCAATATGTTTTTTCAAAAACGAGGTCAAAGTCGGGTTGTCCTGTTCTGTGAATAATGAATGCTAAATAATATTAATAGTTAAAGGATGCTAATGTGCCCGAAAACATGTCAGGTTTCTTTCTCTTCTTGCTGTCATACTCATCTTACTGATAATGTGTGAAAGACAAAGTCTTTTTCCCTCCCCAGCTCAAACTTAATACAGTGCAGGCAAGCTATTTGTTCCAGCTCCCCAGAGACATCTGAAATTGATTTTAGAGGCTGAACACTCAAATTAGACATTTAAAGCAACGAAGATAAATTTGAAGATGAATTTACCCTGTGGAGGCTCAGAGGACAACTGATGAAACTTTTTATTTTATTCTTAACCCAGAAAGTGATCCTCATCTAGCTTGTCATTTTCTGAAATCTTGATATTCAAATCAAAGAAATGTAGAATTGAATGCCTACCTGTAAGGGTTGTGCATATTCAAATTCATGTACCTATCTAGGTGTGCCTCCAAACTAAAAAATGGATTTGGTGAGTTGAGCTTAAATCTTTGAGGCCTGGTGGATTCATGTTGCTTCTAGAATTCCAGCATCACCCAATTTGGACTCAATTCAATTTCACACTAGTCATTCTATTTTACTTGCTTATGAAGGTCATGAACAATTAATTTTGTGCAAGCTTTGGAAATTCTTTAGTGTATAACACAGAAAGATGTCCTCTTTTAAACTTACATTTTTTAAAATAAAAAAAGCATTCATGGATTTGTTCACTATCAAAAAATTTCTAAATAAATTTTCACAAGCATATAATATGGCCCAAAGGCAGGGTCTGGATATAAAATATATTATAAGCAAGGAAAATAAAAGGTTGAGTCTCTTCAAGTTTTCCCATCATTTCCTTTGACTTATTTTATTTTTTTGTGCATCATACACTAATCATGTGCATGGCCATAGTTTCTTTCTGGAGTCCTTGCTCGTCCTAGATATTTCACTCTTTGGATATGAAAATAATTGCAAATTGCAACATTGGTCTAAGAGGGTGGAAAGAAATGGCTTAGTTTTCCAGTGGAAGGCGGCAGTCCTTAAAGCTACAGCACCAACCTTCTGATGAGAGAAAAACCTTCAAAAAAAAACCTTCATTTTTCAAGGCAGAGATGTGCTATTATAGGTGAGTGAGGAGGATTAGAATTTCACCTTTACCTGTCTACTTCTGAATGGGATCTTAGTGGACTTAGTTTAACCTTCTGAGATGTATGGCCTGTTTACCAATTCTGAAAAGCTGCTGGAAAGCTTAACTATTCCGATTAAGTATGGAGAAATTTGAAGGTGTAGGCGGGTAATAGGAATATGAGTCTACATTGGATCAGACTTAGGTCAACTCTATCATGAATGTCTACTAGAGGAAATAGATATGGAATCACTTTGTAAATTATGCTACACAAAACTTAATCTTGCTATTTTCGGAATGAGGTGGGAGAGGATTTTGGAGGCACAGTCATGGTTTGAATCTAAGTTCTTCTACATCTTAATTAGGTGGTTTTAGGCAAAACAAATTCATGTCTATGTATTAATAAAGGTAAGCTAGACTGTGCTTCAGTAACAAATAAGTCCAAAACCCCAGGGCTTAATACAAGGCAGGTTTATTTCTTGTCATATTACATGGCTGTCTGGGACACACACCATATCATCACCCTGGAAAGTGGCCTCACAGAGGCTCCAGCATCTTATAGCTGCACCAGTCAGAGGCACAGCTTCCCTGGTTGTTGCCCTGAAAAAGGGAATACGTGAGGAACTGTGTGCTACTTATTTGCTGCTTGGACCTAGATGTGACACAAGTCATTCTTGCCTGTATTCCATTGTCCCTGACCACAAAGGGGCTGGTAGACATAGCAGAACTGATGGAATTTTAGGTACATGTCATGGTCTCTATTCCCAATTCTTTAAAATGAGGATAACAATCTCTACCACAAAAAGCCACTATGGAAATTAATGATAAAGTCTTTAAGGCATCTGTTAGTTGCTGAGTAAAATCAAGGCATTAACGTTGCAAAAATAAGACTGCCCTAGTGTGGTTCAACTTGTAGAAGTAGGTCAATGAATTTGGGCTCTTACAGAAACATTAGATGATAATGACAATCTTGATTTCATAAAACTGAGTGAAATTTATTATGCAATATTATTTTTAACATTCAAATAATATTTTGTCAAAAATATTAATTAATAAACTTATTAATTTATTTATTGAACAAGGTCTCATTCTCTCTCCCAGGCTGGTGTGCAGTGTCATGATCTTGGCTTATTGCAACCACTGCCTTCCGGGCTTATATGATCCTCCTGCCTCAGACTCATGAGTAGCTGGGACTACATGTGTACACCACCAGGCCCCACTATTTTATTTTAAAAATTTTCTTAGAGACAAAGTCTCACTATATTGCCCAGCCAGGTTTCAAACTCCTGGGCTTAAGTGATCCACCCATCTTGACCCCCCAAAGTGCTGGGATTACGAGGATGAGACACTGTACCCAGCCTCAGATGATAATGTAAATAATAACAGGCATTGTACGCAGTTCTGCAGACAATATGAAGGGAATTAAAATTCAGCTGCAAGCAACAGGTGCTAGTTTTAGTTGAGGAAGTGAAGAAAAAAGTCAAATTCTCAAATATCTACACTATGAAAACCACTAGGGCAGATAGATGTGCAACATCATTAGCCATTAGGGAAACAAATAAAAATCATGGTAAGAGAGCACTTCAAACCCACTAGGATGGCTACAATAATAATACTAATTTGATAGATTGATATAGATGGATAGATAAATATATATATATATATGAAATAACATTTTGATGAAGATTTAGATAAAATTAACACCTTGCCTATTATTAGCGGGGACATAAAATGGCGTGACTACTTTGGAAAATATTTTGGCAGTTCCTCAGAAAGTTTAACAGAGAGTTATCATATGACCCAATAATTTTATTCCTAAGTGTACGCTCAAGAAAATTAAAGATATATGTCCACACATTAACTTATTCATGAATAATTATAATAGCATTATTTGTAATAGATAAAAAAGTGGAAACAATCCAAATGTCCATCAACTGATGACTGGATAAACACAATGTGGTCTTTCCATATAATGGAATGATATTTGGCCAAAAACGATATAAACTTCTGATCCATGTTGCAAGAGAAATTATGAAAATATTACACTAAGTGAATAAACCCAGACAGAAAAGGACACATATTGTATGATTCCATTACATTAATATGAAAGTCCAGAGCAAGCCAAATTCATAGAGAATGAAAGAGATTTGTGGTTGCCAGGGACTCTGGGCATAGGACTGACTATTCATGGGTAGGGTTCCTTTTATGGGTAATGAAAATATTCTGGCATTAGATAGTGGTGGTGGTTGTACAACACTGAAAATATACTAAAGCCACTTAAATGCATATTTTTTTCTTTTTTGAGACGGAGTCTTGCTGTATTGCCCAGGCTGGAGTCCAGTGGTGTGATCTTGGCTCACTGCAATCTCTGCCTTCCGGGTTCAAAAGATTCTCCTCCCTCAGCCTCCTGAGGAGCTAGGACTACAGGAGCGTGCCACCACGCCCAGCTAAGTTTTTGTATTTTTAGTAGAGACGGGGTTTCACTGCGTTAGACAGGATGGTCTGGATATCAATCTCCTGACCTCGTGATCTGCCTCGCTAGGCCTCCCAAAGTGCTGGAATTACAGGGGTGAGTCACCATGCCCGGACTTAACTGCATGTTTTTAAAAGGTAAATTTTATTGTACGTGAATTATCTATCAATAAAAATACGAGAAAGTGATAATTTACAAGAGAGAGATGATCTTTTTTGGAGAACCTGTGAAGTCTTCATTTGAGGTTAGGCTTAAAGAATAGAAATGGTTTTTCCAGAGAACAAGAACGGCATGCAGGCAGAAGGTAAAGTATGTGAACATAGTCTGAGAAAACAAATTTTGAAGGTTGTTTGCCCATTTGATCTTTTCTCTGATCAGCTATAGAAGTGCAGGGCAGGATTTCAGAAGCCAGGTTTGAGTTTCATGATTCTCATTCATTGTTCTAGTTGATTAGATCAAAGTAGTTAATTCGATCAAGGTAGTTGATTGGACAAAGCTTGATCAGTTGGACTCTCTCTCAAGTTTCTATGACATGACCTGGGATCTCTAGACAATGGGAAGTAGATTGAGTCCCAGCAATAGCAGAGTCAGATGAAAGGTGGTCTCCAAATCTGCACTGAGGTTGATTGCCTGATTCTTCCTCCTTTGGTTCCTGGATGCTTAGGTCTTCCATAGATCATATGACACTTTCTCCATAAATCCCCCTTATTTTGCTCAGACAGGTATAATCTTGTCTGTCTTCCTTGCAACCCGAAGAACCAAAACAGTATGTTCAGCATACCCGCAGAAACCAGACTGTCCACAGCATACAGAGGGATGAATGTGGAAAAGTGTGATGGATTTTCTTCTGCAGGCCCTTGGAAACCAGGCTGGGGAGTATATATTTAACCAGGGAAGCCAATGAAGACTTTATGCCAAGGAAATGTCTGAAACCCCCTGTTAGGGAGAATGATCAGGCAGCAGTGAGTTAGAACATGGGTTCTCTTTAGTATCGGTTCCCCCTTTGATGGCAATTTATAGACAGAAGCAGTTCTGTCTATAGTTGTCAAATTATTTATCAAAAAACCACTTTTGATATCCATATTAGAATATTTCTGATGTAATTCATCATGAAAATTTAAGTCCCAACTTCATCAGTATGTATTCCTGGCTATGTTCAAAGTGCAGTGCTAAAATACAAATATTATGGTGATTTGCTCTATGCCTCGAGAAAGTTTTCAAATGAGAGTTTGCACACATCCTAGCTCACCACTAATATTAGGGAACATTCACTTTGGGTATGTCTGCATGGAAGAAAACATAGGATTGGACAGGGTGTCCAGGAAATGGTCCCTGAGCTCACCACATTCTTATCCTTAAATGGGGTGATTGTCCTGTAGGAAGAGGAGGGACCTCTCATGAGAAGCCTCAGCTTCCTGAAGCACCCTCAATTCTTACTGAAGACATGAAGTCTGATAATATGATGATTTGATATTCTTATGAAAATTAAATCAGGAACTAAATTTGTTAAACGGCTTAGTTATAGGAAGAAATGTAATATGCAGTTTAAGTATTCATTCAAGGTTAATATTTGCAGCCCCCATGATTTAAATTCAGCTTTCTCTTATTTCCTTCCATCCTCTTTTCTTCTTCCCACCTAAATATAGTTAAGACCATTTAATTTGTATGAAAGTGAATCCAGTTGAGATACTTTAGCCTGTAGGTCAGAGCACACCCCTTTTATCAGAAATAGCTCTTTCTAAGGTATTTCTTCACTCTGTATGAGTAAATTCAAAATAAAAAGCTATATTAATACAGTGAATTCTGTCTGTGTGCTTTGGGAAATGTAAGACCCCACCCCAGATCTGTTTGCTTTTACTCATTGAGAAAGTTTCCAGATAAATTCTCGGGAGGTTCTCAGGTGCTATGGCTCGGAAGTCACACAATGTAGGCGAAGCACAGTGTGAGGGGCTCCTGGGTGCTCCAGTGGCAACCATCCTTCTCTGGGCTTCGAGCCTGCGCCAGGATGTGCGCTCAGTTGAGGTGGGTTAGCTGTCAAAGTTTGGTTCCTGGCAAAGCAGACTTTGAGGCATGGATTTGGTAAACGTATTTATTTAGGATGCGACCCAGGAAACAATGTGTGGGCGTGGGGACATGAGCCAAGGGAGGGAAAAGCGCCAGAAAGGAGCATGTTAATGAGGGAATTATCACTGTGGGCAACAAAAGCTCAAATCTTCCTACTGATGAGGCTCTGAGAAACCTGGGTGGATCTGACTTGAAATTGTCTTACTGAGGACAGAGGAAGCTGGGTTATTTACCTCAACCCTAGGACTTGTGGTTGAGGGTAACCTGGGTGCACTAACCTTTGAGTGCATCAGAAAGGCCAAGAGGACATGCTCAAGCAGAGGCCAGATAGCCCCCTATGCTTACCAGCTGCCTGGCACAGGATCAGGAAGTCCACAGAGTCACAAAGGCCTCCACATTAGGCCTGTTCAATGGTTGGCATTAGTATATTTCCCATCTTAAAGAACATATTGACGCTGAGAGATAAAGCATCTTGACCTGAGCCACACAAAAGTTAATCTACAGAATCAAGCATTTCATTCCAGAGAATGAAATTCATTGCAGAGACCACAGGCCACTGGTTTCCCTGAGCTTGAGTCTTTTTGTTTTTCACCAAATTCTAGACGTGGTATTGATTTTTGAAGCAAATATCTGTAATAAGGAATTCATAAACATGTAAGCATAGATTTAATTCATTTACTAAATATTTATGCAGTTCAATTAATAATTTTCTTATTGATATGGTTTTACTCTGTGTCCCCACCCAAAAGGGACCTGGTGGAGGTGATTGGATCATGGGGATGGTTTCCCCCATGCTATTCTTATGATAGTGAATGAGTTCTCATGAGATCTGATAGTTTGAAAGTGTTTGACAGTTCCTCCCTCATGTTCTCTCCCTCCTGCTGCCTTGTGAAGAGGGTACTTGCTTCTCCTTCACCTTCTGCCATGATTAGAAGTTTCCTGAGGCCTCCCCAGCCATGCAGAACTGTGTCAGTTAAACCTTTCTCCTCTATAAATTGCTCAGTCTCAGTCAGTTCTTTATAGCAGTGTGAAAATGAACTAATACAAGAAATTGGTACTGGGAGTGGGACACCACTATAAAAATAACCTGAAGATGTGGAAGCAACTTTGGAACTGGATAACAGGCAGAGGTTGGAACAGTTCAGATGGCTCAGAAGAAGACAGGAAGGTGTGAGAAAGTTTAGAACTTCCTAAAGACTTGAATGGTTTTGACCAAAATACTGATAATCAGATGAACAACGGAATCCAGGCTGAGGTGGTCTCAGATGGAGATGAGAGACTTATTGGGAATTGGAGGAAAGATCATCCTTACTATGCTTTAGCAAAGAGACTGGTGGCATTTTGTCCCTGTCCTAAAGATCTGTGAAACTTTGAATTTGAGAGAGATGAGTTATGGTATCTGGAAAGAAATTTCTAAGTGGCAAAGCATTCAAGAGGTGACCTGGTTTGTTCTGAAAGCACACAGTCATATGCATTCACAAAGAGATGGTTTGAAATTGGAACTTATGTTTAAAAGTGAAACAGAGTGAAAAAGCTTGGAAAATTTGCAGCCTGACCATGTGGTGGAAAAGAAAAAGCCATTTTCTGTGGGAGAAATGCAAGCCAGCTGAAGAAATGTGCATAAGTAATGAGGATTCCAACATTAATAGCCAAGACAATGGGGCAAACGTCTCCAGGGAATTTCAGAGATCTTCATGGCAGCCACTCGCATCACAGCCTCCCAGAGGCCTAAGAGGTAAAAATTGTTTCATGGGCCAGGCCAAGGGCCCCACTGCTCTCTACAGCCTCAGGACATAGCACCATGGGTCTCAGCTGCTCCAGCTCCAGCTGTAGCTAAAAGAGGCCAAGATACAGCTCAGGCCATTGCTTCAGAGGGCGCATACCCCAAGCCTTGACAGCTTCCACACAGGTTAGACCTGCAGGTAAACAGAAGACATGAGTTAAGCTATGGAAACCTCCACCTAGATTTCAGAAGATATATGGAAATGCCTGGATGTCCAGGCAGAAGTTTGCTGCAGAGGCAGAGCCTTCACAGAATACCTCTACTAGAGCAATGCAAAGAGGAAATGTGTGGTTGGAACCCCCATGTAGAGTCCCCACTGGGTCACTGCCTAGTGGAGGTGTGACCAAACAGCCACTGTCCTCCAGACTTCAGAATTGTAGATCCACCAACAGCTAGCACTGTGCATCAGGAGAAGTGCAGGTGCTCAGTGTCAGCCCATGAAAGCAGCTGCAGGGGCTGTATCCTGCAGAGCCACAGAAGCAGAGCTGCCCAAGGCCTTGGGAGCCCATCCCTTGCATCAGCAAACCCTGGATTTGAGACATGGAGTTGAATGAGATTGTTTTGGAGCTTTAAGGTTTAATGAGTTCCCTGATGAGATTTGTACTTCCATGGGGCCTATGGCCCCTTTGTTTTGGCCAATTTTGTAGCATTTACCCAATGCCTGCACCCACATTTTATGTTGGAAGTGACCAGCTTGCTTTTTATTTTACAGGCTCATAGGAGGAAAAGACATGCTTTGCCTCAGACAAAACTTTGGACTTGGACTTTTGAATTAACGCTGGAATGAATTAAGGCTTTGGAAGACTGTTGGGAAGGCATAATTGGTTTTGAAATGGGAAAAGGACATGAGAATTAAGAGGGGCAAGTGGTGGAATAATATGGTTTGGCTCTGTGTCCCCACCCAAAGCCCTCCCCACGTGTCAAAGAAGGGACCTGGTGGGAGGTAATTGGATCATGAGGATGATTCCCCCGTGCTGTTCTGGTGATAGTGAGTGAGTTCTCATGAGATCGGATGGTTCAAAAGTGTATCCCTGCTCCCCTCTTCACTCTCTCCCTCTCCTGTCACCTTGTGAAGAAGATACTTACTTCTCTTTTACCTTACACCATGATTGTAAGTTTCCTGAGGCCTCCCCAGCCATGCAGAACTGCGAGTCAATTAAACATCTTCCTTTATAAATTATCCAATCTCAGGTAGTGTGAAACCAGATAAATATACTTACTTTATTGTGAAAATATTTTCGAAACAAAACAACTTAATTTGTTCTACCAAAGACAATGATTTAAGTGTGTAATGGACATGGATCTTAGAACATTCTACATGGTTATCTGTCTATATACTCCCTTTAAGTTTTATTTCAAGAATTACACTTGTATTATTCATATTGCTGTTCCCAGTGATTGGCACATTGTATACGCTTAAAAATGTTTTCTGAATATTATATGGAATGTTCTTAGCAAATTTGATTATGAAAAATGACAGAAAATCAAATATATCTGGTAGTATAAAAAGAAACAATACCAAGTGCCTTTTAGATTTGGTCAACAGCTTCTACTCCTTGAGTAAGTTACTGACTATTGTGGTTCTCAACAGTAAATCATTTTTCAAAGGTTATATAAAGGAACAATACATTCCAAGATAGCTGCATCCAAGATAATTGGAATAAACCATTAAATACCTTAAATGAAATATTCACAGAAAATATCAGAGAAAAGCTCATAGGAGCACATTTCACCCTAAGCAAGTGGAGTAGCTAATGTAAGCATTCATAGCTTCATTGTTGCTTCTTTCCATTACTACTCTGGAGAATAATCTTTTCCAAACACCTGTCTGATCTTGCTTTACACTCTTCAGCAGGTCCATACCACCCATGAGAAGGAACTCAGACACCTTGCCCAAGGCTCCAGCACTCAGGCTCCAGCTCATGTTTCTGGTTTCACCTCCACTCCCTTCTACACTCCCGCATATCCACCCACACTACTCCTAATTACTGAAGCACAGCTTGGCGTTTCAGCCTACATTCACACTTGCTGTTCCCTCTCTCAGAAACATCTTTTCCACTTACTAGCAGAATTTGTCACTTCTTCATGCTTATTCTCACTATATAATCTTTTCACACTTCTGCTACATTATCACCTCAAATTGCAAAATCTTGTTTATGTAGATAGCTACACCTACTAGATTGTAGAGACTATGTCATATCCATCCTTGTCCTTGGAGCCTAGCATAGTGTCTATTCTAAAGCTTCTAGTAAAGAGATGCTTGGTGATCCTCGACAGGAAGGAAAAAATGAATGGATGGATGAGTAGATGGATTGAAAGGTTGATGGATGAATAGACAATTGAAGGTAAGAAAGAAAACATTATCCCTCAGAAGGTAAGAAAGAAAATGTTATTCCACATGCAAAAGTGCACGAAGGAATTAAACATTCTTTATGAGTGTCTTTGTGGCTTCCCATTCAGAAAATTTTGTTGTATTTAGTCCCTAAAGCCCAGGAGGAAGACATTTTACTTTCCTAGTTGCCCCACCTGAAGAGTCTAAACTATGTGCATCTCCAGTTGTCCTTTCTAGAATCTTCTAAACTTATGCTCATCAATGCGGCAACTGCCATCCTCATGTGACTATTGAGAACTTGAAATACAGCTTCTGGGACTAAGGAAATAAACTTTTAATTTCATTTGATTGTCATTAATTTTAATTTTAAAAACTCATACTTGATTTAGTAAATGGAAAACTTTAATTATGTTTGAAATAACTTATATAAATAAATCAACTTTTTAAACTGTAAGTTTCATGTACTCTATACACAGATCAGATATTTCTAACAAAAAATTAGCACCTGAATTTCTGTGTGCTGAAAGTATAAAATAGGCACTGGATTTTGAAAAGTTAGTACTAAATTTAAAAAACAGTACGATGTCTTATTAATATTTTAATGATAATTACATGTTGAAGGGCTCATCTTTGGATAGATTAAGGAATATATGTTATTAAAATGAATTTTACACGTTTTATTTTACTTATTGTGGCTACTAGGAAATTTTTAATTGCATATGTGCTTGCATTATATTTCTACTAGATCAAAACATGGCAAGTACAGGATCTTGTCTGCTCCTCAGATAGATAGTAGTGATCAGGTTCAGTTTTAAGTCCTTCCATGGAAATTCTGTTGTATGGACATCAAAGTACAGTTGATTCTTGAACGATATGGGGATTTGGGGGGATGACCTCCTACTCAGCTGAAAATACAGGTATAACAATTGACTCCCCCAAAACCTATCAATAAATAGCCTACTATTGATTGTAAGCCTTACTGATAACAGAGCCAATTAACATATATGATGTATATTATGTAGATTACACACTATACTCTTACAATAAAGTAAGTTAGATAAAAAGAAAATGTTATTAACAACATCATAAGGAGGAGAAAATATCTTTACTATTCATTAAGTGGAAGTGGATCATCTTAAAGGTCTTCATCCCTATCTTTACATTGAATTAGTTGAGGAGGAGGAAGAAAAAGTGGAGTTGGTCTTGCTATCTCTGGAATGGTAGAGGTGGAAGTGGTGCAGGAGGTAGAAGGGGAGGCAGGAGAGGCAGGCACACTTGGTGTAACTTTTATTGAAAAACATCCACTCATAAGTGCACTCATGCAGTTTAAACCCATGTTGTTCAAGCATCAACTTTAAAGGGAAAAGAGCACTCCAGTTAGATATCAATAACTAATTTTGACATCTATTTTGTTGGTTAAATATTTATTAATTTTCAGCTCAAAAACACCTACTGTAATCTGCTCTGTGATTCAGGAACTGAGACTTTACAAAACTTACTTCCCAATTCTCATTTGACTTCCTGTAAGTTTTGGCCAATAGGAGGCACTCTATGGGACCTGGAGGTGGGACTTCCTATCTGTCTTCCTGTTCCTGTCAACCTCACCCTGAAAGCAGCAGCACTTTTAGTTCCAGTTTCTTTGAGCACTCCCAGAACCACTCCACAGTGCCTGCTCCAGTACCAGCATGAGCAGGGTAGCAGCCCCTCCACAGAAATCTTACCACTAGCTTTATCCCCTTTCATTCACTCCCAGTCCTGGGACTGTCAGTGTATTAGTCCATTTTCATGCTGCTGATAAAGACATCCCCAAGACAGGGAAATTTACAAAAGAAAGAGATTTACTGGACTTACAGTTCCACATGCCTGGGGAGGCCTCACAATCATGGTGGAAGGTGAAAGGCATGTCTCACATTTGCAGCCAACAAGAAAAGAGAGCTTGTGCAGGGAAACTCCCCTTTTAAAACCATCAGATCTTGTGAGACATTCACTATCAAGAGAACAACATGGAAAAGACCCATCCTCATGAATCAATTACCTCCCACTGGGTATCTCCTACACATGAGAATTCAAAACGAGATTTGGGTGGGGACACAACCAAACCATATTAGGCAGCTACTCCTAAAGTTACTATTTCAGTGTTATAGTAGTGTTTGCTTTTTGCACTTTAAGTTTCCAATACCTTTGTAATTGATTACTCACGTTAAATTCCCTTTGCAAATATATAATGCGGTTCTGTTCTCCTGATGAAAACATTAGTACATGTACATTTGTAAATGTAAAGCACCCCTAAACATAACTTAAACATAAAAGGATAAATCACAATAAAAGCTTGAAAATAACTAGAATGGAATTACAATGAATATATTATAATCAAAAGCATGAGACGCAGTTAAAGTAAGTTTTAAGGAGAAATTTATTGTCCTAATTGCTCTTATTAAAAAAGAAAAAAATCAATGACCTAATGATACAAATAAAGATTTTTTTAATAAGAATATAAAAGTAAACCCTAAAATGAAGAAAGATAGACATAGTAGAAGTAGAAGGAAGTAGAAGTAGAGATAACATAATAAACTTAACAGAAAAAATGAACAAAATCACAACCTCTTTGCAAAAAATAATAGAGTCATATCTGGTGATAGAGCTCAAGGGAAGACAAAGAAACTAAAAATTAAAAAAATGCAGGAGTTAGTAACATGAAGGATCTGCAGATAAAGAATTAGTAAAAAATAGAAATTAATAATATGAAATAATCATAGATAGAGGACACTGAAAATATAAGAGGAAACTATGAACAACTTTATGCTGTATATTTAAAATCATATAAATGGAAAAATAATCCTGGGAATATTGAATTAACAAAACACTTTTCATGAACAGTTAGACAACCAAAGCAGAACTAAACACATTGAACCACTATTTAATGATTATTGTTTAAAAAAGAAAAAAACAGTTTTTAAAACCTGAATAGATTTTACCTGCAAGTTCAAACAAATAGGAAAGATTTAATATCTGCTTTCTTCCAGCTGATGAACAGAAGAGAAAATGTGAGAGAATATTTCACACTTCATTTTATGAGTCTGGAATAACTGTGATGCTGAAACTAGAAAAGAAACTATGAAAAAAGAAAATTACAGGCAATTTCATTTATAAATATAAATGAATATCAACTAAATAATCTGAAATAAAATACCACAAACTGAATTAAACAGTATGTAAAATGATTAATTTGGGATTAATTTAGAAATGTAAGGGTCATTTTCATTGGAAGATATATTAATACTTTTCACCATATTAGCAGAATAAAGAAATAAAGCTATCTAATCAATTAATATAGGTCACTTGATGAAATCCAAAACCTATTTATAATAAAAAAAAACACTAGCAAACTGGAAACAGAAAATAACTCTGTTAATTTTCAAAAACTAACAGCTTACTCACTAATGAAACATTTATATTCCAATAATAGTTAAATAAAAGCCATGTGACTCGCATGTCACTGCTTAGTCCAGCACTGAGTTGGATTAGCTAGAACAGGAAACACAATAAATAAAAGCATGAGGATTGTAAAAGAAGAGACCATACTGTCGTTATTAACAAAATGCATAAGAAGATTTCAGCAAGGTTGTTAGATACATGTTCATTTTATTCAGTCAATCACGTTCCTATAAAGAGCCATGATTAGAAAATGTTTCTTTAAAAATATACCATTTACTGTAATCCTAGCATATTGGGAGGCTGAGGTAGAAGGATCACTTGAGCCCAGGAATTTAAAACTAGCCTGGGCAACATAGTGAGACTCCATCTCTATAAAAAACAATAATAATATATACCATTTACAATGGCAACAAAAATAGAAAACATCACATAAGAAATCTTACTACAATTTTTCAAAAAATTCTTCAGGAAGTATTGCTTTTATACCTTAACTCTGTGTATGTATGTGTGTGTACATAAAAACACACACGTATAGGTATACACACAAACACATCCTTTTCTGTCGTAATGATAGAATGATGTTGAGCTTTTGATTCTACCTAATTTAGTTTATAAATTCAATGTTATTTCAGTCAAAACCCCAATAGGAATTTTTTGGAGCATAACAACTCATTCCAAAATTTACATGATAGAAAAAAAGCCAACACAATTTTAAAGATCAATATAGTAGGACTTAGACTTCCAGATATGAATATTTAATGTAAAATTATATCAATAAGTGAGAGAGTGGTAATCAGTACAGGGAGACCAATAAAACCAGAGTAGAAAATCCAGAATCTGACCTATGCATATCTGGAAATTTGTTTTATGACAGAGGTAGCAATAGGGATTAGCAAGTGTATTATTTTAGAAAATGCCAGCTGCTGTACCAGATAAATACCACAATATTTTAGCATAATAGAAGTTCATTTCTGCCTCATACGAATCCCTGATTGGCACGTACCTCTCCTAAAAACTATAATTCAAGAACCTAAGCTGTCTTAGTCTCTTTGGGCTGCTACAACAAAAATTATAAATAGCAGAAATCAATTTCTCACACTTCTGGAGGCTGGAAAGTTCAAGATGGAGATGCCAGTAGATTTGGTGTCTGGTGAAGGCCTGCTCCTCATACATGGCACCCTCTTGCTGTGTCCTCACATGGTGGAAGGGGTGAGGCAGTTCTCTGGGGCCTCCTTTATAAAAGCTTTAATCTCATTCATGAGGGCTGCACCTCCATGAAGTAATCACCTCTCAAAGGCCCCACCTACTAACACTGTCACCTTGGAGGTTAGAATTTAAACCTATGAATTTTAAGGGGACACAAAGATTCAGACCATAGCACATCCTTTCAACCTTGTGGTTCCCAGTGCCTGCAACATATGGTGTCTCTGTCCACCTTGACCAACTAACTCAAGCTAATGGAAGAAAAATGTGGGGTTCCCCTTGCAGGAGCCACCTATTCGGCCAGCCTTGGAAGTGTGCATGGCATGCCCTTCTTTTTCTACTGTCTAGAACTCAGTCATATGGCGCCATCACACTCCACGGGTGACGGGGGGAAGAAGTCCAGCTTGCTCCGGGAAGAAGAGAAGTCAGGTTTGATGAATAGTTTATTTGTCACTGCCATAATTGGAAAATGATGGACTGTTTGACGAATAGTGCAGGACAATTGCTTTTGCTTCCAGAATAAGAGAGAATTAGAAATCCACCTCACATCACTTACAAAAGTGTACTCTAAGTGGATTAAATATTTCAGTGTAAGAACAAAAACTCAGAAAAAATGAAATATTCTCTATCTTACTAAGTTAGTCAAGAGTTCTTTTTTAAATACCGGATATATATATCTCAAATTAAAATAAAAAGACATAAGACACAAATATCTTTTACTAAATTTACTAATGACACTATAGAAATTGAACTTTTAAAACAATGAATATAGTTAAGAAGACATCACTATCCAGAATATCTACAAAAACCTATAAGACAACAAGGAAAATTTAGGCGGTTACAGAGAAAAAATTGACAAAGGATATAAGTAAGAAATTCAGCCAAGAGAGAATCTGGACTACCAAAGACATCAAGAGATGTGCAACCTCACTTTATATCAAGGAGACAAATACCATAAGAATGGAACATTTAAAAAGGAAAATAAACGAGTTGATAGTCCTAAGACTTGTCAGGAATATGCGTAAGTAAGACCTCTTAGACACAGTTGGGGGAATTTAAATTGGTACAAAATACTTTGGAAAATAAGTGGCAATATCTATTTAGATTGGAGACGTTCATTATTCTGTGACCCAACAATTCTACTTCTAGCAGCACACCCTGGAGACACTCTGTACATGTAGGGAGTCAAGGTGAAGAGTTTTCATTCTAGCATTGTTTGTAATGGCAGAAAACAGAAACCTAAATAAATAACAGGAGAATGTATTAAAATTGTGATATATTCATACTTTCAAATACCATATAGCCGTTAACATGAGTGAAGTAGAGATCCATGTCACAACATAACAATCCGAAAATTGCTGTGTTTAGAGTGGCAGTATGTTAGATGTTGTGTATCACACGATGTACATAATCTAAAGTTTAATATTAAGCAAAATACATAAATTATAATTATGGATAATAAAGACAAATATGCAATTTATATGGGAAGAATAAAATATGTTAAAGTGGCAGTTTGTTGACTTTGAGGAGAGAAAGGAAAGGAATGTTTGAGAAAAGGGTGAACAGGAGGCTTTAATTACTTTAGTAATGATGAATTTACAGACAGAAATAGATACTGTTAACGATTCAACAAATGAAGGTGTGATGGTTGGGTACGGTTGTGTTTATGATGATGTGCCATCTTTTTTTGTATGCTGAATATTTTTTATAATTTAAAAAAGACTCAGAAATAACAATCTTACCTCTCTCCAGGCATCCTTCTTTTTCTCCTAAAAAGGTCTATTAAAAATCCTTTCCATGATTCTAATTTTGATAATTCTAATTTCATCTGCCTCAAGGGATAAATAAGTTATAGGGCATCCCATAACTACGACTGTGAACGTGTGCTCACCTGAGTGGAATAGATTCGGATTTGAGGACAAGTTCTTCAAGAGGTGAAGTTTTAATGAACTCTTTTCTTTTCTCTAAGCTGAAGCTGATTAAATAAAGGAATTTTCGAAACTCATATGCAACTTAAGGAAGTGTGACACAAATATACATCTACACACCTATACTTGTACCTTAACATGCGGGGTGATGGACACAGCAGCCTCATGGGCCTGACCTGTCCCCAGCGGTGGCCACAGACTGCTGAAGAAGGGAGCTCTGGTCTAGAATCTCCATAACTGAGAGGAACCCCCTGCAGCTATTCCAGGCTGGTAGCCTAACAGAAGAAAGGAAAATGGAAAAGATTAGTGTGACTTGGACACGAATCACATCACCCATGCCTATAAGCTACTTTCAGAGATCATTCCTCAGTTGGACTTGGGATGATAAAAATAAATAAAATTGTGAAGTCAGGATAAACAAGTAACGTAAAGGCAGAAAATTTTTAGTCATAAAATTACTTTAGTTATCATCCTAACTATATTGTCATCATAATAGCCATAATACTGTACCTGTGTACCTGTGAATAACTTTTTGTTTGTTTGTTTGTTTGTTTTTTGATGAAGTCTCACTCTGTAGCCCAGGCTAGAGTGCAGTGGCATGATCTCGGCTCACTGTAAGCCCCGCCTCCCAGGTTCAAGCAATTCTTCTGCCTCAGCCTCACAAGTAGCTGGGATTACAGAGTTGCACCACCACGCCTGGCTGATTTTTGTATTTTTAGTAGAGACTGGGTTTCACCATATTGACCAGGCTGGTCTCGAACTCCTGACCTCATGATCCACCCACCTCAGCCTCTCAAAGTGCTGGGATTACAGGCATGAGTCACCATGGCCAGCCAGTTTTAAATAGACTGATAATACACTCTGCTGTCCCCAGGACAGTGTCGGTTTATATCTGTTGTCCTGGCTTAATTGTCTGTGTTACCTCCTTCACCTCTCAAAGCTCTCTGGTTTGGACACCATCTTTTAAGTCATATATATTTTTTTTAAGTCTTCATTTGAGTTTTATTTTTGACACTGATTGGGAGAGCTGCGGTCTCTTGTTTTGTCTCCCTGAACAGGTTTCCTTGCTGGCAACACTAAATGTAACAGTGATACACCTTCATCTCTTCCACCCTTAAGGCTAGTCTCCCACTAAGTCATGTTGATGTCCATCTTAAATCTCTATCTTCTTGCCTCTTAACCCCTGGTCAAAGTTGCCATGTATCTCATCAGAACAGGCTACATGATTCAATTCCTCTATTTAAGTCAGATCTAAAGGCAACAGTATGTATAAAGATGCTTTATAAACTGATGAAGCCCCATACCTTGTTAATAATTGTTTTCCTCTGTTTTTTTGTTTGTTTGTTTGGTTGGTTTTGGTTTTGAGTCTCACTCTGTCACCCAGGCTGGAGTGCAGTGGTGCAATCGTAGCTCACTGCGGTCCTGACCACCGAGCTCAGGTGATCCTCCCATCTCAGCCCCCTCTCTAAGTGGCTGGGACTACAGGCACACACGGCCACGCCTGGCTAATGTTTGTAATTTTTGTAGAAACAGGGTTTCGCCATGTTGCACAAGCTGGTCTCAAATTACTGGACTCAAGTTGTCTGCTTGCCTCGGCCTCCCAAAGTGCCAGGATTACAGGCGTGAGACACTGTGGCCAGCCAGTACTTGTTATTTGTTAATATTCTATCATTGTATTTAGGATATTTTTCAGTCCATACTACATGCTAGGCACCTTGGTAGGCTCTGGAAGCAAGATGATGAAGAAAGAGACGGTGTCATCAATAAGCTCACAGTCTGTGATGATTGGCAACCACACCTTACACTACCAGAAGAGTGGGTGTTATTATACCCATTTCCAGGTATATGAACACTTAGTAAATGCTAAAGGACTTGATGAAGGTTGGAATAACAGAGCCAGGGTTCCAGCTCATTCTTCCTCATCCCCATTCCTCTGTTGCCCGGTGTTTGCGATCTTCCTCCCAATGCCAACCATCACGGTCACACAGAATAAGACTCGGGCAATGCCCTTATTCAGAGCCAACGTTCTGTTCCTTGAAGACTGTGCCCATGCCCATCTGGGGTTCCTATTCCTCCACCACTCATTCCTTTCCTGTGGCTTTCGCCAAGGGACTACATTCTGGATGTTTCCATTTTCTTGCCAGGGAAAGGAGATATTAATGTCTGTTAGTCAGGCTAATGCCAGGGTCAAATGAGCCAAGGATGAGTGTGTGAGGGTGCTGAAGAGTTGGCCAGCCTGGCCCCTCTCTGCTGACTAACCCTGCCCTCCTTGATCTTACCCACTAACCTCTGTATGTGCACCATGTGCTCGGCTCGGGACTTGATGCCTGGACACCAAGGTGCACACAGCTACATGACCCCTGCCCTCCTGAGCTTACACACAGGAAGACAGGCAATGGCCCATACAGGCACCTCATGGAGAGTTCTAATCACATCTGGCATAAGCACAGGGGAAAAAACATGGTGTCTCTAATGGGGAGGTTGACCTTACCTGGGGGGATCTTGAAGGCTTTCCTAGGCCTGTAAAAGCAGAACAAATATTTGAAGAATAAGAAAAAGCTAATTAGGAGAAATGGGTGTGGGTTATATCCCTTGCAGAAAGTTCAGGGTAAGTAAAGGGCCTACATCCACATGATGCTTCAGGAAGGAAACAGAAGAATGACGAGGCTGAGCCTAAAGCGGGAGGGCCAGGGCGGCATGGCTGAAGCCAGAGGAGGGTGGAGGCTGTGGGGGAATGTTTCCATCCTCAGGGCAGGGAAAGGCCATCGAAGGCTTTGAGGCTGGGAGTGTCGCTGGCTTCTCCCAGAGTGCATGCGGAGAACTGATGGACATGACCGGAAGCCACTGACCTACTAGGAGGTAACCACCATCTAAGAACTGCTCTAAAAGGAACCAAGCAATAAAAACCAAAAATACCTCTTTCCTTAACTTCATTCAGGTCCAGCTTCTAGGCCACTGAGGAGGAAAACATCCCTGGACCAGCTTAAGCAGGAGCCATAAATCTTTCTTCAAAGGCTCAGGACGTGGCAGGGACAAAGGGGCAAGAAGGAGCTTGGCTTCCTGCTACCAGACCATGCACTATGCAGACTGAGGGGTCCTGCAGGAACAAGAGCCCAAATCCTCTCTCTCCATTGTGAGGGCTTCTGCATTGAGGAGCATCTCAATGCTGGTTGGCCTCGGGAATGGCAGGCAAGAAAACCACAGGAAGGGTATCTTAACAATGCAGGTTCTGAAGGCTTTTCTCCCTGCACCCAATTCAGAGGATGTTGCACTTTGCTGGAAGACATCTCAATTATTTATGTTAAGCATTGGAATGCAAACTCTCCTTTTTCTTTCTCCCCAAATAATAGTGTGTGGGAAATTTTGGTATGTGAACCAGATACAGTGGGGCTGGTCTTACAGAAATGGGAATAGAGATCTGCCTCGTCCCCACCCTATCCCCCACTCCAGCAACTGGGGTGAAGTGCATCAGCAAAACCCTAAGAAGCCAACGAGGCAGCTTGAAACCCTCGATCTCAGCAAGAAATTAGGAAACGTGGGCTGGCCTTTAGCATCATGGTGCCAAACTAAGAAGATCTGTGGGTGGCTGCAGGAGCTAGAGACTCAGTCTTGATCTTGCCCTCACATGTGCCTGGGTGTGTTATGGGGGAATGGCTTCTGGACCTGGGGTCTCAGAGCCGTGCTCAGGATCAAACCCTGCCTCCTGCTTCTGTGTCCCCATAAGCAAGTCTCTCAAGGTCCTGCAGCTGTTCCTCCCTTGACAGAAGGATTGGGATTGTGAGCCTGGTTCTGAGCAGGAATGTGCTGGGCATGACAGTTCATTCATTCATTCAACAAGAACGTGCTGAGAACCTCTTGGGAACCATCCTGATGGATGCTGGGGGATTGTTTTAGTTTCTTAGTGTTGCCATAACAAATCACCACAAACTAGGTGGCTTGCAACAGCAGAAACAGATTTCTGGAGACCAGAAGTCTGAAATCAAAGTGTTGACAGGAACAGTTCCTTCTGGAGGCTCTGAGGGAGAATCTTTTCCATGCCTTCTAGCTCTGGGTGCCATTCCTGGCTTGTAGACACATCACTCCAATCTCTGTCTTTGTCTTCACATATGTGTCTCTGTGCCTGCATCCCTTTATCTAATGAGGATTCGTCACTGGATTCAGGACTCACCCTAACCCAGGATAAACTCATCTAGAGATCCTTACTGTCATTATATCTGCCAAGACCTTACAAATAAAGCCACATTCTGATGTTCAAGATGAACATATCTTTTGGGGGACCACAAGTCAACCCACTGCAAAGATGAAAAGAAGTTTCAAATACAATCCTTGCCTGCAAAATTCCCATGGTGTAGGGAGGGGCAGACACATGAATGGAAAGCTGCATTATACTCCACCTGTCTGCACCCCAGTGGCTCACAGAGTTTCTGTCCCCGGTCACCTTGCATAAGGCCTTAGGGAGGAAGGGAGGCATTTTACACAGAGCTCTGGCCTCAATCCACAGCATGGCTATAATGATGGTGCATATTTTTGTTGCTGTGGACTAGGCTTTGCCAGAGACCCACAGGGGCACTTGATCTGACTGTCTGAGAACGATTGCCCCTTAGCATAGTGGTTTCCGTCTGAAATACTTGGGTGTTTCTATAGAGAAACACCCCTGCCCAGATGTCCATGGACCATCTGAATTGAAACCTTTGAGATGGAGCCTGGGCACGGGATGTTGAAATACTTTCCAGGTGAGTTTGATGCACAGTGAAGGTTGAGAACACCAGCTGTTCTTAAAGTGTAAGAGCTGACCTCACGAAGAGGAAGGCTAGTTCAGGCAGACATCTCAGCTTGAGTGAAGGCCCACTGGTGAGAAGCTGCCCAGTTTGTTGGATCCTGGGAGCTGGCTGATACCCGGGAGTGTCCCATGGAAGGCGATGGCCATCCAGGCAACAGGAGAAGAGCAGGGTCCTTGAGTGCGGTGGTGAGGAGGGGCAGGGGGGCCTTCTCCTGAGGGCCTGGGAGATACCAGTCCTGGCTGGTGCCTAGCTGGGCGCCTGATGGACAGTCAGTGCCTAATTAGGAGACAGAGCATCTGACTCAAGTAAGGAAGCAGCAGATGGGTCAAAGACAGAGACCTAAAGGGTGTTTACAGGCACGGAAGGAGCAGGCTGGGCTGCTCCATTTGGCCCGCCTTTGATCCTTAATCCCAGCCTCAGGTGGGTGCGCCCTGAGCCAGACAGCGCTAATCAGGGCGACAGGAGTAACACAATGAGCTCAAGTGGAGCAGGGCCCAGAAGACAGAGAGAGCAAGAGAGAAGGGGGAAAAGATTCTTCACGGGATAAAATTACCAGCCAAGACAGAAGGCGAAGAGGCAGAGGGGCGGGCTCCCCCGCCCAGGAGGCAGCCCTGGCCACCCCCAGCCTCCACCCCGGCTGGAAGAGCAGATGCTCCCAGCCTGTGATGTGAGCCCCAGAGAGGGGCCGGTCGCTCCCTGCCGTGAGCACAAGGGCAGGGTGGGAGATAGAGACGGGGGCTTTCTGGAGTAAATGGCAGGAAGGAGAGAGGGGGCAGAGGCTGCTGGCCACCTTTGGCCACTGCAAACACTACCCTTTTCCTCCTATGATGTGACTAACGACAAAAAATTAACACAGCCACAACTGCTGTGTGTGTTTCAAGCTTAATGAGAATTTTAAAATTGGTATCGCAGTGATACTTAAATGAATACTTTCTTTCCAAAAATCAAATAAATAAATAAAAAGAGAAGAGAAGGGGGAAAAAAAAAAGATGATGGCTTTGAGATTTATGCTGCCACTCTTGCTTGGATGCCGATCACTTATCTGGATAATTAAGCAGTATCAGTGAGCAACCAGATCCCTGAAACTTGATATTAATCCATCCCTCTTAATAGTAACACAGAGCCGCAGCGGCAGAACTCAGCCGAGACTTCTAATCCCCCTTTGCTGGCGTTCCAGCATCAGCACCCAGCATTGCTTTCCCGAAGTAGCCGAGACATGCTATCAGCAGCTTAAACCTCATTTCGGCTTTGAATCAAAGTCTATTAGGCGAGTCTAACAGAGTCAAGAGGCCCACAGATTCCGGAGAGAGGGAATCATTCATCACGGCTTTGCCGACAGGCCAGGGAAGAGGCACCTGGGTTTTAGGACTGTCTCTCCCTGAGGTATGTCTGTAAACCAAAAGCTCTTTCTGAATTCAGAGCACCCAGGATTTTGCCACTTGAGTGTCTGTCTGGGCATTGGATCTCTAGGCCTGTCAGACAGGCCAACAGGCTTTGTGCCCCCTGGGTGGGGAGCAAATGCCCAGTGGTGTCCATGTCAAATATCAGGGTTTGTGTCTGTTCACTTTCAGCCTAGTTTCTGTCTCTTGGCTTCATCTTCCCTTCCATTTCTCTCTTTTCTCTCTGGGTAAAACCTTGACTTCCGGTTCTTTGTCTTCTTATTCTGGGCTTATTCTAAGTCCAGCTTGGTTTTTTTGGGGGGGGATTTCAGGAAGTAGAGACATAGTCAAGTATAGTTTGGTGCAAAAGTAATTGCTGTTTTTGCCATTGAAAGTAATGCAGGCCAGGTGCAGTGGCTCACACCTGTAATCCCAGCACTTTGGGAGGCCAAGGTGGGTGGATCTCCTGAAGTCAGGAGTTTGCGACCAGCCTAGCCAACATGGTGAAACCCCGTCTCTACTAAAAATACAAAAACTAGCTGGGGGTGATGGTGCGTGCCTGTAATCCCAGCTACTCTGGAAGCTGAGGCAGGAGAATCACTCAAACCTGGGAGGCAGAGGTTGCAGTGAGCCGAGATCATGCCACTGCACTCCAACCTGGGTAACAAGAGTGAAACTCAGCCTCAAACAACAACAACAACAAAAGTAATGCGAAAACGCAATTACTTTTGCACGAATCTAATACATTCAGTCAATAAATATTTCTTTCCATATCCCACGGGGTTTCCAGGAAAGAGAAAGCAGAGGGAACTCATGGACGAGCAGAACCCATGGCCTTCTAGGCATCAGGACATTCAAGCAGCCACCTAACGCTCAACTCTTGCCACCCCATTGCCTTGGTGGCAGGACATTGGAGGGTCAAACTTCTCCCTTCACCTGAGGCTCTGCTATCCTATCATCCCAGTCACCCTCTGTGGCTGTCTCTGCTGCTCCTGCCTCCCCATCTACTTTTCTCTGGACATCCACATCAAATCCTCCTGAAGATGGACCCCAGCTGGTTCATTGAGACTCCACCCAGAAGGGGGAGACTCAGTCTTCAGTGACCTCATGGGGTCACCTCATAACTGGATAGTCCCTGGGTGACAGCTTCTGGTGCAGATTTACTTCCAATGTTCAATCAGTTTGGCAAAGAGGGTTGAGGCCACAATGGACAGAGAAACATGGAAGTTCAAGCCAACAGAGTGGCTCAGAAGTGGGATGCAGATGCCGCAGGCACTTGGAGTCTCAGGAGTTCCTCTCCAGCATAGTTGAATTCAGCTGCCAGCTCTCTTTACTTTACATCACTGCAAGGATCACACTGTCCCTAATTGCTTCCTGGGATGAGTTCTTGCATGCAAGTTGGTGCCCCAGGTAACCGCCACCCCCCCCTGTTTTTTTGAGATGGAGTTTTGCTCTTGTCATCCAGGCAGGAGTGCAGTGGCATGGCACAATCTCGGCTCACTGCAACCTCCGCCTCCCAGGTTCAAGCGATTCTCCTGCCTCAGCCTCCCAAGTAGCTGGGATTACAGGTGCCCACCACCATACCTGGCTATTTTTTTTTGTATTTTTAGTAGAGACAGGGTTTCGCCGTGTTGGGCAGGCTGGTCTCAGACTCTTGACCTCAGGTCATCTGCCCGCCTCGGCCTTCCAAAGTGCTGGTATTATATGTGACAGCCACCAGACCTGGCCGGTAACCCCTTTAAGAGAGGACAATGTCAGCATTGGAAGGAATGGAATGGGCCACTTGAAAAGTCCAAAGCATGGATTCATCAGATCAGTGCAAACCAGAGGTAGCATCTGGTCCCTGTGGAAGATCCCAAAGGCTGGGCTGTCTCAGGCTGGTAGGACACAAGAGAGGCCAGAAGTGATTCATAGTAATGTATACCCAAGGATAAGTGTGAGGACACAGTTGAGGCATAAGGGATAATGCCAGGCAAAATTCTAGGACCAGGTCCAGCCATGGAGGGCAAGATGGATCATGGAGCTTAGCTGAAGGCACAGACTTTGAATACTCTTGAGGATTCCCCCATACAAACACTAGCATGACTCCCAAAGCAGCAAAGTGGTCTAAATCCTCACTTAGTTGGCTCAACAGGAGGAAAGCAATAAACATAGAGGTTCTGTTGAACACACACATCAGGGCAATGGGATTGGAGCCAAACAGAAAGAAAATGCAGTGGCAGTGAGCTCAGAGGCCACATGAATCCAGTAGCCACATGTGTGTGGCAGGAACGTGGGCCATGTGAGGGATTCTCTGAAAGGCAGGTGTCCCATTGGTGGGTGAACCCCCAGGGCCAGGTACTGCCTGTCTCTCACTCACTTCCACAGGCACCCTTTTCTCAACATGTCTTGTGCCCTTTTAAAAAATATCTTTACCCAGACAATGCATTTTCTGAAATTTGAGAAAAATTGAGGGGAAAATTCATGTAACATAAAATTAACCATTTCAGAGCAAATGATTTTGTGGCAATTGTACAACAATGTGAATGTCTTTGTTCTTTTTAACCCGGCATCCCACGGTCAAGGGTCTGAAGCTACTCCTTATCTCTTACACGGTCTCTCTCTCTTTCTGCAACAGAAGTATCACCTTCTCCAAGGGAGCTTCCCTGACACTATGTCTCATGCAAGAGGAAGCAAGAACTTATTTTTTTTCTAGATCTTTATTGCTTCCTTCAGGGGTTCCATGAGCCCTAAGGAAATAGCTGGCAAGCAGAAAGCCAGTCTGTTTCCTTCCTTAGTGACAGAGCTGGACAATCCCTTACACCCACGTGTGCTCCCTCCTGGGAAACTGCATCACACAATTTACTGTGATTTTTCCAGGTCTCTCCAGCAGTGGAGGCCTGCTTTCCATGTATAACATGAGACTTCATGTGCAATCCGGGGGTGCTGCCCTGTACCCCCATCCAGGAGCAGATCTTTGTAGGAGAGAGGACATTTTGTGTTGCGTCTGAGGGTAGGGTGATCCAGGTCCAGAGAACCAGAACAGCCAAGGTGAGGAGTGGGAATAGCATCTTCTGCCCTGGCAACATTTTCAGGTCCTTCCCACCTGTGAATATGTGTGGTCTCCTGACAACCTGGCACTGGAAAGGCCAAGGCAAGGAAACAGAGGGAAGGTTGTCCGCCAGGTGACATTCTGGACCTAGGGTCACCTGGGGATTATGGGAACACAAAGAAACAGGCCTGTCCATGAGCACGGACGGGAGACGTGGTTGGGGGAACATGAATTGTTTAGGTATCCAGGCCTGGCAAAGATCTCAGGCAGAGGCTTTTAACCTGAGCTTCAAACTCCAAGGACATCTTGGGGAAGTTTTCCAAACCTGTGGAAACTGGGCAATACCATCAGTGCAATCCCAGCATGTTTAGGATTCCCTGCTTTATGTCCACCTTCTCAAACTCGTAGCTAAGGCTTGAAATCCCTCAGAAAAAAAGCCATTTCTTAGCTTGGCAGTGAACACCTTTGTTTCTTAGATTGACAGTAAACATCATTTTGGCAAAGATAAGTAAGTCAAAGAAAGGAAGAAAAAAAGAGGGTGAGAGAAAGAAAAGGAGGAAGAGAGAGAAAAAGAAAGAGAGAGAGAAGGAGAGAGGGAGGGTTGGAGAGAAGGAAGGAGAGGAGGGAGAGAGGGAGGAAAGAAGGAAGCAAGAAAGGGAGTGCGGAGGGAGGGCAGAGGGGAGGGAGGGAGGAGAAGGAAGGAAAGAAAAGATGAAAATAACAATTATTTTTGAGGGCACACGTTTGACTATGTTACATCTACTTTAAACTCCCCAGTGGCTCTCTGTTCATCATTTGGAGAGACCCGCATCTTTGAGGGGCCCTCAGTGCCCAGAAAGCTTTAGCAGCTCTTTTCTTCTGCAGCTGCATCCTGCACCGGTTCCTACCTCCCTGTTCCCTGTCTGCCATCTCAACTTTCATTAGGGCTACTGAAGAGGTCTTTTTCTCCTCCTCTCAAACTGCTGCCCCCACCCCGAAGCCGCTGCCTGAGCTACCTCCATTGCACCCAGATTCTGCTCAACCCTCAGATTCCAGTTTAGAACTTTCCCAGGATGCCTTTGCTAGCCATTCTTGATGACAGTCAACTCACAATGGTTTTCTTTGGGAATTCACTAGTTTGTCCTTCAAGGCAGGTGGGGAGGGAACAAAGCCTATTTCTCTCACCACAATCGTGGATGCTCTGTGGCCATTTCTCTCTTTGGATATAAACACCCTTTTGGGGGGCTTTGGAATCTGCAGCTCAGACACAAGGCCCCTACTCCCCATTCCTGTCTATGTGGCCTCAAGTGATAACTAAGTTATAGGGCATCTAAGAGACAGAGTTGGACAATCCCTTACGCCCAGCTGTGTGCCCTCCTGGGAAACTCCTGCATCACACGACTTATTGTGATTTTGCCAGGTCTCTTCAGCTGAGGAGGCCTGCCCTCCATGTATCACAGGAGACTTCATGGACTGTCTGGGGGTGCTGTCCTGGACCCCCATCCAGGAGCAGATCTCTGGGGGACAGAGGACATTTCTAAATGACAGAGCTGGACAATATGTGGCATTAGGTTAAACCCATCAATAACTGTTCACAATTATTTGGTTTTATTTTCTCATGAGTAAAGTGAACATAACAATACTGACCCTGAATATTTTTGAGACTTAGAGAGAAAGGATATAAAAAGGCTTGAAGCAGTTGCAGAATGCAAAGCACACCTGGTGAGCCCCGGCTGGCCCCGCAGACCTGCCTTAGATGGTTCCCGTAAGACCTTTCCACGCCTTGGTCCTCACCTCCCATCTCCAGGCCCCTAGGAAGGCCTGATAGCTGCATCGGCAAGCAGCTTTTGGGAGTCCGCTTCCTCTGCAGGGTCAGCCCAGGCAGAGCAGGGAGAGCCAGGGCGGCTCCATCCTTTTATTTGTAAAATAATGACGGACCCAACTCTTCAGTGACACAGAGGAGGGTGGCAGAGGGAGGGGCGCACATGTATCGACAATCCAGGGCCTTGCTACCTTTACCTTTTCATTTCTTATTTGTACAATAACGGTAAAATGTTTTTACAGAGTAAGCCAACGGTGCTACAGAAACTGAATTAGAGCGTCCTTAATTAATATGTCAGAATATAAGAAATGATGAAAATATGTATAATTAAATTCTTGCACTAAAACAGGATTTGAAAATGCGACAAAAATAGCAGCGCAGCTTTTTTTTTTTTTTTTTTTTATTTCCCCCTCCCTCCCCAGTGGCCTCCCTCCTCTTTTCCTCCCGAAAAATAATAATAATAAAAAAAGAAGTGTGAAGGCTGTGGCAGCTGCCGCCTGCGTCGACCTCAAAGAACAATTGGGTCGCCGGAGCTGACAGGCTGGTCACCCCCAAATTTAGACACAAATTGTCGAGATTAAAAATTCTCCCCCAATCAGGTGCCGCCTGCCTTATTTTCATACAAAGATGCCGCAGGCTGTGTGCTATGACAGCTGGACGTGTTGGTTCCCATACAAGCTCACACAGTGATAAGGCTGTTCAAGACAGGTGCTGGGGAAAGCCCAACTCCTGAATAAATATACAATTACAGTAGGGCAACATTGAAAGAGGGAGTTATTTATTTATTTATTTATTTTGGCTCCCAGTGTGACACAAAGATGTCCGAGGGCATGACCCTGAAGGTTGGTGAGGCAATTAACCTGGGTTGAAGGAAGAACGCACTTGGCCCCATAGCCCCTACAGCCCCCAAAACCAAAACGGGATAGAGTCTCTCCAGACCCAATTCCCCTCTGTCTCCAGAAAGTCCTGGGGACGAACTGCCTGTTTGTGCTCAAGAGGGAGGAACTTGGGACTTTCTCAGACCAACAAGGGACTCAGACCCAGGGGCACAGGCATCTTCTCATCTAGGAAAAGAAAGGAGAAAACCCTCTTCTTATCCTTGGAGATGGAGCGTCACGAGACAGGCTTTTTGGTTTATCTGAGGAGGGAGTCGGGTGCTTTGGGAAATTTCTTTCTAGGGGCTGCTCTCTCTACGTCACCACCATAAATGCCAATTCCGCTCTCCAACCTCCAGAGAGGAGAAAGGGAGGCTCTGCCAGATGGGTTGCAGTTCTTACTGGGAATAAGATGACCCATGGAGAGGGGAGTGAGATACAGTATTTATAAGCCCATGGCAGATGAGGCCAGAGTCTTTAAAACAGAGCCAAGATCCTTTTGGTAAATGTGATCAGAGATGTTCTGGGGCACCTGGTCAGGTGTGTGCACGGGAGATGGACCTAGACTCAAACCTTGGTTGCCACACACTCTCCGTGTGACTGTGGGCAAGTTACTAACTAGGACTCAATTTTCTCACCTATTAAATGGGAACCATATTACCTACCTCCTGGGGTTGTGGTGGAAATTAAAGAATTATGGAAAGATCTGTAGTTGATACAGAGACAGGCTGCCCAGAGACCCTTGCCAGGAAGCGATCCACAGACAGCACCCAGATCTCAGACCCACGTGCATACCTGGAAAGGCAGCCCACATCTGGGGACTGAGCAGGGTGGAAGTGCCTGGGCCCAGCCATCAGCCAGATGCCTTCTGGTCTCCTGGGGGCAGTGCTCATCCCAGAGCTGGGCTAGCCGACGTCTGCTGGACCCACTGCTCCACTTGTGGGTCTCCCCTGCCTCCTCTCTCTGGTGTAGATCCCTGATATGTATCTTGTTTCCAAACTCCATGTCAGCATCTGCTTCCTAACAACCCAATCTCTGCTAAGATCTTAACTCCAGTTCTAGCCTAGGGTGAGCACTGCAAATGGAGGCTTAAGAATTGCCAGCCCTGCCCTCCTAGAGGAACCACACCCGAATGAGTTAAATCTGAGAAAACGGACACCTAATCAAGTGCACAGTGGTTTCGATGCGAAAGAAACACTGTGTGCCCAGGAAGGGGCCTGGACTTCTGGGAGCCTATGAGGAAGGGAGGTGGGGGGCAGAGACAAAAAAAAAAAAAAAAAGAGAAAGAGAGAGTTCAAGAGACTGTGATTATTCAGCCCTCCTGCATTCAGGAAACAGGAAAATTCAGTTCCTGGAGAAGTATTCTCAGTGGGGTGAAGGGGATAGTCCCTCTGAGCACAGCCTACTCCCCATACCTTGTTTCTCAACTCATCCAGCATCATCTTGATTCTCGATCTGGATTATTGAGTCCATTGACACTAGAAAGAAAAGGCGTGGAAAACAAAGCATACAATGAAACAAAACTCTGGATCCTGGGAGGTTCCATCTTAACACACTGACACGTGTCAAATACCAGCTGGAAGTGAACACCAGCTCCGCCATTTGAAAATGCCATCATATTAGCCTGTGCTGAAGCTTCCCGAGCCTCATCTCCAGGCTCGTCCTCAGGAGGAGATGAGTGGATGTATAATAAATGCTTAGCATTGCTCCAGGCACCAAATGGGAGGACAAGACATGGCTATTTCTCTTCCACAGGTGGAGACCCTTGACCTTTGGGTTGGGGGTGCTTGTAAGTCACTAGAAGGGACTTCCAGTCTTTCTTCTGCCTGCTGTGAAGCCCTGAGATGTATTGTCTCTAAAATTTATGTCAGACAGTCTATGACTCAAAGTCACTTCTCCTTCTCTGAGTGTCTTTACCAACCAGTGCCATTCACTTGGCTCTTGGTGTCCCTGGATCCCTGTGTCCCCTATAATGCCAACACACAATAGGTGCTCAAAAAATAGTTGAGTACATTCAACCGCATGTGGGACTGATGGGAAAAACTTTATTTTTTCTGGGCGCCTTTGGGCTAATTCGAATGGGAAAGACACATGAACGGATATGTCTGCGTAGAGATAAAGCAGCGTGCTCCATTCCTTTGAATGCGACACACATCACCTCTGCCAGCAGAGGGTGGGTTCATCCCGTGCTGTGTTCTGGGGATTGTCCATGTGTTCTCTAACCTTGACTGAAGTGTCCTCAGGCTCTCTGGCCTGGTGATATCAACAGTACCTTCTGCAGAAACTCAGTGCTCCCCCTGCCAAAGAACTTCTGCGTCATCTCCGCCACTCCCCACTCCTCAGCCTCTTCCTTCTCTGGCCATTTAGTCCTCATCACCTCCCAAAAAATTTCACCTGTTACCCACTGTTCATTCACAGAATAGATGTCATCCTTCGTCCTTCATTCATTTGCCAAGGAAATGGTAATTAAATACCAGACAGCAGCGGTTAACCACTTCCATAGAAACACTGAGTGTGCCCCAGGATAATTACAACACAGGGCAGCACCACTCAAAGTTAGATATTAGACATTATATCAGACACCTCATCCACAGGTAAATGGACCATCCCATCCTGCAGCGTGAGTAGGTCCTGGGCTCACGTTATCTCTACTTAGTACTTGCCCAGCCCTAGAGGTTCAGCCGTCTCTTCCTCAGATCAGAGACTTGTTTCTCTTTCCACAGTCTTCTCTCTCGTGGCCCAAGAACTTCCAGAAAAGGATCCCTAAGCAGTTCCACATCCTACACAAAAATAAAACATGGATGTGCATGATATTTATGTGCTTATATATGCTAAGAAAGAATAAAGAAGAAAGGGAGAGAAGAAGAGAGTGAGGGAGGGATGAAAAAAGAAATGAAGGAAGAAAGAAAGAAAAGAAAGGAAGGAAAGAAGGGAGGGAAGGAAGGAAGGAAAGAAGGAAAGAAGGAAGGAAGGAAGGAAGAGAGAGAGGGAGGGAGGACAGAGGGAAAGAAAGAAGGAAGGAAAAAAGAACAGAGGGAAGGAAGGAAGGAAGGAAGGAAGGAAAGAAGGAAATGACTGTTATTATACAGAAAATTTTAACTCTTTAATGTCTCAAATTCATCTTATAAGACCAGGCTTTCAGTCTTCACAGCCAATAAGCCAAGTAAGCTAATTTCCCAAACATGAAAACAGTCTTTTCAGTCTTTTTCTTTTTTTTAGACGGAGTTTTGCACTGTCACCCGGGCTGGAATGCAGTGGCACGATCTCGGCTCACTGCAACCTCCACCTCCCTTCTTCAAGTGATTCTCCTGCCTCAGCCTCCGAAGTAGCTGGCATTACAGGTGCCCGCCACCATGCCCAGCTAATTTTTTGTATTTTTCTTAGAGATGGGGTTTCGTGAAGATAAACTCTATCTATTCTCTGACCCCTCCACACACGCACACACACACAGCTGGAATAGAGAAATGCCTACAGGAATCTTTAAAAATAGCCCTTTGCTCATCCTCACCACCGAAACACAGGGACAGGATTCCTAGTGTGTTCTGGGCTCAGTTCTGAGAGCTCGCCACGAAACCTACAACAGTACAAGGAAGATCCTATTTTTATTCAATTTGACAGATGAGGAAACATCTGAGAAAGTGACATGATTTGCCTGAGCTGCTAAGTGGCTGAGCTGGAATTGAGTTGTTGAGGGGGACTGGCTCTAGCATCCCCACCTGCCCAATAGCCTGACACACACACGCACGCGCGCGCGCACACACACACACATACATAGATACAACCCTGGCATTTGTCATTGATGTATAAAACACCACCTGTCCAACTTCAGAGGAGAAGCCTTTTCTGGATCTGACTGCACAGTTCCCACCGACCCTCTGACATATAGCTGAAGCATAGCAGGCAGGCTCTCTGCTGGCTGCTTCAAAGAGCTGCCTAGAAATCAGCAGAGGGCACGTCCTCCAAGTCCCTGCCCATGGTCCCTACCCATGACCAAGCTGGAGGGAATGACTGCCCAGCCAGCCCTATCAGGCCCACACTGCTTGGCCATTTCTCCAAGACACTCTGAGATTCATGCTTATGTTAGGTCAGCCCGAGGGTGTGGTCTCTCTGCGGAGTTCTCAGATCCTCCCTAGAACTTCTCTGAGCCAGCACTGGCATTGCAGCAGCCTTCGCTGAAAGAACTGTACTTCTCCAGAGAAAATAATTTGTTTTATTTTATGGACATAGGGGCTCATGTGACTAATTTTGTCTCCATCTTGGGATGCTCTGTGTGTCTCTGACCTCTATGAAGGACCTAGTGCCTCATGCTGGCTATTAACTTTACCCTGGCTTGAGGATATTTCTTCTATAATACTTTCAAATTTTCCCAAATTCTTTACTCATTTCTATTTTGTTGATCCAGGTACATTGCTGCAGCCTTTCTTGAGTCCTTTGAGAGTGAGGCTGAATACCTGCAAATAGTCAAATAAAATCACCAATTTGATGGCCTTTGAAGTTTAAAAATGGAGACGATGTTTTGGCTAAGGTCGACTACTCTGTTTTTACTCTATTTGTCCAAGGTAGAGAAGCAAGTTTGTGTGTGTGTGTGTTTGTGCAGTTGAAAGGGAAGCAGGTGAATTTGCAATGAGCATATCCTACAAGGTTTTCCTCCAGGTGGCTGGAGGACTTCACTAGTTTCCAAAGTAGCCAAAAGGCTGCCCTGGAAAGCAGGTAGATCAACACAATGGCAATGGACTTGGGAAGTACTAGCCTCTTGAGCCATCCCCAGGCAGAGAAGTGGCCTGCCTTGGCCCTGAGGTGGGAAACCAGCCCAGCTACTGCTGGACAGGTGTTCATGGCTCAACCCTGCACCTGCTCCCAGAGGAGGTGCAAAGGGTAAGAGGATCAGGTGTTCTTGCGAGTGCCCCCATGAAACCCAAGCTCTGTGCTGGGGAGCAGGGCTCGGGTCTCATCAGTGGGTCACCCTGCCAGCTGGGGCTGCGTAATGCCCACCAGTTGGGATGAGGAGGTGTCACAGGCAGAAGCAAACTGCATGGCCACTGCAGCCGTCTGTCTTGTTGCATTTGTGTATTGCCTGTCTCCCCCACTAGACTGTGTAAAGTAGGGACTATATGCTCTACAAAGGGGGCACATTTGCCTGTCTAGTTCACCTGTACATCCTCACGGTTTAGAATAGGACTGTCATTATAATAGGTGCTCAGTAAGTATTTGTAAAAGGAAGGAAGGAGGGAAGTAGGAAAGAAAGGATAGGGAGAGGAAGGGAGGGAGGAAGGGAGCGAGGGAGTGAGGGAGGGAGGGAGGAAGAAAGGAAGGCAGGAAGGCAGGCAGGCAGCCAGGCAGGAAAGAAGCTTAAAGGAAGGAAATAGCTTGCATGGCTACTAAGGAAGGAAGGAAGGAAGGAAGGAAGGAAGGAAAGAAAGAAGGAAGGAAACTTGAAGTTTTTAGTATTCAGTGGCCAGAGTCCACCTGAATGGCTGCAGGATCATGGTATACCTGGATTCACAGTATATGTTACAATACATAGCCTATGGCCCTAATTCCAGTACTTTGGAAGCCGGCTAAGGAAGCATGATCAAATTTTAGGTCCAGATTGAGACCATCCTGGACAAAAAGTATGGTGAAACCATCCTCACTTTAAAAATACAAAAATTTGGTTGATCATGGTGGCATCTACCTGTAGTCCAGAAGCTACTCGAGAGACTGGAGGGAGGAGAACACGGAACCGTGGTGTGAGGTGCTGCAATTGAGCCAGGACAGCACCACTGCACCAGCCTGGTGGCAGGAGAGACCACGTCTGGAAACAAAAACAACAAAAAGCACCAACAGCAGTAAATATGCAAATATTTCAGACTTGTGTTAGATCTCTACCTCTATCAAATTTATAGCTGGAGAAAAGAATATAAAATGTTTTCATAGACAGAAATTCAGAATAATTCAATGCATGAATGTGACTATGCTCCAAAAAATACATATGGACACCAAAATTTGAATTTTATATGATTTCTGTGTGTCACAAAATATTATTTTTCTTTGAATTTTGCATAAACTCTTAAAAAAAGTAAATACCATTCTTAGCTTGTGAGGCAACCAAAAATAGACAGTGAGCTGGATGTGGTTCATAGACCATCATTGCCCATTCCCATTCCTGGTATACAGAAATATGTGGAGAAGGAAGAAGAAGAGATAAACGTTCTCAGGGATAACGTAGCCTTCTGTAGAGGGATACAAAAAATGATTAATATAACATTGTTGAGCTAAAGGAACTTATAATTAAATCAAAATCTTTTCTCCTTAGAACATGTGATTTTGAAGCACACTCAAGACTGAGGCCAATCCCATTTACTAGGGCAGAGTATGGATTTGCACACAGACTGACCTTTGTGAATCTTGTTTAGAAAATTTACTTTTTCATAGTATTATTGTAATCTTAGTCAATTAAAGGGATCTTCATTCCAATAATGGTATTGTTGACAGAACATCATTAACAAAACTGAAATTTGGCAGATTGGTGAGAAGCCAAAGAAAGGAAGTTTTCTAACAGTACCACTTACTGTCACATTTCCAATGAAAAAATGTACATCATCACCATCAATACCATCAGCACCATCACTACAACCATCAACACCAGCACAGCCACATCTACCAATATTACCAACACCACCATTACTTCCACTACAACCATCATTACCATCATTACTACCACCATCAACACCAGCACAGCCACATCTACCAATATTACCAACACCACCATTACTTCCATCACCACAAGCATCACCACTGCTACTATATCATCACCTCCACAACCACCATCACAACTACTACCATTACCATCATCATAGTCACTGTCACCACTGTTGTCACCACCAAAACAACTGCCACTAACACAACCAAAACCACCACCACCACTGTCAACAGAATCACAATCACATCTACCAGTACTATTCACTACCACAACTGTCACCATCACCAACACTAATACCTCCACAACTACCACCATAACCACTGCTCCCATCATCATCATGCCCACCGCCACCATCATTCGCACCATTCAAACAACGACATCCCATTCTACCACACTAATCACCACCATCGCCACTGCCAAGACACCACAATCACTACACCATCCACCACCATCATCAATACCCTCACCATCATTGTCATCGTTGCAGCCTCAAACACTATCACCACCATCATCATCATAGAAACCACCACCATCATCTCTAAACCCTCACCACCATCTCCAAAACCACCCCCACCACCAAAACAAGCACCACCATCTCATCTTTCACACTCAAGATTATACAGAAACGTGAGTCAGAACACTTTTGCTTAATATCGATTTCTGAGTCTATGAGATTCTTCCTGTCTTTCCTCTCCTTTTCATTTATACCAAAGTCTAAAAGCATATATTCAATTGAGTTATTTCATTTTAACTTACCATTCTAAGGCAATAATCTAAATGTGAATAATTCTACAAAACGATGTTTCCCAACTAAATATTTATAAGAATGGAAATTTTACCAATACAAAAAGCAAATAATTTAGAAACGGTCAGGTAAATTATGAAATATCCATGTGAGGAAAGAGATAAGGTGATTAAGAATGTTTGCCAAGATATTTAGATATTGAAAAATGCACATTATACAGTATTAATTAAAATATACACAATACACATAATTGGCATCAGTTATGAAAAAATTCAGGAAAAAACAAGACTGGCATAAAGCACACACCAAAACATTAATAATACTGCTTCTCAACTGAATGATGCATTTATTTATAGGAAATTTTATTCTTTGTGTGTATCCTTGTCTTCATTATCCAAATACTCACTAATGAAAAAGTATTAAACTTATAAATGGAAAAAAATATTTTGAAAAAAGATAAGAGATCACCTTCCAGCTTTCAAAGCACAATAAAATAAACAAGTCACCTCATATGAAAAGTCCTTTCCTTCTGGATCTGTTTGGAATTAATCTCACCCCCACACCACTTTGTTCCCCTAGGTTACTGTTTGCACCGCATTATACACATTTTATTTATTTTATTCATTTTTATTTATTTGAGACAGGATCTCACTCTGTCACCCAGGTTGGAGTGCAGTGGTGTGATCTCAGCTCACTGCAACTTGTACCTCCCAGGCTCAAGTGATCCTCCCACCTTAGTCTCCCAAGAAGCTGGGAGCACAGGTGCATCCCACCACACCCAGTTAACTTTTTGTATTTTTTGCTAGAGACAGAGTTTCACTATATTGCCCAGGCCGGTCTCAAACACCTGAGCTCAGGCCATCCACCCACCTCCGCCTCCCAAAGTGCTGGGATTACAGGCATGAGCCACCATGCCCAGACCTGATTGGTTCTTTACAGAGAAAGTTTACTGGCCTCTGCATTAGAGCATGCCCAGGTAAACAATGCCTTTGACGATCTAGAAAGAATATGTTGTAAACTGGCATGAGCTTGGACTTTGGAGTTAGTTGTGACACTAACTGCTAAAGTCCCTTCAATCCCTGAATTGGGGAAATGATATTTACATCAGAATGAGAGCAGTGACCTTTTGAAATTGCCTTTACTATGAAAGTGCAGGGTATAAGCTCCTGCCCAATCAAGTTAAATTTAAAATTTTGCCTTGAGCTTCCTGGTAGCTAGGTCAAAAAGGGCAAGATGTTTAGTATGTTTATGGCCCAAAAGGAGTAAAGTTTTTCATGTAAACAAACTCTTGTCTGCCTAACACTCTAGAATAAATTATTATCTCACAGGATTTCATAAAGGGACAAGTATAGTGTCCATAACAATATCCTCATGGTGCACGTAGCACTGAGTGTTGCCCTGTCCTAAAGGAAGGATGAGCTCAAAAGATCAAAGGCCATTTAGTGAAAGAAATTCTGCCAGTTGGGCAAAATAGCGTGGACCAAATACCAACTCTCAGTCATTTTATTTACTTGAGGGGTAAAAGTGAAACCGTAGATTGCCCACATGTCCTTTGAAAAGTCCTTCAAAACTACCAGCTCTTGTATGCTTAGATGGCTAATACGGAAATATTCTCACCATCCTCTGTGTCATCAGGCCCAAGAGACCTCAGCGACGGACTGAGAGGCTGAGGGGTGCTCTGCACTTAACCCAGTACACGGGCTGAGCCTCAGCCACGCAAATAAATCATCACGTATTTTCAATTAGTTTGCACTCTCACTAGCTGCTGTCCTGAATAATTAGGAAACCGATTCACATGCTGCCAGGAGCTGATCTGAAGTGTTATCTCTGGGATAATTATCTGTCTGCAGTTCAGTCTCCCCTGCTCCTCCCAGGTCAGCCCGGCCGCAGGAGGACACCCAGAGAGCATTAATGAGCTCTCATTGAAGATGTTAAAAAGCTTGTATTGATCTGTTTGTCCAAGAAGGAGATATTTAAGCCTCTCTGCTGAGGGCAGGAGAGACGGCCAACCCTATCACAGAGCCTGTTAGCCGGCCTCTGCTACTCCTGCCAACCCCGCCCTCCTCCCTGCAGGTCTCCTTCCGGAGGTCAGACTTCAAACTCATCATGAGGCTTTCCAGCCTGCCCCCTGTGCCACTTTCCCAGTGTTTGTTTTCTTTGAATATGTGTGTGTGTGTGTGAAAGAGAGACAGAGAGAATGAAGGTAGGAAGCCCAGTGAATACCTACGAATCCATGAGCCTGTACCAACACAAATGAATTAAGAAATGAAAAAAGAAGTGAATAGAAAAGAAGACGAGGTTCTTTCTTTCTTTTTTTTTTTTTTTTCTTTGTGAGACTGAGTCTCGCTCTGTCGCCCAGGCTGGAGTGCAGTGGTGCGATCTCGGCTCACTGCAAGCTCTGCCTCCCAGACTCACGCCATTCTCCTGCCTCAGCCTCCCGAGTAGCTGGGACTACAGGCACCCACCACCACGCCCGGCTAATTTTTTGTATTTTTAGTACAGACGAGGTTTCACCGTGTTAGCCAGGATGGTCTCCATCTCCTGACCTCGTGATCCACCGGCCTCAGCCTCCCAAAGTGCTGAGATTACAGGCGTGAGCCACCGCACCTGGCCACGAGTTTCTTTCTTACCACAGAATGCCAACTAATAAATGTAGACGGAAAGAACGAATTAGAAAATCATCACTTGACAACTACCATAGTAATAATTGATCCAGATAAAAAATATCAAATATCAAAGTATAATGAAAAGCAGGTATTTGCATACCCTCAACGCATCTCACAAAAAGACACTCATTCATTTAAACAGGAAAAAAGGAGTAGCTTCGCAGTACAGAAATCTGGCAGATGCCATCTTTACCATGTGATCAAAGTTAACATCAATAGCAATGGGACTAATTGCCATCACATGCCCCCTAGACGCCGAGGAGGACAAAACGTCACTTCTGTGACATTCCCGCCAAAGACACATAACCTGAATCTAATCACCAGGAAACAGCAGACAAACTCAAATTAAAGGACTTTCACAAAACAACTGGCCTATACTATTCATAAATGTCAAGTTCGTGAAAGGCAGAGAAAGAATGTGGAATAGTTCCAGATCAATGGAGACTAGAGACAGTACACGTAAGTGAAATGTGAGATTCTAGATTTGATCCTGAACCAGAAAAATTAAAATTACTTTGCTCTAAAGAACAGTATTGGGACGATTTATGACATTTGAGTAAAGTCTGTGGATTAGAACATAGTGCTATATTGGTGTTTATCTTCTGATCATTATACCATGCTGATATAAGAGAATGTCTTTATTTTTAGGAAATGCACATTGACATATTTCTGGGTATGGAGCTCCTATCTGGAACTCACTCTTAAATAGCTCAGAAAAACAAATAACAGTGTATGTAGATGTGTGTGTATACACACCCACACCCCCCCCAACACACACACACATATATATATAGTGTATGTAGATGTGTATATACATATGTATGTATTGATATCTATCTATATCTATCCATATGTTCACCCATCCACCCAGCATCCATCCATCTCTCCATTAAGAGAAAGAAAAAGCAAATGTGGCAAATGTTAGCTTAGGGAATTTGGGTAAAGGAGATTTAGGAATTTATTTATTGACTTATTTTGCAACTTTTCCATAAGCCTGAATGTGTTTTGAAATCGTTTTTTTTAGAAGGAAGGGAGAAAGGTGAAAATATAAGAAAGGAATAAAAAAAGGAAAGAAAGAGGACAAGAATAATAACTTGGCTTCCTTCCCAGCATGAAGGATATCGTACACTGGACTTGGCAAGGATAACTTTAGAAGAGGACCCTGGGGCCTTAGTCTGAATCACAGGGCGTTCAGCTTAGCAGAATGTGCATGGACTAAGATTTCAGCTTGGAGTTAGGAAAGCAGGAGGCTGGCTCCAACCCTGCGATGAAGAAGAGAAAGTCCCTAAACTTCTCAGCATCTTGGGTTTCCTAGTCCCACCTACAGCTAGGGTTGGACTCTAGTGTGCAAATCTTTGTGGAGGCAAGAAGCCTCCTTTGGAGTCAGCATAACTTAGGGTGCCGGTGCAGATTCTTCATGCACCAGGCTACCATGCTGGGTGAGATAAGACAAAGAGACAGCGTGAGTGGAGGGACAGCATTAGACCTGAAGCCAGGAGACCTGGGCTTTGTGCCCTGACTTCAGCAGGTGCCAGCTGTGCCATTTTGGGAAATCATGTCACCGCTCCGAGCCTCAGTATTTGCATGTGCGTAATGAGGGTACAGACACAGGGCCTCGCTTGCACACAACAGTCACTCACTGAATGGCATCTGAACTGAAAGATTCTGTGCTGGGGACAGGGAGAGGCTCCGGGAGACGAGGCAGAGTAAAACAGGTCACAGTTGATGCAGACTTTGGAGCCAAACAGAAATGGGTTCAGTTCCCTCAAACAGACCTGAGATTTGGTCACTACTTCATTCACTGTGTCTTGGTTTTCTTATCTGGAAAATGGAGACAATATGAAGTGTCTGCCCGGGTGGCTGGAGGCTTCAAGATAGTGACAAATGCAAATGCTCTAGAAAGAACAAGCACTTTGGCAACATTCGCTTCCTCACACCCCACCCCCACCCTGCTCTCCTCCTGCCCCCTCAAATGGAAGAGGTGATTGTCGTTACTGTATTGCCTGGTTGATGTTGGAACAATTCCATCTTTGTCCCCAGGTCTTACCTAACCACCGGATCAGATTCTATTGACGTGACAACCCGCCCTCTCCCATCTGCCAGCTGAGAATATTCATGCTAAACTGCTGATTTCTGTCTCAGAATAAAGGCACACCCTCCCCGCAAATCTGCACGCTTCGGATAAATTCTGAGAGGCGCCCAGCTAACGCACAGAGGCTACAGAAGCAGGTGAGCCTGGGGGCTCTGCACACACACCTTTGTGTCTCCTGAGAGGTCAACCAGCCATGTGGCCCTAATTAAGAGCTTACATCTCACATCCATCTGCCCAACTTCATGATAGCTCTTCACTGGAAAATGTATTCCTTTGTCCCCCACCCCCTGCCTGAGTATGCGGTCCTGTCAAAAGGTCACTGTTATGGAGCGTGGGACCGTGGAGACCTCAGGAGGAACAGGGGGATTGTGGTCAGCCCTAGTGGGAATGGACAGCTTCACCAGTCAGAGCAGGGGCTAAAAAAATCAACAATAATAATAATGAATAAATAAAAGCTTGCACCAAGAGCATGCGTATCTGGACCAAACAATAGTTTGGAACCTTTTGAGAGGGGCAGTTCCTATCAAATAATGGCGTTTTATTGATATGGTAATTTTTATATTAACAAATGTGTGCTGGAAATGCTGTGATTTATTTTTTTCTTGGAGGGGAAAAAAGTAGCTTGCATGTGGCATCAATAATGATATGCTAATGACCTGCTTCCAAATTTAGATTAAAAAATTTAATTGGCAAATCTCAGAGCCGAGAAGATGGCTTTCCTGATTGCGGCCCAGTTTTAAGGTCCAAATATAAGGTTTGATAAACTTAAAATTTCAGGCAGGCCCCAATATAGGATCTCTATAACTGGGATACGGACTTGTTTAGGGGTTGTAGATTAATTATACTACTGGATCTGCGTATATCTCAAATTTAGATCATCCTGGTTTGACAGAATGGAAACATCCAACAAATGCTGACTGGGACCATTTTCCCCTTTCTGTGCACACACAGACATACACACACACACATGCCTATGTACACAGAAAGCATAAAGGGGGCCGTGTGAACAAAAATGTTTGGTAAGGAAAGACACAGCTTCCCTGATGGAAACAATGACAAATTAGTTTTGTTATATTTTTAAAATAACTTCTAAACCTGTACGTGATTTCACAATAACCTGGAAATATATGTGTGGGTGTGTGTGTGTGTGTCTGTGTATATATATATATAATGAATGTTATTGGTCCATTCTATCTAGCAAGGCAGAAATATCACAAGATACCTAAACTAGGATGTAAAGAAGAGGAGGAAAAATAAATCTTTTGGATAATAATGAATAAGCCCATGTCCCTGGAATCATTCTTCCTGTTTCTTTCTTTCTCAATATCTGTCTCATCCCTTCTCTTATTCACTCCTCTTTCTCTATGCATCCTTTTTCATTTTTATTACATTCATTCTTTCATAATCACTCTCATACTCTATGTATTCTCTTTCTTTTTCTCTCTCTCTTCTTTTCAACTTTCTTTCTTCCTTTCTCTTTCCCCCATCCTTATCCTTCCCTCCTTTCCTCACTTCACTCTCTCCCCTTCCTTCATTTCTGTGCTCCTTCCATTATGGCATTTAGGCAAGTGATTTCCTGATTAACCATGATGGGCAGACGTCAGGCTGGGCTGAGTATTGACACTTTTGATTAATCCATACAAATCACTGGTCAAAGGGAAACTTCTTGTTTGGCTCTAGACAACCTTTATGCTAGAGTCAGAATTTCTTTCTCGGGAGGAAGCATCCAGGGAAGAAACCTGAATATTCTGAAATAGTTCGAGGTCTTGACTTTGGACTCTGTTAGTGTGGCTGAGGTAGGGTGGAGTCAGAGGCAGCCTTCGGGGGCCTCCTGCAGATGTGGCTTTGGTAACAGGGACATTAGCTCACATAGAAGCTTTCTGGTGATTTATCTCTTTCCCCTAGATGTTTGGAGTTGGGAAAAAAAAATGTCAGTTCTCAATGGTTCCAGTACTTGGAACTATGCTATACTTAGACAATTGCAATGTCTCTAAAGTGTGGTGTAATAAATAATAGCTCTTGGTTAAGTGCTTTACCAGGTGTTAAGAATGTAAACTCCGAAGGGCCCTCTGAGATGCTACTATTATATTCAGTAGAGCAGATCCTTTTCGGCAGGACACCCTCCAGGTGACAGTATAATTA
Source organism: Papio anubis (assembly GCF_008728515.1). Lineage (NCBI taxonomy): Eukaryota > Metazoa > Chordata > Mammalia > Primates > Cercopithecidae > Papio > Papio anubis. The sequence goes on along the minus strand of NC_044982.1, from coordinate 8,706,584 downwards.
TGGGAGATGGTGTTAGTGGTCAGGTCCCACAGTCAGGACTGTATGATTTCATCTCATTTCAGCCTCAAAATAACTTTTCAATGGTATGCACTGTTAATCCTATTTTGTAGAGAAAAACTGGGGCTCAGAGAAGGGACAATGACTGTCCCAAGAGCATCAGACCACAGCCAGGGGAGGAAGGGCCAGGATACGTGCATGTGTGCCCAGACCTGTGACTGATCTGTTACTTCCCACTCTCCATCCCCAGTCTGCCCACCACGCAGTGCTGGGTCTGAACGCATCTCTCTCCAGCCTCAGCACTGCCGGACAGCTGACCCTTCATGTCTGCATTTCTCCTGGGAGCCTCCCAAAAACCTTATGCACCCGGCCACACCTCCTGCTCATCTAGTTCACTCCCATTTACCCTTCTAATCTCAGTTTAGAAAAATCCTCCAGGAACCCTGCCTTGACACCCAAAACCTGAATTTGGTTCCCACGGCATCCTGTATCTCCCCAGCACCATCTGTCTCGGCTCTCTGTTAGTTTTTAATCTGGCTGTCTCCCTGTGGGGAATGTGAGCAACTTGAAGTCAGGGGCCTTGTTCTTTTGACAACTTTTGATAAACAAGTCAGATACTGTTGTAGGCACTGCAGAGCCACATGCACAAGGCCCCTCCCTGCTTCCGTAGAATGTACATGCTCTAGGACGAAACAGATAGAGGGCCCACATGGTTGAATCCCCAGGCTATACATAGCACAGCACCTGGCACACTGTAGGAGTTCAATAGATGCTTTTTGAATGGCTGAATAAATAAATAAAATAACATGTGAATAAAAAAAATCATTTTGATAAATCAATAATGCCTTACCTCTCTCTACAAACTGCCAGGGGACTATCAGCCATATTCACTGATGAGGACACTCTGGTGGAGGGCGGGTTTGCGATTTGCCCGAGGAAGGAGCGGGAGGAGAAGGCAGGATTGGAGGCTGACTCGGAGGCTCCACAGGTTTCTTAATGCTCACCTCACTTGGCAGCGGTGTCTCCAGCTTTGTTTCCAGAGCTTTGTCAGTGACAAAGGGATCTTATTATTTACACTACTGGCCTGTATCCTTGCTAAGTGCTTTCTGGTTATTTACTGGAGAGTGGATGAAGCAAACAAGGAAAATGACAGGGTACTTTTTTCGTAATTCATTTTAATGTCTGGGTCTTGGTTCTCAGGAGGCAGCTCCAAGGATCCATTTGTCTGCTGTGTGCAGTAAATACTGGAGAAGGGATGTACCCCTTATCCAGGGCCCGAACAGAGCAAAGAGGGTGGGGCAACGGATACGCTGATCCGGTGGTTCCTGGAGCCCAGGAATCAGGGAGAGAAAGGAGGGAAGAGGTAACAGCACCGGTGCTGCATTCCTTTGCTAAAATACATTAAGACATAAGAAGTAGCTCCCTCCTTTGTCACCATGTAAGCCAGGAAGTCATTATGAAAAGAAGAAAACCTTCTAGGCCGAAAGTCACATGGGGTGCAGCTTCTCTTTTCCAAAGGTTCATGTTGTGACAGGCAGCAGTACCCACTAAAGCCCCTGACTTGTGGCATCCCATACTCTGGTTCACATATGACTGCTTCCTAGTTCTTGGTTGTGGACAAGTCACTGAATCTGTCTATGCCTGGGATTCCCCATGCTACAAATAGGATAAGAGAATACCTACCCCAAAAGCTTACTGTGATATTAATTGACTAGCTCCGTGTTCATGCACAGTGGTTCTTGAGAGACAGGACTAGCAGGATTCCCTAGGCTGACTAAGAATCCCTAAGCCTAGCTGGGAAGGTGACTGCGTCCACCTTTAAACACAGGGCTTGCAACTTAGCTCACACCCGACCAATCAGAGAGCTCACTAAACTGCTACTTAGGCAAAAACAGGAGGTAAAGAAACAGCCAATCATCTATTGCTTGAGAGCACAGCAGGGGGGACAAGGACTGGGGTATAAACCCAGGCATTGGAGCCAGCAATGGCAACCCACTTTGGGTCCCCTCCCTTTGTATGGGAGTTCTGTTTTCACTCTATTTCACTCTATTAAATCTTGCAACTGCAGTCTTCTGGTCCCTGTTTGTTAGGGCTCAAGCTGAACTTTCACTCACCATTCACCACTGCTCTTTGCCGCCGCGGTGGCAGACCCGTGGCAGACCCGCCACTGATTTCCATCCTTCCGGATCTGGCAGGGTGTCTGCTGTGCTCCTGATCCAGCTAGACCCATTGCCGCTCCCGATCGGGCTAAAGGCTCGCCATTGTTCCTGCATGGCTAAGTGCCTGGGTTGGTCTTAATCGAGCTGAACACTCATCAGTGGGTTCCACGGTTCTCTTCCGTGACCCACGGCTTCTAATAGAGCTATAACACTCACCGCATGGCCCCAGATTCCATTCCTTGGAATCCATGAGGCCAAGAATGCCAGGTCAGAGAACACGAGGCTTGCCACCATCTTGGAAGTGGCCCGCGGCCATCTTGGGAGCTCTGGGAGCAAGGACCCCGGGGAACAGTTCTCATTACTGGCAAATGAGAAAAGGGGGTCTTCATCTTCCCTGCTCTCATTTCACTCCCATTGTCCCCAGTATCACCACCACCCTTGAGAGTTGCGTGTCCAGTTCCGTAGCCACTGGCCAGATGTAGCTGTCAAGAGCTTGAATGCGGCTGTTCCAAATTGACATAGATCCTATGTATATATAATGTGCACATAATGTATATAACGTGTATATATAATTTATATAATGTGTACCTAATGGAGTTTGAAGATTTAGTACAAAGAAAAGAATAGAAAATATGAATATTTCATTAATCACATTTTACATTGATTACACATCTAAATGATAATATTGTGGACATATTCAGTAGAGGAAGCACATGATCCTTACGATGCAAAACCCCAACTGCTGCTGCTTGTTTCCAAGTTCAAACCCCAGCAGCCTGTGGCTTTAGCTTCATTTGTGCATTGGGTTTCTGTTTCCTGTGGATGTTTGTTTTGCTTTTGACTATTGCCATGTCTGCTTTATTCTTTTCTTTTATCTGTATCTGTCTTGCTATGTGTTTTGAGGTTGGATGGGCAAACTCAGCTTCAAAGTGTGAACTCACCCTACCGTCTCACCCTGAAGTCGCCCATGGCCTCCACATGCTGTCCCAGAGCTCCTGGACCCAGGAGAAGTTGTGCCTTTTGGCAAATGATATATGGAGATAGTCTGGATTAATATTAACTGTGAAAGGTGCTCATTATTCATTTCTGGTTCAAGGTGACAGGGTTAAGCCTGATAGCATCCTTTTAGTAGTATTAGGCTGTGATAAAGCTCCTGGCACTGTGGCTGTGTTATCTGATGTCCCAGGAGCTCAGTGCTTGCACTGAGCCCAGCAAGCACTCAGCGTAAACACTTAAACAAAACACAGTTACAAATTTACAATCAGGGACAGCCTGGGAAACTTCCCCCCAAATGCCTTATTCACGCCTTCTTTGCTTTTCCTAGTGCCAAAGGATAATAAAGGAGTTTAGTGAATATCTGGTATATGAATAAAGTTTTGAAGAAGGAAATGAAGGCTGGGCACGGTTGTTGATGCCTGTAATCTCAGAACTTTGGGAGGCCGAGGTGGGTGGATCACAAGGTCAAGAGATCAAGACTATCCTGGCCAACATGGTGAAACTCTGTCTCTACTAAAAATACAAAAATGAGCTGGGCATGGTGATGCACACCTGTAGTCCTAGCTACTCGGGAGGCTGAGGCAGGAGAATCGCTTGCACCCAGGAGGTGGAGCTTGCAGTGAGCTGAGATTGTACCACTGCACTCCAGCCTGGCAACAGAGCGAGACTCCATCTCAAAACAACAAAACAAAACAAAAAGAAAAAGGAAATGAAGAAATAAAGTGGATGAATGAGTAAATAAGTTGGTGAATACATCAATGAGTGCGTAAAAGAACCAATTAATTTTTTAGATGAATGAATGAATAAAATATCAAATACATACATTTCTGTGCCAGGGGACTATCAACCCTATTTACTGATGAGGACACTCTGGTGGAGAGCAGGCTAGGGATTTGCCCAAGGAAGAAGAGGAAGGAGAAGGCAAGATTGGAGGCTAACCTGGAGGCTCCACAGGTTACATGAGTAGCTGAAAGAATGGCTGGTTACTTGGTTGGAAGGACAATGGGGGAAAGAATATGTGAATGAATAAACGAGTCAGTGGGTGATGGATGGGTTCAGCAGAGTGTCTTAAGTGCTGCTTTTTCTGGCCTCTTGGTCTAATAGTCTACCTTTTCCCATTCATGGCATTCTTTTGCTTTTTGTCTGTTTTACTTTTCCTTCTTAGTACTTACTACTATCAAACATGTAGTATAACTTACTTATTTTTTTGTTAATCATCCTCACTACTAGAAGGTCATTCCTAGAATAGTAGATAGTGTTCTCTATTTCATGAACTGCTCTACCCCAAATGATAATATCATCGACATATTAGATTAAAAATATCCCTTAGGATGTGAAGCCCCAGTTGCTACTGCTTGATTCCAGATTCAAACCCCAAGATCTTTGAATAGTGAGGAGCATATAGTAAGCACTCAATAAATACTAGTTGAGAGGATGAATAATGGCGGTGTGGACAGATAGGCGACGGAAGATAGGTCAAAAAATACATAGAGGAGACAATGTTGCACAGACACATGTTCAGAGAGCAAGAGAATAGGGGTCTGAAGCCACAGGACATTGTTTTCCCTGCTGTTTACTACCTGTGTGCTTTGGGGTTGGTCCGAGCTAAGGGAGCTGGAACTTCTCTGGGTCATTATGTGTTTTCATCTGTGAAGTGGGGGTGATGCAATCTCAGCTGGCCACAAGTCTGTTGTGGGGATTCAGTGCTGAAGAGCACATGGACACGCTTGGTGCACGCTAAATCCCATGCCCATGCAGGCCACTGCCAGCCACCGGAGATGCCCAGCTTTGCAGGGGGGCTCTGGCATTAAAGCCTCTGTTTGTTCTGAAGCTTCCCAGGAGGAGATGAAGCTGGCAGGGGTGATGCTGATGTGCAGTGAGGGAATCTAGAACTGAATTAAAGAGTGGAAGGCTGCTGACCCTGCTCAGACAGCCACCTGCTTCAGCAAGTCTTTTCTCTTCTGGACCAAATTTTTCTCACTTGTAAGTCAAGGGGACAGGGGACTGGCTCCCATATCTTGAAAATTCATTTCAAGACACATTTCAAAGCAAACAATGTACAAGCTATAACCCCACAAAATAACTTCTGCTTTTTCCTACACTCAGAATGATTTACCGCTCCTTGTGGAAACATTAGCTGAGTGGGCTGGACATTCACTCACATTGTCTGGTACAGATGGTGAATGTGTGTGACCAAATCAAGGAGACAGAAAATGGATCAAGCAACTATTGGCTGCAATACACCCCAGGAATGCTGTTCGATCTGGTATTCCAAGTTACTTTTTTCTTTTCTTTTCTTTTCACAAGACCTTCTGCTGATCTACCCAAATTACATCGCAGAGGTTGGGACCACAAGAGACTTAACAAGGGAGTAAATCTTGACTTCTGTCCTCAGTATTTCTTCAGTTTCCTGACCCCAAGCCCCCGCCCACTGATAACATGCAGACGTGACTCTTCCCGTACAGTGCTTTAAAGGCATAAGACAAGCACGTGTATGTGTATCCCAAGAAAATAAGTAATAATAATTATTATTGCTAATATTATCTTATAATAATGTTATAACAATTATTATTGCTAATAATTATTAAAATAATATTTCCTAGACTGGTTTTATGTTGTTGTTCTTTTTTTAAAGTAGCTGTTTATCTCAAGAGGCACTATCTAAAATGCCTTCAAAATGAGTTTTGAAATGATTTTTAATTTACTTTCAATGTTCAAGATTATCTTTCAGTGTTGAAGTTTACCTGGTCCAACCAGCTTAATAAGCCAGAGGAAGTATAGATGAGATACACATTATCTTGCTAAAAAAGTATAAATTACTTTCCTTAACTTATTCTATGATATGGTATCTATCAGCCAACTGAATTGGGCTCACTTCTTCACCTAGGACTTTTAGTAATTTCCTTAACTTAACATTGATGGTGCTCTTATAGCATATGAGGAAGTTTCCAAGACTGCAGTCCAATGCATTAAGAGTCCCAGTTAGTCATCCTTCCCTGTAACCAGGTGGTTTGCTGTGTGATTTTGCGGGACCTGCTTACTGAGGGTAGGGAAACCCCCCCTTCCTTTTTATCTTGACTCTTGGTTTGAACAGTGGACTTGCTTGACCAATGAGATGTTAGTAGATGTGATGTCAGCAGACAGAAAGTGATTGCTTTCATTCATCTCTACCATGGTATTGAGAAGATATGCCTGGGTTCCTTTGCTGGCTACAGAAGGGGAATAGAGACCTGTGGAGCACTCACAAGCAGCTGTGCTTAACCTACGGCAGTTGATCTCAGACTAATGAATAAGCCCCATTCAAACTAGCCAAGTGCAGACCAGATTAACTAACTGACCTCCAGCTAAGGGACAGTTTCATGAGTTAAATGCATGCTTATTATATCATACTGAGATTTTAAGGTTGTTTGTTACACAGCATTTATATGACATTAGCTAACCATTACAAAATAAATCATAGATTACTACAAGTGCTAAAATTCTGCAGCTATATGCATGATAGCTTAGTATGAGAATATTTTGAGAATATTTTCATTTATAAATAATCCACTTATTGGCTTATAGAAGTAGATTGCTGCTGATGAATTTTATCTGCAGAGAAAGTACAGTGAGATCTTTATTTGGTGGGAAGGTTGGTTGTGGCAAAGGATAAAATCTCCAGTGTCTTAAATGTCTCAGGCTTGAATGTCCATTTCTGCAAACGAACTGTGTCATTTTAATATGTCAATAACCATGGGTTAAACCCCCACTCTCCTTTGAACTTACCCTGGATTTTTCAGATAAGAAGTCACTTCTTATTTTACCCTTTTCCTTCAGATAGGTAAAGATATTTCCAAGTAGGACCAAGGGGGCTAGTTTCCCAGAATCCTGCCCCATTCTTACATAAAAAAGATTTCAACTACCTGGGCTACGTTGATGTCTTCAGAGGCGTGTCAGTAGAATTATAATAATAGGTACACTGTGGGTGTCTGAAATGAACATTCCTTTAAAGCTCATTGAAAGTCACCTTTGGGTTGGTGAAGCTCATTTCCCTTCCATCCACCGTGATGTCTCCTGTGGTTGAGAAAGAGGCAAGACAAATACTGCTCATTGACCAACCCCAAAGCTTTTTCAGTTCCCTTCTCCTAACACATTCCACTATAAAGGCTTACGAAGATAGCATTTCACTTTGACAGCTTCCGTTGAAGCTAAGGGTGTTGTTATGTGTTAAATTGTGTCCCCCAAAAACATATGGTGAAGTCCTAACCCCCAGCACCTGAGAATGTCACCTTATTTGGAAATAGGACTGTTGAAGATAGTATCAGTTAAGATGAAGTCATACTGGAATAGGCTAGATCCTTAATTCAAAATGACCTGGGTTCTTATAAGAAGATGGGAATTTGGACACCGAGATGTACAGATAGGAGGTGATGGGAAGACACAAAAGACAGATGGTCACATGAAGAAGCTGTAGAGATTGGAATGATGCTGCCATGAGTCAAGAATGTCTGAGGCTACCAGAAGCTGGAAGAGGTAAGGATAGATACTCCCCTAGAGGCTTTGGAGGGAGTGCAACTCTACTGATATTTGATTTCAGACCTCTGGCATCCAAAACTGTGAGACAATAAATTAGTTTTCTTTGAAGCCTCCTAGTTTGTGGTACTTTATTACAGCGGTCATAGGAAACAAATACAGATTGTCATATACATATTCAGATTAATGACAAAAGGCAGGGGTCTACTAGAGACTTCTGGGAAGGGGTTAGGTTTTCTGATAAAAGGGAAAGATGTGGTTACTCCCAGCCATTTTTTATTCTTTCCACTTTGTGTGCAGATGTGATGGTGGGTTCTAAGACAGCACTCTTACAATCAGGCAGTAGTAGCCACCACGCTGGAAGGGAAAATACAGAAAGATAAAAAGAGCCTGAGTTTTCAGTGGAATTGTTGAGCTACTATTCCAGCCCTGCATTGACTAGATCTAGAATTTTAAATGTAAAAATAAGAATTTCCTAATAGTTTCAATTGATTTCTTATTGGTTTTCTATTATTTGCAACCCAAGGTATTTTTATCTGGTATAGTAGAATTTAGCTTGCTGTCTATTTTGGTGTATGCCAGAGGGATATTGATATCCCTTAGCAGTTTACTGACACCTATATGTAAAATTTGTTGGATGGAAACAAAACGTTCATCTATCTATCTATCTATCTATCTATCTATCTATCTATCTATAAAATCAACAAATATTTATTGAGTACCTGGTATGTGCCAGTCACTATCCTAGGTGCTTGGGGGCATACCAAGAAATAAAACTGATCATAATCCCTGTCCTTGTAGGGTATCCATTCTACCTACCCCTCCCCTCTAATTATTTCATTGGTACCGTTGGTACTTCCAATGGAGCGCATGTCTCATGCCAATGGTTTTCAGCTGTTTCTCAGAGGAAGAAAGAACCCTGAAGAGCTGTTCCTTCTCACAGTGCCCCTCCCAAAGACATCACCCATTTCCTCCAACAAAGCTCCTCCTAGGGAATACTGCCAATGTCTTCATCACTTACCACTTAAACATCAGACAAAAAAGGGAAGACACTGAAGCTTGCTTTGCATTTTTTTTTTTTTTTTTTTTTTAAATTTGAGACAGAGTTTCGTTCTTGTTGCCCAGGCTGGAGTGCAATGGTGCGATCTTTGCTCACCACAACCTCTGCCTCCCAGGTTCAAGTGATTCCCCTGCCTCAGCCTCCCGAGTAGCTGGGATTACAGGCATGTGCCACCACGCGTGGCTAATTTTTTGAATTTTTAGTAGAAAGAGGGTTTCTCCATGTTGGTCAGGCTGGTCTTGAACTCCTTACCTCAGGTGATTCGCCCACCTTGGCCTCCACATTTTCAATCACTAAGATGGTTTTCCTGGTATCAGTCTGAAAACACAAAAGCTGTGGAATACAGAGAACAGGTTTCCCTTCTCTGTGCCTCTCTGCTCTGGGCAAAGAAAGGCCAGGGACATGTTACTGTAGGGAAAGGCTTAGGAACCATTAAAGATCATCTTCACTGTTTTAGCATGACGACAGATTCTTCTGGCTTTTAGACATGATTTTTTGGGAATTGTCATTTGCCGTTTCTGTCTTTCTTGGGCAACAATGTCTCCACATCCCACTGTTTTTGTTTTTCTTTTTCTTTTTCTCACAGCCTGCTGTGGGTCTTAAAATATTTTCAGGATCTCTGGGAGGTGTTCAAAGTATGGATGTGTGTTAGGCAGACAGTTGAATTTATTGGTACCTTTTCTGACTTAAAAAAAAAGTCTACATCTAAATTTAGTGGGAAGAAAATATCTTCAGTTGGGCCCTTTCCTGAGAGGAAAAAAAAAAAATATATATATATATATATATATATATATATATTTCATATACGTATGTATACATATATATGTATATACATACTTTCACACACATATATACTCTTAATATTATAAATATGTCTTTTCAGATGAGAATTGTTAGTGCAATTAAAAAAAAAGTCTTGCAATAAAAGGAAAACTTTCAAAAAAAGAAAAAAAAGCAGACTCCATAAACGGTTTCATTCAATGGGCTGCTTTTAATTTGGCCGTGGTGACAGATTAAGAAGGAGAAACTTGAACCAGACCTTTGACCTGTCATGGGGTCAGAGGTTTCCTCTGTCTGTGTTCGGACTCCTTTGACAACTTCCTGTATAATTTGACTATTATTTGCCTGTCTGGGCACCGTCTGACCCCAGAGTCTGGAAAAATGAGAAAGGCAGCCCGCATTTTGGTGCCATATGGACAACAGCAAGGGAGGGCACGTTTAATCAAATTTGGGTGGGAAACGCTGTCTCATCCCAGGTTAGGGAAAGAAGCTTGCACGGGATTCCCAACAGACTGGCGGAGAAAGGGTCAGATGACAGGCGTGCTATGATTTAGGGCACGTGTCACCCACCAGACGCTGGTATAGCTGCAACAAAATTTTGAATTTGGAAGCAGATCAATTATGAAAAAAAGAGAGGTGCTGGTGGCATTTCAAATTGCAAGTGGACTTCTGCCGCAGAAGTCCAGAAAGACTGAATTTTAAAAATCCAAATAAATGCATCTCTAATGCAGACTCAAGTCGTAAGAATATGGGCACTTTGGGCAGAGACAAAGAATGTTTATATTTTTTTTAACTTTAGGTCTGGTAGAAGACTATTCACATCAAATAATAATTATACTCTAGTTTCATGATTTCCACAGGAGTCTTCATGGTAAAAAAAAAAAAAAAAAAAAAAAAAAAAAAAAAGGGTATATAAAAAACAGGTTTACTTAGTAAATAATAAATATATTTCTCAATTTAGAGGACTTAATAAAAAACACATATAACCGTAAATCAGAGCTTCAGAACAGCCTGGAATAATTTGTATGGCCACACCAAGTTGCTGTAACACCAGCAAAGGCAGGCCCTGGGTATTTAATTAGCCTGTAGGGTGTTCTCATGGTGCATGAATGCACTCACAGATTTAAGGAGCCCCAGGTGTTAGTAAGGAAAGTTGTGGGGCCCCATAGCTTCACTTGTTACCAAGTGTACTGGGGCATCATCTTGTGTGACCTGCATCACAGCCCTCTGAGTAGGTGGCAACTGAGGAGGAGAATCAGGATGGGATCAGAAGACTCCACACTTATCAGTTGCCACAGCTGGAAGTTGGGGCCAAGAATCTGGAAATCAGTTCACAGTCAAAAAAGGAAATCAATAAACGGCGCAAGACAAGTCAAACAGAACAGGTCCTAAGAGTCTATAAGGGAATCTGGAGCAAAGCAAAAAGATCTTGGGGTGCAGCTGAGAGGCAGGAGGATGTCTGAGGTGGTGGGCAGGGTAATAAGGGCCTGAGCTGGGCCTGAGAGGGCAACTAGATTCAGGAAAGGCAGAGAAGGGGAAAGGATGAGGCACAAGAAAAACTGAGTTCAGAGCTACAAAAGACCCTTCAAATGTCAACACCCAGCTCTTTCCATTTTCTACACCAAGTAAGTGAGAGTGAACAAAGTTCAGTGAGTTTGACCTAAGTTACTGAGTTAGTTAAAACAGACCTAGATTCAATCCTGTGTGATATGACACCCCAGTGTCAGGCCCCAAGTTCATCTCAAAGCAAGGATCCCCAATCCTGTGCCTCTTATGTGTTTCCTTGTACTTTCTGGTACAAATTCAGAAATATAATTAATCTAATTTCTAAAATGTTTTAAGATCCTCAGGTGTTAGGTAAGTAAGCTAGTTTTTGGGTTTAGTGAGTGCACAGAAAGATAAAATGCCATAAAACAGGGAAGCACCAGCCTTGAGCTGTCTTTGACAAGGGCTAGTGTCTTGGTGAAAAAATGACTTATTTTTCTTTTCTAGGGGCAAACATTGCAAAACACTTGAGTTAATGCATTTGGAGCTACTTTATGTAAAATGCATCTCCTGGCTACTGAATTCTTTTGCTTTTGACAGGAGTGGACGTTTAGGAAGAAATCAATCTCATGTAAGCGGACAACACTTACTGAGCATGTAACAATGTATTAGATACTGTCCAATTGTTCATAAATGCATTTGATCTCACAACCAAAATTAAAGACGCATATCCATGTCAGTAACCTTGTCTCAGATAAGAAGAAACTGCAGCTCTGAGGGTTTCAATGGTGAGCCCAGGGCCCTGGTTTGCACACTGCAGGACCAAGTCAGGCGGGCCTCCTGAAGATTCTTTCCCCCGCTCGGCGCCCCCTGGCACTGACTCCTGCAACAGCATTTGATGCAAGTGGTTTTAATTCTCACATGAGTATTGCCTGCACTTTACGTTTCATACTTTTGCTGGACTTTTTGGAAGTTTAATATTTTGTCTTTATGAACTGAGAACAGAAAGGAGGTATCCCATAAAAAGAGGACTAGAGTTGTAAGATGTGGCATTGAAGATCATGTCAGGATACTCCTTGGAACAGGATCACATCAGTTCTTTCTTCTGGACTGCAAAAACTTCATCCAAAAGGCAAAGTGTGATGGGAAGCAGAGTGTCTCTAAGGATCCTTACACCACATGTAGAGGGTTCTGTCTTCCTCTTTCTCTGTTGGCATTTTCATGGACATGAGATCATTAGGAGGAGCGACACGTCACTCCTCACTTTTCCAAAGACCAAAGTCACTTTCTCCTTCCTAATGCCAAGGGATATTGAAGTAAGGGCAAGATGGTTAAACTCTGTGCCTTGGGTTGTTTTTTCGTCAATGGTGGTGGTTTAGTTTTGCGAATCACCTTCCCCCTTGGTCCCTGTGTCCCATTCTAAGGCAAGCTATGGTAATGTCAGGCTCTCATTAAATATGAAGACCCTCCATCTGCTTCTGACTTTCCTCTGAGAAAATTATCAGACAGTCAAGGTCATGCCCACAAATCCCCTGCCACCCCCAGAGCAAAAAGGCGAGGGGAAATGGGGGAGCCGCCTGTCTACACTGAGCCAGACACAAAAGAGCTGTTATTCAGAAGGTTTGTATGCAAAGTACATGGTTCAAAGCTTGTGGACCCTTCACGTACATTCCCAAAGCCAAGCTTTTACATTTTAATTAAGGTGAAGGTGTGACCACTCATCATGTGGTCACAGATTCAGCTCAGAAATGAGGACTCACTGTGGGATCAACAAATGTAGACAAACGGGACACCCTTTCCTATTGCTGATGTCTGCCTCAGATGGTGAGGCCGGGGACAGTCACCTTGGCTCCGGGCCTCACCCTGGAATTTGAGATTTGGTGCCCAAACTACTTGAGCCAATCGCTGATTGATCTAAACATGCAGGAAGGCATGTGTATGACTTTGCAGATTTTTTTTTTCTCTAAAGAAGAATGGTAATGAAGTACCATGAGGTTCAAGTGAAGGTGAGAAGATCTCCCACATGCCTGACTTTCCTGGTTGGTGGTCCTGGTTAAGTTACGTTGCCTCTGCCTGCCTCTGTGAGCAATAATAAAATCTACGACTTTGGGTTTCTGGGTTTGGAGGAGGATTTAATGAATTAACACACTAGAACGATGATTGGTTCATGGTAAGTTCACAATTAACAACAAACAGTAACTCTCAGCAGCACCGTCATCACCTGATGATTACATCATTTCCCTGAGCCTTGGCATTCCACGCCATAAAATCTGGATGGAAAGAAGTTCTCGCTTGCCTCGCAGCACAGGGAAAGGATCAAAAGGGATAAAATGGGCTTCCTGGTTCTTGGATCACAAAAAGTCCTAGTTCTATACCAGCACAGGAACTGTTTAAGAGACGACTAAGGGCTTCCATAGCCACAATTCTCAACTTGGTTTGTCCCCTAAGTGCCATCTCATCATCAGGAAAAAGAGGAGAAATTAGAAAGGAAAAATAAGCAAGGCACAACTTGATTGTTGTCACTTGAAAGTCTTCATTTCAAGACTGTTCCCTCGGCTCTGGGAGTTCTTGTGTCATTACCTTCTGTTAAAAGGATTCAAATGACATTATTTGCATGGAAACTCACATACCAATGATGTCATTTATGCCACGAAGTTGCATTACAATGAAGAAGATGATGACTGTGTCACATGGACCTGACATTCTTTATGCAGTTAAATTGAAAGTCAATGCTGGCAGTTCTTAACCACGCTCCTGCCTTGAAAAATACATCACTTCTGATATGAAATGAATATTTTAGGATGCCAAGTCTCGGCACATCAAATGGTGCTAACCAGTAGTATGACTCTAGGGCAGACAAAGCTTCCTAAATTCAGGTGGACTTAGGGAGCCCTCTCTGAGTCAGAACCATCAGATGGGCTAATAAACCATAATCTTTTCAACCAAGCCTAATCATGCTTTGATGACAGTCTCTTCAATGACGTCTTTTAAAAGCAGTTTCACTTGGAGATGTCTGCAGAAACGTTTGGGAATTCTTCTGTTGTGTCAGAGGATTGCATAGAGACTTTGGGGGCTCAAATCCGACATGACCTTCTATGAGATACACCAGTTCTAAAGGTTGGCCCAGCAGGCCGAATACTCACTTGCTGCATAAAGCAAATCCACAGCATGGTCCAGTCAAAGAGCACTGGGGGCTGTGGAATGAGATGGAAGGAGACGCATGGAAGGTGCAACTGCATATTCCAGACAGGAGGTGAAGAAAACGCGTGTATTCAGAGAGGATAACACCAAACACAGCGTTATTATGAGAGATCTCAATGCACAGGAAAAGGGAACAGGTACTGCACGGGAGGCATCTTACCTTGGGGAGAGAGGACAGGAGATCTAGGGCTACGTGTTTGTCAGAGCTCCTGACTTGGAGACGGGAGCCTGGAGGTGAGTCATTCTACATGCTAAAGTCTACCAGACTGACTCAGCACATGCATGACCCACCAGCAAAGTCGTGAGGCAAATAAGAGCAAAGGAAACAAAGAGAGTTGTATTTCGATGAATGAATCCAGAATTTTACCGTTAGGTATTTAAGAAAGAGCTGAGGCTGGGTGCAGTGGCTCATGCCTGTAATCTCAGCACTTTGGGAAACTGAGGCGGGTGGATCACCTGAGGTCAGGGGTTCGAAACCAGACTGGCCAACATGACGAAACTCCTTCTCTACTAAAAATACAAAAACACAAAAATTAGCTGGGTATGGTGATACACGCTTTTAGTCCCAGCTACTCTAGAGGCTGAGGCAGGAGATTTGCTTGAACCCGGGAGGCAGAGGTTGCGGTGAGCCGAGATCACACCACTGCACTCCAGTTTGGGCGACAGAGCAAGACTCAGCCTCAAAAATAAAACAAACAAAAAAGCAAACACACACACAAACAAACAAAAAAAGAAAGAAAAGAAAGAGCTGGCAATACGTAATAAAAATAACAACTAGCGCACCGCTACCACCAAACGTAACCACGATAGTAATCAGGGAGAAATGACTGTTCTTTATCCCCACCTCTCCCAAGTCACTCTTTGCCTTCTGGCCTTTTTATATGGCTTGGGCTGCTGCCCTTGGGCTTCACCCCTGTGGCTTCACCTCTTCCTCACTGGCCTGTGAGCACTAAAGCCTCTGGCAGTGTCTGGGACTGGCAGTCCTCCCTCAGCCTAGTGGGCTTCTGCCTGCCCAATCAACCCCAGATGGAGCAAAAGCAGCTCTGAGAACCTTGTTCCCATCTTTGACTGACATGGCAGATGTGTCTACTGGATGTTACCCGTCCTGATTAGGAAGTTGGAGCAAGCACGCTCTTACGGTGCTTAGTGTGTGCCTCTGTGATAGCAAGTGTCACTCACTGTTCTGGAAATGCCTGGCTGCTCCAAAGACCCCAAACAACTTCAGTGATGAGTTCCATCTTGTCTCTCACAGTGCCCAGCACCGAGACTCTATGTCACTATCATGATAAGAGCAACCACTTAGATGGTGTTCAATGGTATGCCTGGCACTGAGGTCAGTACTATTCTTATTCTCACTTTATAGATGAGGAAACAGAGGTACCCAATTGGACTAAGCAATGTTCCTGGGTCACCAGTGAGGAAGAAATATAGCCAGGAGTTGAAGAATCAGCCCCAGAGTAATACTCCAACCACAGCACATTGCTGCCTCTCTTAGAAGGTAAAACGTATTTGAATGAAGCATGAAGGAGCCTGTCTTTTCAAGAGGAGTAATAAAAGAAGCCACCAAGGTCACCGTCCCACTGGGAAGGGCATATTTACCTGGTTCCAAATGAATTTAAGGATTCTCATTTTCTTGCAAACTAACTCCCTAACCTTTTTCAAACAACACATTCAGTGACACAATGTCATGTCGGGATGCAGAAATTGAATATTATAATTAAAATTTTCTCTGGGGGGTCTTGCTGCCAAGTATAAGTGTCCATGATGATCAAGGGACAAAACATGAAAGTAGGGGGTGGCTGAAAGCTCCCTTAGCTCTTTTTATTTATTGATACAACTGAAATATAATGGAAACATCCTTCAAAGAAAGCAACACCAGCCAACCCTTCAGCTTTGATAGGGCTTTTTAATCAGGAGACATTGTTGCCTCACAATGAACATGGAAAGCATTTAAAATATTTTGTAGATGGAGTGCATTGTATCTGACCCAAGCCAAAAGACCACATTAAAAGGAACTGAAAGGAATTCACTTTGAGTCCTCCGGGCTCAAAGAACCGAGGACATGCAGAACATGCTAAGGGTTGGATTCATTTGGAGGGAAAGGTGAAGGACCAATTTAGTTAGAAAATGAGAGTCCAGATTTGCCTTGGGAGGTGGAGTATGGTTCCCCAGAGTGCAAGGGATGATAGGAGATACTGGACATTGCTACTGAGTAGTTGATATAATTGCTTATGAGCATACGGAATCTGAGCTCAGTTTTCCGAGAGGTGGCCAGTGGACTGCTGGTAGAGGGAATGCTTTCCCTTCAGAAATGCCCCTCTGTCACTTAAATCCGGGACACGTTTGGTACTACCTCTGCCTCTTGGTGACTGACACAGATGTATCTAAGGCTCTGAGGAGTTATCCATAAAGGAGTCTCTGTAAGATTTTTAAAACTTTAAAAAACATCCGCAGGGCCTTTTGCAGTCTGCAGGACGTAATTTAGGAAGAGCCGCCAACTCATACAGGCACAGAGCATAAGGGGTCACGAGAAGTCTGGAGTGACACATCAGGTTAGCCCTTGAACCTGTCTGCCCCAGTGAGTACTACCTTCTCCAAATCCCATTTACCCCAAGTTCATCCAATTATACAAGTGACCAGGAATAAATCAAATGAAATTACTAGAGGGTCTTTTTTTTTTTTTTTTTTAAATAACAAGACATAGCTGATCTGATCTTATTAAAACAGGAGTTGGGCAGGTTTAAGACATGGAAATAAAGAACTAGAATACAAAAGAGAATAAAGCCAACACCATAGACATTTCTCATGGTTCCTTAAGCATTCATGGGAGGGAGGAATGTCCTCTAGGTTGGGGAACTTGATGGGGTTGGGGGTACATCAGGGGAAGCTTCCTAGGGAAGGGATGGGAAGTAAAGAGCACTTTAAAGCACAGATAGAATTTTTGTGTGATTTTTATTAATAATAAAAAACTTAATAATACTCTTTTCCAATTAAAAACATCTAGTATCTCACCATAAAATAAATTAGATTGCAAAGTAGAACAGAGAAAAATATTTCCCATTAATCTAGGACTTAAAGATAATTGTGGCATTTATTCTTTATATAAAACCCAACTGTTTTGGCAACACAGTTAATATATTGTGTCTGCAACTTTTTAACTTAATTTTCTGTTTTTTACTCTTTTAAAAAATTTGGCTTAACCTGGCAAAATAAGCATATATTCTTTCCAATTACTGTCTTCAATCATTGTCTAATTTATTTTTAACTTGATGAATCATGGTTTAACTAACCAATATTGTCTAATTGAATAATTACTTTTTTTCTAATTTTACATTTTAATATTTTGCATAGCTCTGATAAAAACTTTGTATATGAAAGATTTCTATACATCAATTTCTGCTGTTAAGGTAGATGGAGAGCCTTGTTGTCTTCCTTATTTGGTTAGAGTAGAGATGAATATCAGGTATGGTATTGATTTGGCATATTGGTATGCAAAGTGTTCAATACTGTACTTCCACGCCCCTGCCCCAAGGCTATACACATTGAATTTCTATGTTTCTACCAAAATGCCCTTCATCCAATTCAGATAGGAGTCACCCACTGTGTGGACAGATGAGAATTGTTTGAATCTCAGAATCAAAGTTATGCATTTTTAACTTCTCAGTTGAAAAGTCATACTTCAGATGTGAGGCTGGGAAGTTTAGAAAAGAAGATGCAGGTGGGAGAAGGTATATTCCCTCCTGTGCCCAACTACAAAAGCCCTTTGAGCTGGAGATGGAGAGAGACAATGAGAGAGAGAGAGGAAGAGACAGAGAGAGGAGTTGGTGAAAGGAGTGTCTTTGCTCATTCTTGGTCCACAGCCTTAGTACTAGGCGGCGAAGATCATAGAAACCCCACTTTGAGTTTGGGGAATCCAAGAATTAGGAGGACCTGTACATCACCCATCCCATCTTCCTGCCTGGAATTCTAATAAACCACAGTGTTGTCACCTTGATATCTCAGCATATCAAGTGGTGGGAATAACAGGGCTGAGATGAAAGCACAGGTGTGTCAAGATGGCAGCACGCCCCCACCCCGAAATCACTCAGGAACCTGAGAAAGTTGCTGGAGAACAGTGAGCTCCTCCTGGGGCTAAAACAATGGCACAGAGGGCTAAGGAAGGGCCATTGAGTGTCGTGGCACTGACTGATGCATGTGGGTCAGTAAAGGCCAGGGACCAAGGATGCCTCTGTGTAACCATAAGGAGAGACATGCACAGGGTATGAGGCCAGAGGACCATGGTGAGGTGGCAAATCCTTGCAGGACCAAGAAGCAGACTCCCTCTGCCCACAGTAGTCCTGACCATATAAGAAGTCCCTGAGGGCTTCAAACCTACAGCAAAAGATGAAGCTATCAAAAAAACCAGTGCCCAGAGACAACGGTCACACAAAGTTAGCCTTAATAGAAACTTGAGGGTTTGTCTGAACCCTTTCTTTTTATCTATGAGAAAGCTGAGACTCAGGGACTTGATGACACCCATGTGGTACGTAGGAGGAAATGTGAAAATCAGATCATTTCATGAGGACCTCTCTGTCCATTCCGTGGGAAAATCTACAGCAATTGACTGACCACAGTGGAGTATAGTTTTAGTAGTGTCTTAAGTGACTTGTGATCACCAGCAGGAAAATACAGATGGAAAGTAAGACAAATAATGATAACATGTGTACTGTGCACTGTAGGGGATTGACAGAGGCTCTCAGCTCATCTTGGTCAGTCACCAGGGACCACAGTGAAAAGCTCAAGTGGAAGGGTCCGTGGTGAGACTCTCCCAAGCAATACAGTATTGGCTCCTCAGGGAGGAGCCTCCCAGCCTCTCTGGGTTTGCTTCTGCTTACATAAACCAACCGCATTCACCTTCTTTGCTTGGGACTGTTAGTCTTCCAATTTCAGGGTGGTGTGGACAAAATAAGGATGTTTCTGTGCACCAGAACTGTGTTCCTTCTCTGTCCTTTTTGTTCACTAGCTACATAAATCACAGAAGTCATTAAACCTCAGCTCAGTTTCCTCATCTGTAAAAATGGAGATATTGGCCCCCACTTCAAATAGGATATCACTTATAAAACAGGAAGCACAGTAGGAGGTCATCTATTCAGTGGCAGACACTTCTCCTGTGTTAATATCTCATTGACTCCTTGCCAATTGCCTTGTAAATGTTAATATCCATTTTATAGACCAGGGAGGGAAGGTTCACTAAATTGAGTCATTTGCCTTAGGCCTTAGGGTTAGTGTCCTTGTTATTACGTACAGTCATGCCCTAATGCTGTATTTTTACTGTACCTTTTCTATGTCTAGATATGTTTAGATGCACACATATTCACCATTGTATCACAGTTGCCTACTGTCTTCAGTACAGTAACATACGGTACAGGTTTGTAGCTTAGAGTAACAGGTTGTACCGTATGGCTGAGGTATGTGGCAGGATGCACTATCTAGGATGGTGTATGTACACACCGTGATGTGTGCACAATGACAAAGTCACTCAGGGGCAAATTTCTCAGATTGCATCCCTGTGATGAAATTATACACAATTGTATTTTTTTCCTCTGTCCTGCAGGGGAACAAAATATCTCAGTCTTCAGGACGCAGTGATTGGTTCAAAGTGTGATCATGTGATCTAAGTCTGGCCCATTATTCTCCTTTTGATTTGGAGCTAAAAGAGGGCTCATCACTTTTCTGTTCACCAATCTGTGTTGCCTGTGGCTGTGTGGGGGCCGCACAGTGACTGATCTGAGGATTTGAAGGTGACACACGCAGAGGAGATAGACACAGCAAGGAAGGTTTCATGCTCGCATATCGTTTATTCCCAAGGCCAGCTCCACCCCTGTCCACTTTGTGGTTTGACTCTTGACTCAGTAACTTCCCTCTTTTTGCTTTGGCTAATCCCAGTTAGGCTTCTGTCACCTACAACCCAGAGAATCCTGGTGAACACAGGACTTGGACCTAGGTCCATGTAAATTCAAAGTCTGCGTGTGTTCCTTCTACTTCACAAAAAGGGAGAAAGGAAGGAGGGAAGCAAACAGGGACAAAATACTTTCTCCTTAATTTGTCAAGCATCACATCGAAGCTTCCTCGGCTCTCCAAAGATATGACCTAGGTAAGCTTGAAATCTATGCTTGCATTTTCTAAAGAGTGCCCTTTCTAAATCACCTTATTTTGATGTAACTGCAAAAGGCAGTACTATTTTGGGTTCTTGCTATGATAAAACTGAAGCTGTAAGCTAGGGACTTTCATGAGAGATTGCACTGAAATGTCAACAGATGGCTTGCTAATCATGTTAAAAAATACTCATTTCTTTTCAAAAATGGCATTTCCCCCCAGTAAGTAGATCAGAAAGCAATGTTTATGATATAAAACATATTAGTCACAACGCCGTGTAATTATCCTACTTAATCATCAAGGTCATAATGATAATTGTTTCTAAAAATTAACACCTCTTCCCTCAGCAAGGAAGCTAACCCAAAATGCATGGTCAGAAACTCAAAATCGCTGCACTTAAAAGGATGTGCACATTAAAAGGCGATGCACACAGCAACCACAGAGATTGGGCGTAAGGATTTACAAAGCACTGTGCAGTAATAGGCTGAAGAGTGCCGAAATATTTGTTGGTCCATTTTTGCCAAAATCAAAGATCCCGTTTTTCTTTATCCGAGAGGAAGAACTGGAGTCTTTAGAGCATTTGATCATGATTCACCATTGGATCTACCCTATTTTCTTGTAAAGATAGCTGTCTCTGTGAATTGGCTGGAGTTGCCCAAACACTGAAGACCACGTTGCAGGGAGAAGCCCCCCGCACCCCCCAGCTTCTGTTCTCTACTTGCACTAACCCACCTCCAGCTGATGTTGGACTCTGCTTGGCTTTACTGTGGATCTTTTGCTAGCTTGTGTTATGTGGCTCCATGACACCAATTAGGTCCTTATACTTCACACTCTGGGCTGTCTTCTACTTCTTTTCAAGAGTAGACTCTCTTCTCACTGTTCCAGCTCTCCAGGACCTAAATCCAGGAAGCAGCATTCTCAGCCAGCATCCCTTCTTATCCATCCCCCTCACCGCCAGCCCCCTTTGAGAGGTGCTTCTAATGATTGTCATGCCCAGCCACTTAGAATGTTGTCATATAAGCTAGTTCATGCATCATGGGCCTGAAGCTTATCTTTGCAAGTGTCCCAAACAAGCTTTACCTCTTTAGTCATGAAATCCCCCTGAAATATACCATGTAGACAAGAAATAAAATGTGCTTAGTGTTTTTAGGTTGCTGCAAAAGTAATTGCTGTTTTTTTGCCATTAAAATGGCAGTAGAGATGGGAACTACAGATTGCATGGATAACTGAAAAGAAACTCACACAAGCAATCTTATTAAAAGAGAGATGCTAGTTCATCTTCGGCACCAGACCCTTTCAGATACTAGTGATTACCTATGTGGGTGTCTGACTGGTCCCCAAACTCCCTACTTCTACAAACCCCTACATCTACCTTTTTGTTAGTTGTGTCTATAAAGGTTGAGTGATTACATTTCAAATGCCTTGGGAGAAGAGGAAAAAAACCCTATCACCCCATTCATTCTGCAAATACAGAATCCCCACATGCAGAGACCACACATAATGGGAATTCAGTTTTTATGAATTTCCATTTTACGAATTTTTTAACGGCAAAACCAGCAATTAGTTTTGCACCAGCCTAATAATTCATCATTATTTAGAACGTCAATGACAGTACTGTCAGAGGGACTGTCAGAGCTACAAAGGGAGCATAGGACCATTTGACCACACACAGAAGGACACCAGGTTTTCTGTGCTTTTCAGTTCTTGTGTCACACCATTAAATGTGTTCTTGAGTCCCTGTGTCTCTTGCTCTCAGTCTGTCGTCTGTCACTTCTGACAGTAACTCCTCCCTTCAGGTGCCTGACTCTTCTGCAACAGCCTAAGAGGAGAGGATGTGGAGAAATAGGAATGCTTTTACACTGTTGGTGGGAGTGTAAATTAGTTCAATCATTGTGGGAGACAGTGTGGTGATTCCTCAAGGATCTAGAACCAGAAATACCATTTGACCCAGCCATCCCATTACTCAGTATGTACTCAAAGGATTACAAATCATTCTACTATAAAGACTCATGCACATGTATGTTTATTGTGACACTATTCACAATAGCAAAGACTTGGAAACAACCCAAATGCCCATCAATGATAGACTGGATAAAGAAAACGTGGCACATATACACCATGGAACACTATGGAGCTGTAAAAAAGGTGAGTTCATGTCCTTTTCAGGGACATGGATGAAGCTGGAAACCACCACTCTCAGCAAACTAATACAGGAACAGAAAATCAACCACAGCGTGTTCTCACTCCTAAGTGGGAGTTGAACAATAAGAACACATGGACACAGGGAGGGGAACATCACACACCAGGCTTGCTGGGGGGCTGGGGGTAGGAGAGGGATAGCATTAGGAGAAACGCCTAATGTAGATGACGGGTTGATGGGTGCAGCAAACCACCATGGCACGTGTATACCTATGTAACAAACCTGCACGTTCTACACATGTACCCCAGAAATTAAATTTTAATTAAAAAAAAGAGGTGGCCCCTTAATTGACTTGGTGTCTGAAGGGAATTTGGAGGGTTTCACCGCAGAGCTGCCACCTCGATGGAGCCTCCGTCATATTTCTTTCTTCCCTCTGCCTGGTGCCGTGGTTGGGAGCACCAAGAATGCCCAGCTGCAAATCACTGCCTTGCCAGTAATGAGCTGGGTCATTCAGGGCAACTTACTACATGTCTGTGTGCCTCAATTTTCTCTTCTGTAAAGTAGGAATGAGAAGGGTACTTAACTCATCAGGGTGTCCTACAGATTAAATAAATTCCTATTTGCAAAGCACTGAAAGCAAATATGATTGTTGACTAACTAGGATTATTTACTTCCTTTTTAAGTCTCACTGCACCATCTACAAACATGAAGATAACAGTAACACTTTCCGTTTGTTGTGTCAAGAGATGGTGAGATCCTCAAGAGAAAAGCACCATTTATCATTGGTGTCTTTTAAGGCTTGTGTTTTGGATGCATAGTTGCTTATCGTCCCTTCTGCTGAACTTCTGACCATTCGCATAGCTGAATGACATAGGAATTGTCACAGTTCCTATATGACATGGTCACATACCTGTGCTGTCCTGTGTATCTGTTTCTAGTCCTGTCTACCCCAACCATTCTGTCACAGATGGTGAAACCAATAGCGACCGTCTGCACCTGGCCAACCCATCTAGTTTCCACTCTCCAGTGAACAGAAGCAGATCTGGGTTTGGGAGGCCTGCGCCTATGCATTTGGGGGATCTTCCTTTTGAAAAAGAATATAAAGTGATATAGGTCATCAAATATATATATTTAGGATGAGAAAATACATTTCAACAAATTATGAATTCAGAGAAGTCAGCAAATATACAGAAGAGCAACTTAACTTTTATTTCTTTTCTGCCTGAAACAGCTCAAAAGTTCTTTACCCCTGCATTTGTTTTTCTGTTTCTTTCTCTTTTTTTTCTCCCTCTGTTGCCCAGGCTGGAGTGTGATGGCGGGATCTCAGCTCACCGCAACCTCTGCCTCCCAGGCTCAAGTGATTCTCCTGCGTCAACCTCCCGAGTACCTGGGATTACAAGCGCCCACCATCATGCCTGGCTAATTTTTGTGTTTTTAGTAGATAGGGGGTTTCACCATGTTGGCCAAGCCAGTTTCAAACCCCGGCCTCATATGATCTGTCTGCCTTCGCCTCCCAAAGTGCTGGGATTATAGGCATGAGCCACCACACCCGGCCTCCCCTGCATTTTTGACTGCATGTACATATAACTAGTATTTTGATACATCATTATCTCTAGAGAGAATAGAAAAATAATCCATAGGTGATTTATCTATTTTTTCTTAATTATACTTTGAAAAAAGTCCTTTTCAACTTTATAACTCATTATTGGTAGCATCATATAGATTATTAAGGTGTGGCCAAAAATAGAAACTACTGTCAAATCTCCTATATAGATGAGCTGTTACAAATGCATTTGCTGATTGTAATTCTACAAGAGGTTTTTCCCTAACAAGGAATTCCATTTTTTAAAGAGTTCTATGTGTTTATTCTTAAATATATCATATGATCTAGTGTATTTCTGATGGAACATCCATTTTTACCAGGCATTAGTGAAAACATTAATCTCTTACAATGTTCCTCACCTGATAAGTGGAAAAAAATTCCACAAATTAGCTTTTGTCTCCATAGAATTGAAAGCCTAGAACTTCTCCTTTACTCAACTGCTTCCAAGACCGGGCACTGAGGATGTATTCCTAA
The DNA here is from genome assembly GCF_008728515.1 of Papio anubis. NCBI lineage: Eukaryota > Metazoa > Chordata > Mammalia > Primates > Cercopithecidae > Papio > Papio anubis. The sequence goes on along the minus strand of NC_044982.1, from coordinate 8,682,042 downwards.
CCCAACACAACCTCTAGCCTCACTCTTGCTGTCACAGTGCCAGGTAAGCTAGTGCTGCAGGCAACAGAAGTACTTCCAGAAGCGAAGGCATTACTGCATCGGGAGAGCAATCAATATTTTTCTCTCCACCCAAGACACTATGAACACACAAACCCAAACTGCATGTCTCTCCAACTCAACTTCTTATTTTATGGGTCCCCAAAATGCCCTGACAACCCCCAAAATCCTCTAGGACAAAGGCCAATGTGAAGGAGAGGAAATCACAGCGAAAGAGAAGCTGTCTTTACTAACGTGGGTACAAGTGTTTTACCAGGGTGATGTTCCACTGGAATCCACTCCTAGGGTTCTTCCTAGGGTTCTAGAAGGGTCCGTGCAAGTGAGGCGCTGGATCTTGAGCTTCCTTTGCCTCAGGGTAAGTGTTTCTTTGTCAGGGACCTCAACGCTGTGTGAATTGGCCAGAAAGGGAGCTGAGTCAAGGAGTTCTCTCGTCAAGGGTTGCGAAACTGGAATTCTGAGTCTGTTGCCAAAAAACTGTAGGGATCAGAGCTGAAAATCATGTACACTGAGGACTGGGGAGTTCACTGGGCTATGTGTTTAACATAAAAGCAAAAAAGAAAAAAAAATTGATCAAGAAGGAGAGGGAGACAGAAAACAAACAAACCATGGGCGTGTTGCGAAGATGAAGGCCCCGGTCTGGAGCTCTCCAGAGAAGCACAGGAAATGTGTAGATTTCTCCAGAACTGCTTTAATGACAACCTGTTCTGAAGCCTGTTTTGAGGCCTTTTCTGAGGCCTGTTTTGGGGCCTTTTCTGAATCTCCAGGAGATCACTCTACATCTTCATGATAAATCCCATGACTTGAGCCTGTTCGAGTCAGTGCTTCTGACCTTCCACTGAAAAGTGTGCTAAGATATTTCTGTCTTTAGCCTTCATGCAGTTTCTGCTATCTCCATGGACTTTACTGCTTGGAAAAAAACAAATAGTAAACCATGGGAAAGGGGCCAACGCCGTTTCTGGGATTGAACATTGGAGTTAACTGTGACGGCTTCAGGCATCTCTTTCAGTAGCTCGTAGCCATTGTTTGTCCCTTTTGTTGTCCGTTTCCTAGTCCTGGGTGGCTGAAATGATGCATGGAGTCATGGAGTTGCTTTTGGATGAATGAGCACTTGTTCTTATATGAAGCAAGAGTGTGGATGATAGAATAAAATCTTAGGAAAAGCCATAAGTTAATTTATATCCACCCCAAGTCTAAGGTGGCCCCAAAAATAAATTCCTCCTTGGAAATCCACAAACACAGTTAAAAATAGCCAAAAGAAAGGAAAATTCTTCCCTCTCAAATGTTATTTTCTCACTTATGTCTTCTTATTTCTTTCTCTTAATAAGCCTTTAGCATACGTTGGGACTCCTCTAGTCACTTTGGAAAACACAAAAATGAATATCACAAGAAGTCTCATTTCAGTTAGTCGAAAGACTAATAATTACCTGATATCCGTTCAAAAGCACTGACTTAAAAGTCCACCATCATGGTGATCTTCACAAAGATGTGTTCAAAAATTAACCCCACTGAAGGCAATCTCAAAATCCTCTTTTTTTGTTGGACAATACCATAATCTTATTTTGTTCTTTTCAATGAAGGCATTTGAAAAACAGACATTTTTATAATCCTACAAAATGTTTCTCATAAATAAACATCCACATCAAAATTATATTGCTCCCAAGACTATATATATTTCAACTTGGGTTTATCACATATCTGACAACCAATTAGGCACTTCCTAGTGCTGTTAGTTATCATCTCTGCATCTTTGCCCTGTCTCCCAATTGGATCACATAGTCTCTGAGGACAAGCATTATGTCTGCAAAATTATAACATTCCATTCTTATTCTTTCTGTATGTCCTGTAAATGGCTGTGAATTAATTTTGCAGAGTTTGGATTGTAGGGCCACTCTCTTTATGGACTGAAGATTTTGTAATGACTTTTTTAGTACTATTTGCTTTTTCAGTCTGATTTACAACCTGTATTTGATTCCTGCACAATCTCTCTAGAGAAGATGGAAAGATGTTATTCTTATTATGACACATAAGAAAACTGAGACTTAGGAAAGTCACAGAATCTACTAGCCACAAACAAGGATTGACTAATGGGACATCTACCTGTCACCAGCTTCTTCCTCTTTCATCCAGATCACGGTGTATCTTACAGACTCACTCCCCTACATACAAATATCTCACAGGTGTATGAAAAATACTCAGTATCACTGATCATCAGGGAAATGCAAATCAAAACCACAGTGAAATATCACCTTACCTGAATTAGAATAGCTATTAGCAAAAACACAACAAAAGCACACGTGCTGATGTGGATGTGGAAAAAATGGGAACCCTTATACACTATCAGAGGGAATGTAAATTAGTATAGCCACTATGGAGAACAGTATGGAGGTTCCTCAAAATATTAAAAATAGAACTACAATATCATCCAATAATCCCACTGCTGGGTGCTTATCCAAAAGGATAGTACCAAAAGGAAGTGAGTATGTCAAATAAATATTTGCACTCCCATGTTTATTGCAGTAATATTGATAGTAGCCAAGACATGGAATCAACTGAAGTGTCCATCAATAGATGAATGGATAAAGAAAATGTGGTACATATATAGAATAGAGTATTATTCAGTCATAAAAATGAAATCCTGCCATTTGTGGCAACATGGATGAACCTGGAGGAGGTTATATTAAGTGAAATAAACCAGGCCTAGAAAGACAAATATCACGTGATCTCACTCATTTTTGGAATTCTTAAAAACTGATCTCATTGAAGTACAGAGTAGAATAGCGGTTACTAGAGGCTGGGGATGGTGAGCAGGGGATGAGGACAGATGTATTAATGGGTACAAAATTACAAATAGATAGGACAAAGAAGTTCTATTGCATAGTAGGATGACTTCAGTTGACAATACCATATTGTATAGTTCAAAATAACTCAGAGAGGATTTTGAATGTTCTCAACACCCACCCCCCCCAAAAAAAGATGAATGTTTGAGGTGATGAATTAGCTAATTCCCCTGATTTGGTCATTACACATTGTATACATGTATTGAAACATCACATTATATCTCGTAAGTATATACAAGTATTATGTGTTAATTAAAAATAAAATACAACTTGGCCAGGCGTGGCGGCTCACATCTGTAATACCAGCACTTCGGGAGGCCGAGGTGGGTGGATCACCTGAGGTCAGGAGTTCAAGACCAGCCTGGCAAACATGGTGAAACCCCATCTCTACTAAAAATACAAAAATTAGCCGGGCGTGGTGGTGTGCGCCTGTAATCCCAGCTACTCAGGAGGCTGAGGCAGGAGATTTGCTTGAACCCAGGAGGCAGAGGTTGCAGTGAGCCAAGATGGTGCCAAATGTACTCCAGCCTGGGTGAAAGAGCCAGATTCCTTCTAAAAAATAAATAAAAATAAAAAACTTAAAGGAAAAAAAATCTTGCTTACCTGATAGCTGATGGTCATCAGGGCATACAGATGGAGATTATGGATTGCATGGATAACTGAAAAGAAACTCACATAAGCAATCTTACAAAAAGAGAAGTACTGGCTCATCTTCTGCACCAGACCCTTTGAGATACTAGTCATTGCCTATACGGGTGTTTGACTGGTCCCCAAGTTTACCCCTACCTCTACTTTTTTGTTAAATTGGTCTATAAAAATTGAGTGGTTCCATTTCAAATGTCTTGGGAGAAGAGGAGCAAACATGTTATCACTCTATTAATTCTGCAAATGCAGAACCTCCACATGCAGGCAAGTCCACACATAATGGGAATTCAGTTCCATTCTCATTAATTGATTTGTGAATTTATTAATTTGACTTGGTGGAAAAATTGCTCAAAGATATAAACTCTATTTGGCGGCTTCTGTCACCTCCAGGGCAAAGCCCATACTCCTTCCCACAGTATTCAGGGGCCCGGTAACTGAGTATTGCCATTTTAACTAACCTCCTCTTTGACTTTGGACAACACAGATGATTTCAGTTGAGTGACACAATGCTTGGGTTCAAGGTCAGCCTGACCTAGATAGAGGGCCCCAAGACTGATGATGGTGTCTTGGCCTTGCTGAAAATCACCTTCTGGCAGCCCCTTAGCAGAGCTGGGCTCCCAATCCATCTGATTCCAAGCTGAGACTTTTGTTCTTTCCTGATAGACTTGAGGGTGACCTTGTGCATGGTGGAAGCCTGTGAGGGATCTGGTTTCAGAGATTGTGGACTCATTTAGGAAATACGTGAGCTGTATGCCTTTAGCACTAAACTAGTTGTTTTTAACGGAATCTAGGATAGATGTCCCTGGGGTTAAGGAAGTACGTATTCCTGATATTCTGCCTGTAGTTACTTCTCAAGCTTCTGCTCTAACTAAGCACCCCTATAGCAACTGGGCTTCTCTCCACTGGTCACATGAACGTGATCATCCATCAGAGCTCAACAGTCTACAGAGAAGGGAAAAGACTCTTAGTCTCTAGCCTCCAGATGGTGACCATAAGTTAAAACCCTGTCATTGCTGATTTTTTATGTTGCTGTTCTGGTCACATTCAGGTACATCTACTAGATCTTCTGTCTTCTGTTGTGCTTTTCTGGAATGTTCTGAGAATGGCTAGAATCCCTAAGCCCCTCAGCTACCACTAAGTGCCCAAACAGTTTGTTGTCCCTGGGGCTGTTTGTGACTTTGGAGTTTTCTCCATGCCTCAGAAATTTAACAGCCAAATAACGGTGGAAACAATTTTTTTTCTGATATTGCTTTGGTTTTAACTTAACAAAATAAACGTACTCTTGAAAACAATAAACCAAACTCAGCATTGCACATGAGAGTCCCACAGACCGACTGTCAGCTTAAACCAATCTGAAAGCTATGCCTTTTAATGCAGACATTGTACATAACAAAAAGGCCTTGTGGGTCATAAAGCTCACCCCCTGCCAATATCAGAGAAGCATTGGCTGGTTTGTGTGTGTGGTGGGGGTGAACATCTCAAATTCCCTTCCATCCAAATCAAGGGAGGCTGGGCTGAGCTCTGCCTCCCGTTAGTCACGCCCTGTGGGGTGAGACGCAGCCATTGCTGGAGCCTGCAAATGACTTCTTCCGCGTAGCCTCCATTCATAGCCCTCTCTGATCAAAAGGACATGAAAGCAACTCCCCCATCCCTACTTGACCCTGGACTCTGGCCAAAGTCTTGGGCATTGGCTTTGAGTCTTAGGATGGTCCATGGAATGTTCAATATCTCTAAGAGATCCAAGCTGAGTCCCCCAGTAGCCATGGGATAGAGGCACTGCTCCTTCTCTGCTGTTCATCACATTTACCCCACGATGGTCTGATGGAGACAGAGTCATGCAGACCTTTATCTCAGCTGGAGCTTATCTCCCTTCCAGCCACCTCCCCATCCAGTGGGAAACGAACCTTCTAGATCCACCTTCTAAATCATGTGCCTACATGTGGGGTAGTTTTCATCCTTTGTCTGTGTTTAGGTTGTTTATAGAGAAAGGGGTGGGGAATTTCATCTTGATTTTAAAACAGCCTGCTATTTCGGGAAGGCATAGCTCAGTGTCTTTTTGTCCAATGAGTTACTGAAATTTGACACCCTTTGAGGAATATTTTTGTCATAACCCACTGCTTGCTGCACCGTTGATCCAATTATTTGGAACAAGCAATCTGTCATTCTATTGTTCCTTTCCAATTGTTTGACTTTGGTGGCAGTTGTAGAAAAGAATCTACTTTCAGTTTAAAAGAGGGGTGAGGAGGGAACCTAAAAGAGCACCTCAAATGTGTATTTCTTAGGTTACTGGGGACCAGAGATCTGTAACCTCTGCACATTAAAGAGAAAAGAGTATCCTTTTAGGTAACAAATGTTCTGGAGTAAGTAAACTCAATCATGTGTTTTGGCCAGTTTAGAAATAACACTTTTCCACCCTAACTCTCTGCTAATGCACATATCCCCCTGCTACCAAAACCCGGCAGCTTCCTGGGTCTGTTTATGCGGGATGATCTTGTTAGTTCTATTAATTAAAAAAGGTTTTTGCTCACTCTAGTTTTGCTCTAATTTAGCTGCCTTCACGTGGCAAACATTGTAAATTTATGAAATTCATTATGGACACATACACATACTTCTTTAGAACCTCAGACAGGATTATTAACCCAGGAAGAGATCTTTTCTTTCTCATTTGTGAATTTATTTATTTAACAAATTAGGAAAGTATAAGAATTAAATTTAATGTAGTTCAATGACAAAAAGTTTTTTTAATATTGAAGGAGAGTTTAACATTCAGAACAAAACAAAACATGAAATAAGTAGTTATGTAAAATTCTGATGAGTCTATGAAAATTCAGCACATAAACTGCTCAGAGTTTTGAGTTTGCAACAACAATGAAACACTCATGGGAGTGTTTTCCAACATGGCCCCTGGTTGCTTCGCTAGAGTTGGAATAACAAAGGACCACAGGCCGAGCTGGCTGGCTCGAACAACAGATAATGTATTTTCTAACAATTTGGAGGCTGAAAGTACAAGATCAAGGTGCCAGCACAGTTGATGACCACCTCTTTTTTGCTTCTTGATGTGGGTCATCGTCAGCCCTCTGTGCACATATGACCCTGGTGTCTCTCTGTGTGTCCAAATTTTCTCTTCTGATAAGGACCCCAGTTGTATTGGGTTGGGGCCCACACTAGTGATCCCCTTGTAACATATTCTCTCTTTCAAGGGCCTATCTCCAAACAAAGTCACATTCTGAAGTACTGAAGTATCCTTTTACCAAGTAAATTCTTGTCAATTCTTGTACAATTCTTGTCTTAGATGTCATGGCATTTCCGGCTGCAGTGGTTAAGAAAATTTCAGACAAAAAAGGAGGGATATTTGCCAGGGAGACCAAAATGAACCAATACTTGTAGCAAGAAATGCCTGAATGCAGACACATGTCTTTGGCCGCAGGGAAAGGCTGATGTTTCAATTGAGCATCAGATTAACTCCAGTTTACATTCAACATAAGAATTCAACAAAAGTATTTGGGGGGACAACAATTCCCCATAACAGGTCTTTTAAGCTATCCATAGCTGCCTCTGCATTCTCAGTGTTAGCTTCCAGTTAACACTGTTCTGTGAAAGGTTCTAAGGACTGGGCCTAAAACCTGTGGTCTTCTGTAACACATCACTAACATCCTGACCTGCTCATAGACATCTGTGCCATTTTCCCTTTGTCCACACCCTTACATGTGGCCTCCCCCAACCCTGCAGACCCGATACACATTTGCCTTCCAGCTTTTCTGCCTCTGCTTGTTCCAAGGAGCATCTTCCCTCTGTGTCTCCACATCCTACCTGCTATTGCCTGGTTAGGGCCCATCAATTATGATCTTCTGGCTTCGTTGGCATCAAGGGACTGCAACTCATATCATGCATAAGCTTTATATGTGGAATCAAATTTGATGAGATTACTCTGAAAAATAAGCTTGTTTGCGGGTTTATTTTAATTGTAAGCACTTACCCTAAATTTCAAGTGTGAACATTTACATCGGCCTGGTGGATTTTAAATTTCTGATATGGATACAAATTTGAATGTACATTTTAGAAGGTGCACACATCAAAACAATTTTTTTTCTGCATGCAAAACTAAATAACCAACAATTTCTAAAACTTCAGATAAATACTTCATTGAGATTTTTACTATAATGTAAATGAGGCCTGAAAGCCAAATACATCATTAAACATCTGAAAACAGGCCCAGGTCCCCTGACTCCAACGCCTTCCATGACTTGACATCTTTTGGACATATGTCCTTTGGAATGTGTTCACAGGTTTCAAATTATTTGGGGGTAATGCGCTAAGTCCAAAGGACATGACATTCATTCTCAGAGACCCGTCAGCAGAAGGAGCAGTGCACATAGATAGATTGCCAAGTAAAAGGATAGCTACATGATCCTTGTCATAGATGTCATGGTATTTCAGGCTGCACTGGTTAGGAAAGTTTCAGAAAAAAAGGAGGAACATTTGCCAGAGAGACCAAAATGAACCAGTGCTTGGAGCAAGAAATGCCTGAATGCCAACACATTTGTTTGGCCACAGGGAAAGGCTGATGTCTCAATTGAACATTAAATTATCTTGGGTTTACATTTCAGTTCTTAGCCTGCTTTGAAAGGATCATGAACTTCTTTGTGCCTCAATCATTTCATTTGTAAAGGGGAAACAGCAATCTGCCTCTCATGGTGATACGTGGCTGAGAGAAAATACTGCAATAGGCCCAGCCCAGCACAGTCTCAGAAATGCAGTGGTTACTTAAAAAGGCTCTTATTAAAATTTTACTCCAGTGGAAATTTGACAGAATGCATAGGAGAAGATAAGACTGAGGGACTCCACAAAAATGTAGAGATAGACACACAAAAGAAAACAGATTCCCTAGCAACTGACAATTATCTAGAACTCAGAATGTAAATCATGCATATCTATAACTTATAGATGATAAGCATGAAACAGTTCCATGACAAAAATCCAGGATTTTGCAGCCAAGGAAATGCAGGAATACTGTAGAGTCAATGGATTCTTTGCGTGAAAGGGAATTTTCCTGTTACACCTAATGTGAGACTTTTATTTCACTTTCTCTTAAGACCGATTATATGACATATCTCACTTCCATAATGCACCATGAAACAGGGAAAGAGGCAGGTGCTTTGCAGAATGTCCTTGGAAAAGTGAACTTTTCTAAGCTTCAGTGGCATCCAAAGAGTCCTGTATCAGAAGGATTGGAGGCAAGAATTCAGAGTGTGGGACTGTGCTTTGAAGTCTTAACTATGCAATACTGTCAAAGATAGCACAGAACGACTATGGTTGCTCTAGGGGCCTGATTCATAGAGGGAGAAACCCCAGTGGGGTAAAGCACTGGGTATGGGCCAAAGTAAGATAGGAAGGAAAATGAACAAATAACTCAACACTGGATCAAAGAGAGAAGCACGTGCCCAGGACACTTCCCAACGTGTTCCAGGACTCAGTGGGGAACTTTCTTCAGTCCATAGTGAGAAGGGATTTGCGTTAACATCAGCCCATTATTTCTTGTGTTTTGCTTGGGTAGACTGCTTAAATTAACTGCCTTGTAAGTTGAACCTAGTGTGTTCTACTGTGAGGATTTAGACTTTGTCAGCCAAGTCTTTTTCTTGCTGTTATAAATCCTAAATTTAGGATTCTGATAGTTTTTACTAACAAGATGTAAGGAGTTGTCAGGAAGAGTCCTTGCTATTTTATATACGTAGTCTCTTTACAGTTTGATAATACTGACATATGCTATTGTGCCCATTTTATAGAAACAGCAGGGCAGAGACTAGCGTGAGGCATGGGAAACACATAGGGTGCAAAATTTAAGGTGGCATTCACATTCAGCTGCCAAACTGGCATGCAAGTGACCTTGAGAGGAAGAGCTGCCTTAAATACTGTACCCTAGATGCCTCCCTTACCTCACCCCAGGTCTGGCTTTAGGGAATAAGTACAAGGAGGCAGAGAAGAAGCCTATCATGAGGGAGCTGACTCGGGTTGGCTTTGAATTCCTTTCAGGTGAAATCAGCTTTTTGTCAAGACTCTAGTGGCTCGAATATTATCCTGGTGAAATGTCCCCATAGAGAATGGACCCTGAACAATCTGAGTGAAATCTATGTCCCATCAAATGAGTATACATTACATAAAATCAATGACGAGCCACAACAGCACTCTGTGCAAGGTCAGATGCCATAAAAAGAACCACATGTGGTGCCCAAGGCCACCAAGAAACATAGCCAAATAGAGGGAGATGATTTTATTTGGTTCCCTGTGATTGACCTGCCCTAAGCAGGAATGCAAAAGGGAAAACAAGAGAAGAGGTCCCTGCTGATCTTCATCATGGAATCCAGTAAGACTGGGAAGCAAGAACGGACAAGCAGGCCTGGGATGGTGGAGGTGGCAAAGGGTGGAACCATCCTCTGAACAGTTCTCCACCTAGAGCAAAACTGTAATTACACCCTGGCATGTGTAGAACACGGTGTTTGGTCAGGTCGGAATGCTTCCCAGCCTATTCCGAACTCAAGCCCAGCAACCTTCACCCAGGAAGAGAGCATGTGCTGTGATTTGTTGTTTGGGAGGGACATCTGTGATCTCTGTGCTCCAGGCACTGGCTCTGGCAGGACACCGAAGCCACCCAGACATTCAGCTTGTCCCTCCGTCTGCTTGGGGTGGCCCACAGCCTACAGGTTGAGCCATGGCCACCTGGGAGGCCACATGTTGCGGTGCATGAGAGCATTCCAAGAAAAAGATGTTATCTGTCTATTTATTTTGTAGCCAAATGACAGAAGGTAGATATGTGAAAGCTAGGAGTGTTTCCAGCTGGAAGTCTCCTTAGTGTTCACGTAGCCTGGTGCTACCCTTCATAGTGCACAAGAATTGGAAGCCTACATAAATTAAAGGACTCATGCAAGTCCTCAAGCAAGGCATCATATCTCCCAATTCAGTTCAATGCATTTTTATTCAATTCAACAAATGCATATTATTGGTTGGGACCTGCAGGATCCTCAGAAGTTAACTGGATTACCATATGTGGTCATAGAACCCACGGATCTGTGTCCTCTTAAATCCTGAGTTAGACTGGAAGCTATTTTCATTAATTTAGTAACCGCAAATGAAGATCAGCACACATATATGGAAAATCCAAAGAGAAATAAGTCTTGCTAAGTGTATTACTCTGTTCTCACACTGCTATAAAGGACTGGCCAAGACTGGGTAATTTATAAAGGAAAGAGGTTTAATTGACTCACAGTTCCACATGGCTGGGGAGGTCTCAGGAAACTTACAATCACGGCGGAAGGGGAAGCAAACATGTACTTCTTCACATGGCAGCAGCAAGCAGAAGTGCAGGGGAACTGCCCTCTATAAAACCATCAGATCTCATGATACTTATTCACTATCATGAGAACAGCATGGGAAAAACCTGCCCCCATGATACAATTACCTCCCACGGGGCCCTTCCCATGACATATGGGAATTATGGAAACTACAATTCAAGATGATATTTGGGTGGGGACACAGCCAAACCATATCACTAAGGCATGCATTTTTTGTTTATTTGTTTGTTTTTTCTTAACCTGCCCACTTAAGTCTCCAGAACTCTGACCCTGACCTCCTGTTCAATTCGTTCTACTTCTTTCATTTATGTTTATACCGTAGCAAAATGATTCCTTCACAAAATGGCCTTTTGCAATGACTGGACACATTCTCTTTTGTAAGACAAGGTCTTGCTTTGTCACCCAGGCTGGAGGGCACTGACATGATCATGGCTCACTGCAGCCTCGACCTCTGGGGCACAGGTGATTCTCCCACCTCAGCCTCCCAAGTAGCTGGGACCACAGGCATGTGCCACCATGCCAGGCTAACTTTTGTATGTTTTTGTAGAGATGGAGGTTCTCCATGTTGCCCAGGCTCGTCTCAAACTCCTGGGCTTAAGTGGATCTGCCCACCTTGACTCCCAAAGTGCTGGGATTACAGGCGTGAGACATTGTGCCTGGCCTGGACATATTCTCTGATGTGAAAACAATATCCTTTGTGCTATACACAGTAAAGCAAATTTAATTTAAACACAGTATAATAATTATATATTTATATACAGTATAATCATTTTTATACACACATACACACTCACACATACAGAATAAAAATATTATGCACAGTATGAAAATTTAAACACAGTATAAATAACCAGAAACTCAGGCATGCACAGTAAGCCCTTTACCCCTTGGCAAAGTGTCATCAAAATAATTCTCTATTTTGGGGACATTTCTACCTTTTTTTCTGCAATTTGTTCATTTAGTTTTTCATTCAATCATTGAATATTTGTGGACCCTTCCTATGTATTGGGTATATCCTGATCCCCTTTCCTTGGGTGCTCCTTGATTTCCTGTTTTACACTGTATCAGCCACTTTGAAGCTATCCAGAAGCCGAGCTGCTGTTATAAAGTCTTTTAGAGTGTGTTGCAGGGAATTCTTTGTTCATTGAATGTCTACGGTAACAATTACAGCTATAACACTTACCATCTTACGGAGCGCATAACCAAGGTTGCTTACATTTCCAAGCACTCTGTCAAATGCTCCTTGCATGCGTTCTTCCTTCTCTGTTCTCTGCAATCTTTAATCTAACTTCAGTTGAAATGCAGAGGTGGGAGCCACTTCATATCCCACTTGAGATTTAGCTGGGAGAGGGCAGTTTCCAGATTGAATTTGATCTGAAAATACGATTTTTGCTACACAAACTGCCCTATGAATTACGTGATCTCTCTTGATTCATAATGTAAAATGTCCTTTCCCTAGGCAGCAGGTGGGGCTACCAAATTCCTTCAATGAAATCAGGTCTTGTATCTTGTGTGGACTGTGCAAACTTCTGTAGTGAGATGAGAAGCAGGCTTCTCATCACTGTGAGAGATCCACTAAAGCATGGCACATTTTAACACTCTCAAGAAGCTTCTTAACAAGAAAATTACACATGTGTACTGCAGAGCAATGCAAAGGGAAACTGCCTTTGTTTTGTTTTGTTTTTTGTTTTATTTTTTTTGACAGAGTCTTGCTCTGTGGACCAGGCGCGTGTGATCTTGGCCCACTACAACCTCCGCCTCCCAGGTTTGAGCAATTCTCCTGCCTCAGCCTCCCAAGTAGCTGGGATTACAGGTGCCTGCCACCATGCCCAGCTAATTTTTTGTATTTTTAGTAGAGATGAGGTTTCGCCATGTTGGCCAAGCTGGTCTTGGACTCCTGACCTCAAGTCATCCACCCGCCTGGGTCTCCCAAAGTGCTGGAATTACAGGCATAAGCCATGGAGTCCCGCCTGTTTTTTAGTTTCTGTTGCTGTTGTTAATAAGGAAACAGAGTTTCTTAGAGTGAATTGACTGCTCAAAAATTATGTTAAAAACATCATTAAGTAATTTAATACAGTCAATATCTAAAGGATCTTGGTTCCCTACTTTATAAGACAATCTAATTTTTAGCTCCTGAATAAGCAGTGTTAAGATAAAGTATCAATATTGTTATAATTTTATCACATATTCAAACCTCATGTAGTCATTATGTCAACAAATATTTATTGATCGGGCGCTATGGGATGGGCATTCTTTTACATAATAAGGTTGAAGTGAATAGCAGAGCAGACAATGTCCTCTCATGGAGCTAAAAATTTAATCAGAGAAGAAAGACAATAAGCTTAGCTAAATAAAATAAAACACAATTTAACCACTAGGCAAAAAATTATAATGGGGGATATGACAGAGTGACCAAGTGGTGGCTTCAGGTTACCTATTCAAGTAAGATCTCTCTGAAGAGATGACCATTGAGCTGAATCTACATGACAGATGACAGCTAGGCATAGAATGGAGAGTATTTTAGGCTGAGGAAACAGCCAGTTCAAAGGCCCATAGAAGAAATTAGATGGTCATGATCATAGCAGAGAGACAAGTCCAGTGCCTAGGCAGTGGGAAGGGCAGGAGGGCAGGAGTCGGTAGTCAGGGCTGAAATGAGTAGAAAGTAGCCAGACCAGGCTCCCTGAGCTCAGGTAGGGAGCTTGGATTATGTTTTTTGCGTAGTGGGAATTCACAGGAGTGAGACATTGGTGTAACATTCTTTGCATTTCAATAAAATCACTCCAACTACTATGTATGGAAGAATTGAGGGGAAGCCTAGGTATAAGCAGCCAGGCGAGAGGCAATCTGAGTTGCCCAGGAAGAGAGGGGGCGACCGTAGAAAAGACAGAACGTATCAGATAGCACCGAATGCACTTAGGAGACATTTTAAAGCAAGTTTGTCCAACCCGCAGCCCATGGGCTGCATGCAGCCTAGGACGGCTTTGAATATGGCCCAACACAAATTTGTAAATATTCTCAAAACATTATGAAATTTTTGTTTGTTTGTTTGTTTATGTTTTTGCGATTTTTCTTTAAGCTCATCAGCTATCAGCTACGGTTAGTGTTAGCGTATTTCATGTGTGGCCCCAGACAATTCTTCTTCCAGTGTGGCCTAGGGAAGCCAAAAGATTGAACACCCCTGGTTTATAAGCATTTGCTAATGGCCTGGATTTGTGGCACATGGAGAAATGCTTGAAATTTTCAAATTACGAGGTTTTCAAAAAACATAGCAGCCAGGTAGAAGCAAGTCATAAAAATTACTTCTTGGGCTCAGCAAAGCTCCTTGTCTCAACTTAGACTTCACCCACTCATTTGATGTCTTCTATTTTTGATTCTTTGGGGAGCTAAGTAAACTCCAGGCAGTGTTTTAAGGACTTCTTTTATTTTTCTCACCCACATCCTTAGGACTGAAATGAACCTTCTGCATAACTGGATTTAAAGTCTTGCATTCAGTAGGTATTTAATGGGCTCCTCTGGGATTACACCAAGGATAAGAACATAATACTTCATCTCAGTGAGTCAGACCCATGGCCCCCACTCTCAGTGACCTGTGATCTGGCTGTGTGCAGGTGTGACCTTTGCAGAGCAGAGCAGTGGGAGGGATAGGAAAGGTGTCTTCAACAGGAAGCCTTATGTCCAGTTCTCAAAATAGCCTCGTTTTCAAGACATAGAGGGAGAGAAAGAGCAATCCTATCAGAGGGAACAGAAGAGAGGCAGAAGGGAACATGGGGCCCTCTAAGGAAGGCACTGGAGAGGGAGGGTTAGAGTTTTAAACCAAAGAATGGCATAATCAGGCTTGCATCCTTAGAAGAAGTTCCCAGTTGGGGTATAAGGAACAGATGGGAGAGTTCAAGAGAGGATGTGGTTAGGGGTGATTACATCCAGGAGAGATTAGAAAATATCTTGGACTATTATAACAGTGGTGCCGTATGTTTCGAGAGGAGGTAACATTTTCCCAGCCTGGGTGACATTCCCAAATTTATGTATTTAAAACCATGCTTTCCGATAGAAACAACAATGCAAGCCACAAATAATTTTAAATGTTCTGGTAGCCACATTGAAAAGAGTAAAAATAAAGAGGATTTAATTGTAATAATACATTTTATTAACTCAATATATCCAGAATGTTATTATTTTAATACATAATCAGCATATTATATTAATGAGGTATTTTACATTCTTTTCTTTTCACACCAAGGCTTAGAAATCTGGTGTGTATTTTATACTCACACCACATCTCAACTTGCATGTCTGTATTTCAAGTGCTTAATCGCCCTATTAGTAGCTACCACAGTAGACAGCTTAGCTGTGGAATATTCTAGAATTCCTACTTCAAAATGAGCCAATGATCTCATGCAGAAATTCATTCCTGGTATACACTCTTAGATACAGAACCTGGAGCCAGGAGACTCCAGTTCTAGCAACCACCCTTCTACAAACTAGCTGCATGATCTTCAATTGCCCTTTCTCTACCCCAAAGGGTGGGAAGTGGTGATGTCTTTTTGCACTAAATTTCTACGATGGAATCATTTTTCATCTGTAGCAGTGGACGAAATTCCAGAGGAATTATTTTGAAGGTCTGCGACAGTCTACCAGTTTCGATGTGTGGACACTTTCTTCTGTGCATGCAGCATTTTCGCCCTAAGCACTGCTCATATCTGATACAGAAAGACTGGTCTTCTTAGTCAGTTATTGGACAGAACACCTTCAAGTGTGTGTCCAAGTCCGTGGGAAGTGGGCAGGGTGGTTCTGCTGTGGGACTTGTCTCATGAGTCAGGGCTAAGCTGAATAATGCCAGAGGGCACCATCAGAGATAAGAGGCAACTCGGACCAAATCTCAGGGCTCATCACCCGCCGTCCCAAGTTACTTCTTGTAAAAGGCTAGGTGTTAACCCATCTGGCCTGGCTGCATTTCAGCGTAGGGAATTAGTCTCTGCACCTGAATTTCTCTAAAAGCTTTAGCCGGCCAGAACTTTCTTTACTTCAGCTCCTCCTCCTTGGGAAGTATTCAGCATGAGAAAGGCCAAGTTTCAGGAGAAGCTGGAGTGAGATTGGTGTGTAAAACCTTTCATGTTGAACCGACTAAGAGCTCTCAGTCAGTGGTGTTCTCTCATTTTGAGTTAAGAAAAGAGATGGAATACTTACATAGATAAAGAGATCCACAGATGGAGAGAGAGAGAGAGAGAGAGAGAGAGAAATTATGACTATAGATGGACACTGACATCTGTGTCTTCAAAATTAACAGTTGCTTGGGAGCAATCTTTAGGACACTGCATAGACCGGAAAGGTGAGCAAAATTTTACTTGGAGAGGTAAGCACAAATTTACCATGCCCAGTCTTTAAAACTCTTTTACTTTTCACATTGGGGAAAACAACCAATTAGACGCCAATACAAGCTTATTGCATGTTCCGTGAATGCCATTCTAACAGATCTGATTGACAGAATAATTATGATGTGAGTGAATGCTGACTTACATTGGGAATTTCTGTTTCCATTTAATTGAGTCTGGGAGAGCGTCACGGTTCCGCCACCAGCCAAGTAGTTGTGGCCAAGTCACTATGAATTCTGTAGGCATCTACAAGCATGAAGTGCCTTAATATGAAGTTCTCAACCTGTCCTTCTCTCTCCACTTCTAGCTTCGCACATGCCGCTTTCATTACCCTACCATTGCCCATATCTTTGTGTTATTCACCTTTGTAACTTAAAATGGTCTATGGAGTTGTTATCTACGGTGAGCAAGCGCCATCTTCACAGTTTTCCAGTGCCTATTGTAAAGAGCATTTGTGGGCCCCACCCCAGGACTTGTGACTGGCAACAGGGTTTGCTGGACAGCAGCTTTCCAGGAGAGGCTCATGCTCCTTTAGCACTAGGAATGCTCTAGAGGGCCAGTGTTTCTCTTTCTCTGTGGCACATGGACTTGCCTTTGGAGCTTAGAAAATACTGCCTGGGCTGCACTCTCAGCTATTCCAATTCAAGATATCATGAGAACTCACAAACAGACTCACACTCACACACACATACAGACTCATACATAAAGACTCACATAGACACACAAAGACTCACACTTACACATTCACACATACAGACTTACACACACAGACACACAGACTCACACTCACACACAGGTACAGACTTATACACACATACACACACAGACTCACACTCACACACTCAGACTTACACTCACACACTCAGACTTACACTCACAGACATACACAGACACACACACACAGATTCACACTCAGTACACAGTCACACATACAGACTCACACACACAGACACAAAAAGACTCACACCAGATTCACACACACAGACTCACACACCGACACACTTACATACTCGCACATACAGATTCAAACACAGACTCACACACAATACAGACTCGCACATGGACTCAACATACAGACTCATACACACAGACACACACATATGGGCTCACACACTCACATACAGACACACACAGACACACACAGACTCACACACATACAACTCACACACTCACACCTATAGACTCACACACACAGACACAGACTTACATGCACTCATGCAAACACAGGCACACACAGACTGATACTCACACAGTCTCACACACAAACATACAGCCTCACACACAGTCACAGACTCACAGGGACACACACTCAGACCCATACTCATGCACACAGACACACACACAGACATACAGATCCATACACACAGGCGCACACTCACACACATACACACAGGGTCATATGCACTCACACACATGGAGTCACACTTATGGGAGGTCTCACTCCCACAAGTGCACACACACACACAGACTCACACTCAGACTCATGCTCATACTCACATTAACACACACACAGACACATAGACTCACAGACACACACACAGATTCTTAAACAAATTCACATTCACGCACAGACTCACACACTCACACTCTCACCCTCACACTCACACCACCTGCCCTGTTGTAGCTGTCCAAGCCTTGCCACATCTCCACGCTTCCTAACAGGTGGCCCCAGGCATAATCTCCTGTCAGTCACATCTCACCTTCAAGCTGAAGCTTCATCTCGTGAAGAAAATCCAGGACATATTAAAAAGTTAAGCAGTTGGGAGGATGTGTTCTTGCACTAACCATTTTACAATGCAAACTTCACTCATTAGTAAAAATTCCAATGCACAATGCCCAATGCAGAGAGTAAACATCCAAACATATCCCCGCTCTCCTTTCCAATGGTTCCTCCAATCTGCGGAGCTCGCATTCTGGTGCTCCCCTAGTCCCCATCCATATCCCAACAGTTATTTATATGATGATCATTTTGAATGTCTTATTTCACTTCATGGTTCCACAGGAACAAAACAATCTGGGCCCTGGAGTAAGGTGGTCTGAGTCCTGCTTAATAGTTGCTTAATGTTTATACTTGAGAAATGAAATGCATTTCTTCCTGCCTGGTAAATATCTTCCCCATTGACAGTCTAATTTATTTTTCAGCTAGAAAGTTGGAGGCCACAGTTTCCTCAGGGGCTAGGAAATGAGTCTGTGGTTGACCAAGGCCAAGTGGAGGGTATGCCTTCAGAACAGCACACAAGCAGGGTTTCTCTGATATCCAAACCTGGCTTAGGGAACCCTGGGCTCCTTGTCACTGTTTTGGGCACCAGAATCAAAGCACAACACACACCCTTCTTGCAATAGTCCCTGCTGGGTATCCTCCCAACTGCCCACATTTGCATGATGGGTATAAATTCCCTTGGCTGTTTTGCTAGGAATCTACATTTAGATAGACTGTTTTATCAAGTTGAAAACCTGACATTTTCTGTGCATCTTTTCTTCCCCCCTTTCTTTTTCTGGATGTCTAAAGAGTGACTTTGTAGCATCTTTGATAAGGAAGATCATAGCACAAATTCCAGTCTATTATAAAGTTTGAAAATATATCAATCCTGTTTTTCACAAAACCCCAAAATAAGCTGATAGAATTTCTGGTATCTACTAGGTAGGCAGATGGGAAGCCCTGGTAGGCAGGCAGATAAGAAACCCTGGTTTGTTCCCATGTCCCTTTTCATTTAAAGGCTGCCAGCCTCTTCCTTCTTCTGCTGAAAAGTAGGTATAGAGCTGGTGAGTTAATGACACAGCCTTCTTATTTGAGAAAAAAAATGAGTTTTGCCTCTATATCTGGGTACTCTTCTTTCATTTTTTGTAAGACAAATTTTGTTTTAAATGGACTTTAAGTGGTATTGAATTGTGACTCAAGATTTGGTGAATTAATTAATTCTTTAAGGCATAAGTTAAATTTTTTTAACCCTAAAAATAAAATTAAAGTTTTAGATTGAATAGTCTTTTATAGCAAAATAGCAATGAATTGACCCTTTTATTTTTCTGCTGTCTTAGTTTTTAAATTTTGTTTAAGGTCAAGCATTTAAATAAAAAGTATCCCCCCAATCATGTTCTCAAATGTCCTTGTTCCCATATCTAAGGCCTTTGCTAGGCTAACTCAGTTGGAAGTGGTGATAGGCAGCCTCTAATGTGGTCCCAGTGTACCACCTTCAATGTGGTTCCTGTGAATAGCTTCTCCTGGTATTCACAGTCTTGTATAGACCCTTCCTACATCAAATCAGGGTTGGACTGTATGATCAGCAGAATATGGCAGATGACTTTCAAGACTAAGACTAAAAGGTTCTATAGCACTCTTGGTCTCTTATTTAGCTAATTCTGGGGGAAGCCAACTGCCATGCCATAATGGCTAGGTTGGTCAGATATATCAAATACAAATATAGGATCAAATACAAATTTGGTATGGACTAAACTGGAATTTTTGATAAACAATTTTTTTAGTATAAATATGTCCCAAGTACTATTTGAACTGGGGCCCCCCAACCAACAGCCACCATCAACTTGCCAACCGTATGAGTGAGTCATCCTGGAAGCAGATCCTCCAGCCCCAATCAAGCCTATAGATAACTTTGGTCTAATGAGACGCCATAAGCCAGAACTGGCCAGCCAACTACTCCCCAGTTTTTAACCTACAAACTTTGTGAGAACTAATAAACTACTATTGTTCTTTAAACTAAGCTTTTGGAATATGTTTGTACTCATAGATATCCAATATAGAAATTTTTTATTTTGGGAGGTTGTTGATAGATTGTTTTGACTTCTGGTTTTTTTTTTGTTTTTTTTTTTCTTTTTTTTTTTTGTAAAAATAGATGCATATTGCTGATATCTAACCAAGTGAATTTTCAGACTCTTCCCTGGTTACTGCGCCTGGCAGAGGCAACAGCAGCAGTTGTATGTCTTGATTAAGACAACTTCAAGAAGTTTAGTGCAAGGGTTTGTCAGCTCAAGGGCTTGAATTGCAGCTGGGAATAATCCCCGAAGGGTCAGAAGAATTAAATAAAATCTAGAGCTCTCTTAAGAGCTGAGTTGGTTAAAACAAGACAAGTTGGCAAGCCTGGAAGTCAGGAGTTATCCTGAAAATAAGTGCCAAAGGTGAAGTTAGGAGCTGGAAAGAAGCTGGCGTAAGATTAATACCAGGAGGGCAAATGAAGGAGGGGGGTCTTGACCAACTTTCTAGGAGCAACCTGTAGGCTCTTGGCTTGCCACAGTCGAACTTTGGTTTTCCTAACTTCTTGGTAGGTCATGCAGCCATGGTGCTTGTCATTTTGTGCAGGAGCTTAGAAACATCCTGGGAACGAAAGTAATTAAAATCCCCATTCTTCTCATGTATAGGTTCAGTATTATTTTAATGCTTTCAATGGGTTTGATAGTCCTTTCTAAGGTCCTTTCTAAGGTCAGCTAGTGGGAAAGAACATCACATGGAAACTTATTGTTGGAGAAGTTGGCCTGGGACATGGTTTCATCCTCAGGGCCCTGCCTTGTGGAAATAGCTGCTTTCTGAAGTGTATATCTGAACCCAGAGGCATCTCCAGACCTGGGCATCAAGCCATATGGTCGCAATGGGTTTAAGTGTCTGGGCCTCTAAGTAAATCACTTCAGAAGAGAAAAAGCATTTATTGGCAAGTAGAGGATCCATATCCAGTTCTGGTGCCCCGAGCCAGTGATTCCCAAAGTCCCTCCGCGCTCAGCCTTAGCTATGCGAACTAACCACTTGGGATTGCGTCTTTGGTCTTTGCTTGGTTTAGGGAAGTTTTGTGACTTTAAGAGGGGGATATTGGCAGGCACGCTAAGTTGGGTAGGTAGAAGACTCCATGGTAAATTAGACTCTATATGCATATTCTACTTAAGGAAGAAAAATGTATTTTGTATGTGAGGCAGTGTGTGGTTGGCTGGGTGGAAGCTGAGACTTTTCTACTTCCACAACCAGACTTCCAGTACTGCATCTGCCAAATACCCTCAGCAGCTGGCATGAAAGGCAATAAGCAATGTTGAGTGGCTGTCTTCTTTTTTCCCCTTTGGATGTCTCAAAAGATTTTTCTCTCATATATACATGAAATAGGACCATATTTGTATCTCAAGTGAAATCATTTATGTCAGTTGCATGCCCTATAAGGCAATCCCAGAAAGTTGTCTGAGGCTGGAATATGAGTTTTCTATTTTAGATTGAGAAGTTGGGGCTTACGACTGTAAGCCAGTGATCTCAAACTTTAACAGCCGCCAGAATCACCTTGTGAGCTTGTAAAAACACAGTTGCTGGACCCCACATTCTGGAGCTTCTAATTCAGTAGGTCTGAGATGGGATCCAAGAGTTTGCATTTCTAACAACCCCCCGGGTGATGCCCATGCTGTGGGTCCTGGGACCACGCTTTGGGAATCACTGCTGTACACAGCAGGTGCCAGTGCTGAATTGATGGAAGAAATAACACGAACTGATAGAAAGCTCTAATTTAGAATTATAATACTGCAGTGAGGTAGAAAATTCAACAGAAAGGGCAGAGATTTAAGACCAAGTCTGTTGGGCTCTCTATGTGCAGTGATTGAAAACCGGGAAAATTCGAGGAAAGTCACTATAGAATATCTCAAATCTCTAAACAGCCAGCACTTGCTGTTTGCTCCTTTGCTCTGATGAATGCCTTAGGCAAGTATCTGTCAAAGGGCTGTAAAGACATTTGTGGTTGTGAGTGCAGGACGCAGGCTTTTCAGAACAATGTGCCTATCGTCCCGTGTGGTTCGTAGAACTGATGTCTTGTTCCTTGTGCATGGTAAGCCTAGGCTGAGGCAAAGAAGGTCGAAAGCCCTCACTCCGGAAAATTTCACACGGTGTGTTGCCAAACTGGCCTCTGAAGTCCTCTTTTGCTCCACGAAGGTAAAGTTCTACTTAGGCAAAAAAAAAAAATGTATTTTTGTGTGTGAGGCAGTGTGCAGTTAGCCAGAAAGAAGTTGAGACTTTTCTATCTCCACAACCAGACTTCCAGCACCACATCTGCCAAATACCCTCAGCAGTTGGCGAGAAAGGAAGAAAGTAATGTTAAGTGGCTTTCTTCTTTTTTTTCCCCTTTGGATTTCTCAAAAGATTTAGACAGTTGAAATAATACCCTTTCTGCTCCTTGCCCCTGCCATAATGTAATCCATTTGTCTAAATTACAGACTTGGCAATTATTTGTGTGTGTGTGTGTGTTTTCCAGATTGAAAAAAAATATATATATATATCCACTCTATGTGAAGGTGGCCAAGCAACAACAGACTGAGACATCATACATCTGTAGAGAAGAGGAGAAATTTGTTCAGTACATGTAATATACTACGCATTTTGTCCATATCAGCTTGTTTAATCTTCACTTCAGCCTTATGAGTTAGATATTGTCATTGGCTCCAGTATTTTTATTTAAAATTTTTACAAAATAGGCCGGGTGCAGTGGCTTACGCCTGTAATCCCAGCACTTTGGGAGGCCAAGGCGGGTGTATCTTCTGAGGTCGGGAGTTCGAGACCAGCCTGGCCTACATGGTGAAACCCAGTCTCTACTAAAAATACAGAAATTAGCTGGGCGTGGTGGCTGGAGGCAGGAGAACTGGGAGGCAGAGGTTCCGGTGATCCGAGATGGCACCACTGTACTCTAGCCTGTGAGACAGAGTGAGACTCTGTCTCAGAAAAAAAGTAAATGAAATAAAATAAAATTTTTACAAAATAATTTTAGATTTATGGAAGAGTTGAAAATATAGTACAGGCAGTTTCTATGTACTTTAGCTTCCTCTAACGTTAACATCTTACATAAACATGTTGTATTTGTTTTTTTAAACTAAGAGATTAACATTTAAACAACGCTATCAGCTCAACAACAAACTTTGTCCAGATTTCATCAGTTTTCCCACTAGTATCCTCTGCCTGTTCCAGAATCCCATCTTGGATATCATATTACATTTAGTCGCCTCTGATCTGTAATAGTTTCTTTCAATTTCCTTGCTTTTCATGACTTGGACAGGTTTGAAGGGCATTTTATAAAAAGTCCCTCCATTTGGATTGGTCTTATATTTTCTCCTGATTAAACCTAAGGTTATAAATTTGAGGAAAGAAAATCACAGAAGCGATCTAATTGGTGGCCCCAGTTTGCAGATGAGAAAATTGAAGTTCAAGGTGACTTTTAATAAATTGGCCAAGGTCATCCAGTTCAGAAACATTGTTATCTCTACTTTCTGAGCCAATGTTTATCAATCCCTCAAAAGTTCCCAATAGGAAGCATGGAATAAAAGGTTAATCACAGAGACAATGGGAAGAGAATGACTTTAAGGATAAAGGCCTCTTTAGCAGCGAAATGACTCTCAGAATTATCTTTACTTTTGCATGTTGCTCAGGTCCAGGGAGAGGCCATCTCCAGATGAATAAACAGTGGGAAAAAAAAATTGTCACCGATCTACAGATGTGGAAAGAGCCTGGAGGGGGTGTTCTGGGGTAGCATGTTACTTTGGAGATTAAAACAACATCTAGGAGGACATTAGTTCAGCTATGTTTAGATTTTACGAATTTGTCTGGGCTTTTTGTAAAAATGCAAACAACACTGAAGCTGTCAATCACAGACTTTACAGTGTGCTTATTTGCAACTGTTTCCCATTCATTACTAGCTTACAGGGGAAACAATGATACTTTTTAAATGATTTGTGTGTTTTTACAACATGAGTCTCATTTAGCCCTAAAACAATTCATCAGATTTTTGAGCTGCTCCAAATGTCTCCCTTAAAAACGTAGGAAACTGGGTCCCAGGGTGAGCCAGGGGAATTAGTCAGTATTTCTTATGTACCTCATCTAGCAAACATTATCCAACTTCATCTTCAAGGAAATACCATGAAGCAGACATTAAAATCTCCGTTTGAAATGCCTGGCAGTGATGACTTGCCCAGGTTCATGGTTTTAAATGGTGGAGGCAAGACTTGGATGCAGTCACGTTTCCAAAAACCCAGTCTAGAGTTTTCTCACTTCCACTGTTCTCCGCGATCAAGTAACATATTGTTTAGGAAAACATGTGATGACCTCATAGTCTGAAACAAATGATGAGTCAATCAATATCCAATGTGTTGCCTCATACTAAGTTGGCACCTAAATGTTACCAACCCTTGGGCACATTTGCCAACTCTATTCCAGTTGAGTGAGGCAGGGCATAGGAGTTCAAATGGGGTACTGAAATGGCTGTCTTTATTTCTTCCCCAGGTGAGTTAAAAAAATACTCTACAAAGGAGATATTTTTTTCCCTCATTGATTAGGTGATGCTTTTACTCATTCAACAAACATTAAAAACTACCTGTGTGGCCAGGCACAGTGGCTCACGCCTGTAATCCCAGCTGTTTGGGAGGCTGAGACGGGTGGATCACGAGGTCGGGAAATTGAGACTATCCTAGCTAACACAGTGAAACCCTGTCTCTACTAAAAATACAAAAAGTTAGCCGGGCCCGGTGGCAGGCGCCTGTAGTCCTAGCTACTCGGGAGGCTGAGGCAGGAGAATGGCATGAACTCGGGAGGCAGCGCTTTCAGTGAGCCGAGATCGCACCACTGTACTCCAGCCTGGGCAACAGAGCGAGACTCTGTCTCAAAAAAAACAAAACAACAACAAAAAAAACTACATGTGTATGAAACCATTGTTTTAGGTGCTTTGAAAAACAAAGCAGATGAATTAGGCGAGTACAATTTTTAAGGCATGTATAGCTCATTCTTTGTACCATACAGTGTATTAAATGATGTAAGTTGGATGTGTGTGTGTGTGTACATGTGCATGTGCACGTGCATGCGTGTGTACATTTATGTATGTAAAGTTATATATGTTATTTCTTCTATTCTTTTTTTATAGAGATGAGAATTCATCATGTTGTCCAGGCTGGTCTTGAACTCCTGGGCTCAAGTAATCCTCCCACATTGGCCTCCGCAAATGCTGGGATTATAGGAGTGAACTATAATCGTACCTAGCCCAAGTTACATATTTTCTAATATAATAGTTCTCAAAATATCTTGTTGTGGTAGATATTATTATTTCTACTTTTTTAAGGTAAGATGTTTGCATCGCAAAGTATCTGTTCCCAAGTTTGTGGCCCTCCGGTACACAGAGGGAGAATGCCACACTCACTTCTGCATGACTGAGTAGCTGGCACTCCTTCCCCTGCTGCTCAAACAGTGAAGAAAAGATGCACACCAAAGACCTAGCGATGCACATTATATAACATGGTCACCAAGGAAATTCAAACGTGGTGATTAATCACCAAAAACTGAATTGTTGGGGTATGCAGAAAGGGAGATATTCTAAGATGGAGTCTTATATATACATATATACTTGTGTGTGTGTGTATATATGCATATATATGTGTGTATGTGTGTGTGTATATATATATATATATGCATTTCCTTTATCATCAAAATGTATCACAGCTCCTGAGCTATGTGTGTTTGGTTGCTGGGTATAGATGTGCATGGTTTTATAAAAGTCATGCTGAGCTTAGCTGTGCAAACCCACACGTAGCACAGGTCAGGTGAGTTTTTTTGAATTTCCATTTGCACCGTGGTAGAGGTTAGTTGTAGCACCTTTCCTGCGGGTGGCCAAATTTGCTACTGGACAGACACGCCTTGATACCTGACAACAACAATAGCTTTTGTCTCTACATACCTATTCTGGGTCAGGCCCAATCCGTAATTTATTTAGTGACTATTTATGAAACATATTTATTAAGCGCCTTCGATGTGCCTTTGGGGATCTCATGTAATCCTCACGACAATCAAATGAAGTGGTTGTGAGGATGAATTAGGGCAGTGCAAATACCATACCTGGAATGGAATGGGACCAAAATGTAACAGAAAGCAGTAAAATAGGGGAACCCCAGACAAGCACCATCTAACACCTGGAATGGCCTGGAGCCCCATGGGGTTGCTTCTTCGAAGATTTGCCTTGTAATACTACTGAGCAGCCTTCATCCCCCAAATACACACAGGAACTTCTCTCTCTTATTGCAATCCACATGGCTGCTTTGGTAGCCTGGTCTTCTCCAGTGAGAGACTCTGGCTAATAAAACATGTTATAAAAGTGTGACTTGCTCTTTAAGACTTTCAAAGCCAAGGAGTAGCCATAAATCTCAGTGCAAATTGGAATAAGGTGATATTTGGTGGAAGGCTAATGACATTTGGCAGAAGGCTATTTTACTTATGTTACACCCAGGAAGTTTGGGACAATTGAGTGCAGCCCCAGAAACTGGCAGAGGCTCCAGCTTCTATTTAGTGTCTCTGTGCCCATCCTCCCTGTCTCTCCTCCATTTGCTTAATGCTTTTTTTTAAACAGTGATACAAGGTACCTTTTTAGGGACAGTTAGTTTTTGGAATCTTTCCCTTGGTTTTTCCTTTTTACAAATTAATTACAGTTGAAACTTTCTGCTAAATCCAGAGAATGTGGTTCTGTTTGTAATAAGGAGTTTTATACATTAGTTCCTCAATCCTGGGCGACTTGATCAAGCTGCCGTTCTTTCTTCATGTGACTTCAGCGCAAAGAAGATTTTGAATGACAACACACAAGTTCACAAAACTGTGTGTATTTTACCTTTTATTTTGTGTATGTGAATTTTAAAATTTTTTCTTCCCTCCCCTCCTTCTCTGGATACATCATTTCAGGGCAAAGAAAAAAAATATCTGGGGAAGGGATCGGCTTAGGTCTGTCAAGCCTAAAAACCTTTAATCCTTCCCTCTGCTGTAATGAGTTTGAGACACTGACAATTTGGTTTCCCCCAAGCCTTTCTGGGTATGATCCAATCAATGTTTAATTTCCCAAACTGGCTTTGTGAGAAGATTTATTTTCTTGTGTTTGTCTTGCAAACAATATTTGTTCTAAACTCTGCATAAAACAACCAGCAAATGCTGATTTTTGAATTTATTTATTTGTTTTTTTAAGAAAGAAATTTTTACAGAGAGAAACATGTACTGCTGAGATTGTGCCCACAAAGCCAGCAGGTGGAACCCAGTCTGCCAGGCATTCTGAACACAAGTTCACCTGGCACCCATTCTCTACTCACCTATGGCTGCCTTTATTCTGTGACAACTTTCCTTAGACAGAAAGGATCTGTTGGACAATTTTCTCTCAATTCTATTCTATATTGCATCAAGTTGTGCTTTGCTTCCCACGTCTGCCTCTCTATAACCCATCCTTAAAACATCCACTGAACACCTCTTTGGAATCTTCTTGTTCTTCAGTATAACGCCCTGTCCTTCAAGGCTTATTGCTTCCAAGGAAATGTTGTCCCCTCCTCAAACTCAAGGGCTACAATTTACTATATTTTGTGACATCATCTTCATCTTTCTCATGTTTTCTTTCTCCTTAATTACCTGGGGGACAGGCTCTGCCCCTCAGGGCCAACCAGAGTGTCTGGCTGACATAGACCTTAATACCCAATAACTGATTACTTAATTGATAACATCCTCCCTTCTTAGATTTTTTAAATTAAAACATTGTTTTATAAAAGACACATATTCTCAAAATACAAAAATGTGAACAACACAAAAAGTACCCCCCAAAATGAAGTTACTAAAATGTTGTCATCTGAAAAGTGACTTTTGACAGTTGTTTCATATTATTTCAAACCTTTCTCTAATACATATGCATAAATAAAAGAAAGAGGAATAGACGAAAGTAGTTCTGGAAAAATGTACCATCTATCATCCATGCCACTTTTTAGAGTTTCAAAAATAATTTTATTTGAACATAAAAGAAGCAAATATAAAATTCCAGTAATTATTAAACTGAAGTTAAATATCTTTGTACAAGTCAGGTTAGTCATTAATAGCCAAGTTCAGTTACAAAAAAAAAAAAATAGCATAAAAAACAATTAGAAGTTGGGAATCATGGGTGTTTTATTATTTAATTCTTTTTAAAAATGTCATAAATACAACCTTTAGACAGTATTTATTGATTCTTTGCCATGAAAGATAGAGGCACTATCACAAATACATTTCCTTCCATTCTCCATCCCCACCCATTGGGATTTTTAAATTATAATGTTGTTTGTGTATTACCAAGGTTTATAACATATACATATACATAGAATATATATCATATTTTAACTATAAATTTCAAATTTCTCTATTCCTACTTCAGTATCCTAATGTGTTTAATTATCACTGCCAGACCTTCTAATTTGTTTTTCTTTTTTCTATTTCTAAGTGTTTTATTTTTATCTCTTGTTTTATTTCCCCAGGAAGGTCTCATTTCTCAAATTCTTGGGTCTTTCAGAATTTTTGTGTATGACTTATACATGAAAAATATTAGGGAATACTGTAAGAAGGAAATTCTTTTTTTATTGAAGGAGGAAAATATATTAGATTAAGGAATCAGAAATGTGTTGAGTCGATAAATTTAGGAAAAACACTAAAAGAAGCAGAGAAAATGCCTGCAAAGCCTTATATTCTGATGATCAGAATGACACGTGCACCCTAAACCACAGCTGGAACTGAGCTAAGTGGGGAGCAAGACTTGGTGAAGGCTACATTTTGTGGATGCCATTTCTGCTGCCTAGTTGGATACCCTGTCCTCATTTAAATGTGTTTACATAGAAACAAGGTACAAGGAAAATGGAATTTAAAAGGAACTAGGTTACAAGGAAATGGAATAATTGTGATCTAGGTTGGAGTGAGAAGTTTCCTTTGTTCATGTGATGAATACACAAGGAAGAAGAACAATTTGATATAAGGCATGATTACTCAAGCTAGCTCTATCCTGGAGGATAAGATAGGGAGTTTTGGGAAGGACAATGGTTGAGGTTTTGAAGGAATGGAATTAGACCAAATCCAGCCTGTGAATTAGGAACTATTAACATACTCTCTGACTGGGGCCATTGTTAAAGCAAAGGACATCCCAGTACTGAGAGACAACAAGGCCTTTAGAAGTTTGTTTGGCACACAGTAGTAGGTCTGTGACTGGGTAGTTTCCCACATTGGCTTCTGAAAGCAGGACTGTACACAACCAGGGAGTTAGGTGAACTGGGGTGCTTGAGACAGGTGCCACTTTTCCCCAGAACACTGTTCCCTAGTCTCTGATATTGACTTTTGTTGTACAGAAACCTATAGCTACTTTGATTTTTTTCTTCTCTGAAGGCAACTAGCTTATTATTTTTTTTCTCTGCTTTGAAACTTACAGATTTCAATTCGCATCTTTGATAAATCTTGGTGTTTTTCACCTCTGTCCCTGGAACCTGGTGTCCCAGTGAAATTCAAGTCTTTATATGAAATTCAAATCTTCATATACAAATGAAGTTTTCTTGTATTATATCATTATGTTTTTTCTTGTGGATATTATTATGTTATCTCGATCAACTATGCTCATTATCTATACACAGAAACTTTTTCCCTATGTGTGGCAACTTCTCTGTAGTCATTTTAATTTTTTTCCTCTTAAGGGACGATAGTTTTCCTAGGGACATTGTCTATGTCCCTGTATTTGATTTAATTTTATTTCTTTATTTTATAACTGTTTCTAATGTTCCTTTTATCTCTGTAATACTTTATGTTCCCCTTGTATCCATTTTCCAAAGGTCTGACGTTTTTATTTACTTCTATTATCTTGCCAAATATTATCTAATATCTCTGCTGTATCTCTTTCTTGAACAGTTTTCCAAAGACATCAATTATCTTTAATCTCCCCAAACTCTTCATTTGTGTCTAAAACTCATCCCTCCTTAAATAAATATTGTTTATCTGACTTGTCCTCCTCTTCCTCTCTCTTTTTCTTTCTTTCCTCACCAACTTTTGAAAACCCTGATATTTCCTTCCTGGCATTTACTCGTCTTCAAATAGTATTTTCTGGGTTAGTATTTTGTTGAATTGTAGTACAGAGAGACTATTTCTTATAGACTCTCTATAATTAGGTTGAAGCTATATGTGTTTATTTATGTTGGAGTATCTCTATTTTTTTCTGGCATTCAGGTGTTTTTTTAACCTAATTTAATTTAATTTTACACTCCAGGATACACATGCAGGAAGTGCAGTTTTGTCACGTCGGTAAACACATGCCATGGTGGTTTGCTGCATCTATCAACCCATCACCTAGGTATTAAGGCTAACATGCATTTGCTATTTATCCTGATGCTCTCTCTTCCTTCACCCCACCACCCTGACAGGGCTCAGTGTGTGTTTTTCCCTTTCCTGTGTCCATGTGTTCTTATTGTTCAACTCCCACTTATAAGTGACAACATGTGGTTGTTTGGTTTTCTGTCCCTGCATTAGTTTGCTGTGGAAAATGGCTTCGAGCTTCCTCCATGTCCCTGCAAAGGACATGATATCTGTTCTTTCAGGTGGTTCTTAAGAATGCAGTGAAACTCCACAATGTGTGACTCCTTGTGCTATAATATGTGGATTCTGCTCCCTTCAACACCTAATTCAATCTCTCTTAGTCTTTCTTAGCTGGAGACGAGATCTCAGAAAATTTAGATGGCAAGTCTATATGGTTTTCCTGTTTCGATTCCACCAAACTTGCCATTGTGTAACACAAAACCAGTTCTAGAAAAACACTGATCTTTTTAAATTTCTTTTTATTTTCCCCCTTGTGTATCACCCACAACTCTGGACGTAAGGATCACCGGATGGCACTTTTAGGAATATAAGAGCAACTTTTAGAGGACTTTCACAGAAAACTGACTTCTGCTCAAAGTCTAAGGAAGTCTGTGTCAGCTTTCTCCATTCTTCAATATTTGGGTTCAAATTTTGTAATATTTGTTGAAAGTTTCATAGCTAGTGTTTTGGAGTTGTGGCTATTTCTTTGTTGTGCTGAACACAACTAATAACCACACCTGTCTTCTTTACTTTGAGTGTGTGTATGTGTGTGGTTTGTGTGTTTTTCTCAGAAGACAGAAATGCATTCTAGCTAGAATTAGCTCCTCTGATATTTCATTATCACAAAATATATATAATATATAATCACAAAATATATATTTTATATATAATATATATTATTATACATTACTGTATATAATATATATAACTATATATATGTATGAGGTACAGGAGGAAAAACAGAATTTATAGTGGTGATGCTGAATTGACTGATACTATCTGTGCACTAGAGATTCCCATGGCAATGGGGCAAAAATGCTATCACGATAGTTTGTCTCCCAGAATTTAGTGAATTGCCCAATGGTCAGAGAAATTCTAAGAAATCTGTCTTTAAATGGGATTAGGCTGTTGAATGCACATGTTGTTTTACCAAATACAGTCCTACTTTTGGTCTCTTCCTTTTGAAGTTCCTATAGGAAGTAGAGGCTAAGAACAGAAGCAATGCTATCCCAAATTTCTATTTATGGCTTTGTCTTCACTAGCTATATAATTTTGGTGACATTATTTAACTTTTCAAAGACTCAGTTTGGTCACCTGTGAAATGGGAATTTGTGATGCTCAAATGAGAATGCAGGCAGGAAAGACCTTTCCGAATTGCAATTCTAACAGTGGCAGAACAGGTGTGGAGTCTAAGAGACACTGTCTTAAGTAAAAGCTTCTCTTTTCCCTTCTCAGCTGTGAGATGCTTATTCTCTTTGGCTCTCAATTTCTTTATGAGCAAAGGGGATAAAACACTATGCAAGATTTTCAGAAAAAAAAAAACGAATGAGATGATCACATTAGTAGAGCGTTTGGGGGCGGAAATAGAAAATCCTTGAGATTCAGTTGATGAGTAGCCTTTCTTTACTCTCTTGCTAATACATTTTATCACAAAGGGTTCAAGAGACCTTTGAGTATTCAGAAGTTCAGATAGACATTTGCATGCCCCTTCCCCTTACCCCCATTCCATCAGGGTTGAAAATCATGGTGAGTTTTCTGAATATTTTATAACTTCAATGGCCAATGGAGCCACCAACACAAAGAAAAGATAAAATTACATGGAGATAAAGCAGACTTTCTAACTGAATTAGGACTTGCTGCAAATGTGGTTGCTCTGGTCCTAATCTTTGTGACTCCTGGTCTCTTTTCCTCACCTGCAGGGTATTTTCTGGGACTGGCCCTGCTTCCCCAAAACTGTCCACATCTCATGCGTGCACAATTTCTCCTGGACTGCTCTACTGCATGCCTGCTCTGGCAAGAGACTCAACATCCTTCCCACCCTGGCTGACCTTTTCCAGCCCAGTCTGTCTCATCCACTCTGTGGCCTTAGACAAAGCATCTCTGACTATGCATCTTAGATTCCATCCATGTAAATGAAAAGACTGTGCTAGATCATCTCTAGGAGTATTCTAGAACCAATCAATGCATACTAAAGACTCTTTGTTATTTCCTGGGCCAATGAGGTATAACTCTAACTGATAGCTGCATTCTTTTCCGTCAGGCCTAGAAATGCCTCCAAGTCTCTTTCCACATTGTGGTCCAGCTTGTTGGCATCAATCACAGGTGGGATGTAGTCTTTTTGCCTTGCATAGACCATGAGATACTGGAGAACAGGGATTCTTTTTGCTACTTCTTGGAAACCTCAGCTCTAAGAACCATACTTAGTTTAAGCTGGTGCTTAGTGGGTGTAGACTGAATGAATAGCTTGCAACAATCAAAGCCCTTGCTGCTACATATTTGAAGCCAGTCGAAAGTGACACCAGTCATACGAGAAGGAACACTGAGCACTCCCCTATTTTTGAGAAAGAAGCTGCTTTTCCATGTCTTGAGGTGGTGTAAGTTGGGCAGAGGAGAGACCATTCTCCAAAGGGAAAAGGCTTCATTAAGGGCAAGAATAGTTCCTGCCTAGCTGGCTTATTTTCAGAAAGCAAAGAGCAGTTACTGTAAGGAAGCTGGCTGTCTGGGCCGGCAGCTTTATCAATGAATAATTTCCTGAAAGGAAGAGAATCTGTGGAGATCTTATACTGTATTTGATCTCAGTGCACGTACACAGTATGCAGGACTATCTTTGAATCAAGGGAGGTGAGATAATTGTTTCCCAAACAGACTCTCTCGCTGGAGAGCATGCTCCCTCCCATTCTTTTGACCCATACACCAGAAGCCCCAGGTCTGCCCCAGACAATTATCCTGTTTTGCTAGGGAACAAATTGCTCTTTTGGGGTAATTCTGAGCAAGTTTGCCAAGTTCACAACCATCCCAGGGGAGCCTCAGGGGGAAAAGCACTCTCCAAATCCCCTCTCTGGCCCTTCCAAAGGAAAGCAGGTCATTTTTTAAAGAATTCCAATGAAAGCAGCTCATTCTGAATGATCCACCCCACCTTCAGAGAGGCCTCCTGGGCAATTTGTTGGTTCCTCGTGTTTGTCTGATACTAGGGAGCCAATTTCTCATGCAAGTCATTATGCATGCAATTAAGTAATTGTGGATGGAAATGAAAAAAAAAAAAAAAAAAAAAAGAGGACAATGCCAAAAAAGAAGTTGCATGCATTTAACTTTCAAAAGGGAGCCTCCAGGATGCAGGAGCTGAACCCCACTTGGAATTTATTCTCACAAATCACTGAATAAAATCAGAAGCTTGGAAAGAGTAAAATGTCAGTCTGGTATAATGTAGTAGCTAAGAATATGCGCCCCAAAGCCATACTGCCTGCGTCCAAAGCCTGGGTCTGTCATTTATTAACTGTATGACCTTGAGCAGGTTACTTAAGCCTTCTGTGCCTCCTGTCTACAAATGATAAAATCAGATTAATAATATCTATATCATATGGTTGGTTGTCAAGGTTTAAATGAATAGTATATGTGTATAAAGGGTATGGGTATTCATGTATATATCTACCTGCCACCTATCTATTATCTGCCATCTATCTACCTATCAATCTATCCATCCAACGCTGTCAAGCTAGTATCTATCTATCTATGGCTTAGAACAGTGCCAAGTACTATACCATTGTTAGCTTTTATCGTTGTTTAACTGATGATGTTTTAAGCAAGTTATGAGCAATCACTTCGCAGGGGAGTTAACATATTTATCATTGCTGGTGGTTCTTTTCTTCTGACCTTATCTCTTTAGTATTAGAAAATCAACTGAACAGAAGTGGGTAGAGAAATATAAAGTGCATAGTTTAGGAGATAAAAAGTAAGTGGCTTCTGATTCTGGCAGTGAAAGTGTCAAAGCCACAGCACCCCCGGACTCTCCAGAGGACCAGTGTTGTTTACAGTATGTGTTTAAAATAGTATTCCTGCTTAGCTGGGCCTCCCCTTGGGACAGTGTAATCTCAACAGTAACAGAAGATTAATTAAAACTGGTCTCACTGGTGAGGCTGGTGATTCGGGATGGAGCAGAGGGGTACACCCCTCACTGCCCCCACTCCACACAGGGAAGGGGCCAGGTCTGCTGAAAATAATTAGTGTGGCTCAAGGGCAGGCTGACACTTTTGCCTCATTTGTATGATTTTGATTAATACTTTAATTTCACTTCCTTTGAATGCAGGAGAGGTAAGAAATGAGTAAGGAAGATAGAGCCTCCCAAAGCCAAAATCAATAAAGAATGAATCTCTTCCCAGTCCAATCGGGCAGGGCTGCCATTTTTCACACCTGGTAGGGACCTCTGGATTTATGCCTGTGCTATGGAAGATGGGATATAGCAAGGGAAGACACAAAGACATGCCCTAGGGACAGAGAGGGAGCCGGCTTAGAGACAGTGGCTGCAGGAGGGACAGGAGTAGGTTCCTTTATGCTGCAGAAAACATCATGAGCTCTCTCCTCTGACTCTTTGTCCTTTGGTCAAGCTCAACCCTCAACCTTTGTAGCACCTTCGGTGTTTAAAATTGCAATGTCTTGGGCATCAGCCTTTTCCCCTTTAGCCATCCTATACTGGCTCAGGGAGGAACTATGTTGGCTTAAGGAGTGAGTGTGATCACCTCACTCTCCAGGTTCTAATACTCCAAGAGTGGACTTCCTGGGGTCCATGACCCTGTTTGGAAATTATAGGCGAAAGTGTGGAGAGACAGTTCAGAGTTCCCTTGTCCTGAAGAGTTTCCACTGCCCTAGTTGGTCCCTATCCCTTTTATAAAAAAGCTCGAGTTCCTCAGCATAACATGCAAGGCTTTCCATGATCACACCTCCCTCTGCCTCAGTGGTCCTCTTCTATCCTCCCTTACTGATAATATGTGGGGTTGTCATAAGTTGCACCACAGCCTGCTTCTAGAGTGCTCTGCTAGAGGCCAGGGCTGTCCTTCTGTGCATGGAAGCCCCTGCTTGGACCCAGATGCAGCCTTCCCTTATAGCCCCCAGTCCTGCTAAGTCTTCCCCAGCCTGTGCCCTCCTCTAGATACCCTACAGGACATGAAAGTGAGCTTCTTGGAGGCAAGTACATTGTCTTGCCTAAGTCTGTATTTTCACTCAGGACTAGGGTCTGGCAAGATATTGGGACTGAACTCAAGAATGAGCAGTGTGACCTTGGGCAAGATCTTTAGTCCATGGCTCTGAGCTTCGACATGGTAAGAATCAAATAAAGTATGTTAAAAAAAAAAAAAAAAGGAGAAATGCTCTAGAGCTGCACTGTTTACTAAGGTAGCCACTAGCTACATAAGGCCATTTAAATTTAAATGAATTAAAAGTAAATAAAAGTAAACATTAACTTTCTCAACCACAGTAGCCTCTGCTTCTCAGGTGCTGGGTACCACATGTGGCTGGTGGCTAATATACCCTGCAGTCTATGGCGTATTGTCTAGCTAATGTACTCGCATTGCATAAAACATTGCATTGGGCTTTTCCATTCTGGCAGAGAGCTCGGTGGACAGCCCTGCTCTAGGAAGTCTCCAGATGGCTCCACTGCTAACATTCTGGAGTTATGGAAATCTGTAATTCCAGGGCTGTTTGTTCTCCATCCTGCTGATCCCGGGCCTTCCTTCCAAAGTCACTGGGATTATAGGGACACCAGTTCTCCATTTGCAAGTGTGCTTCTGCCATGCACAAATTTATTGGCTCATTGGCAGGTTCACCAGGGCAGAAGGAAGAAAATGGACAAGATCTTAACCCCTTCCTTTGGGAAATTCAAGCACCTCCCCATGCTGTGCTAGGGGTCATTGGATGGGAGAACTGGGGACTCCCAAGTTCCGTGTGGCGTAGGCACATCCAAGCGTGGGTATCCCACTGAATTAAACACACCTAGACAAACGTCCCAACCTTAAAAGTGAGGGCGTGGAAATTTTCAGGGACAGAACATTTCAGGGAAAGAGGGTAATCCTGAAAGAAAAGTTAGAGAATTTTTGAAACCAAATCAAGGTCAGGCTTTGGCAAGCCGAAAGAGTGTTTTCTAAGCACAAGTTAGTTGGGCGGGGGTTCTCATCAAGGAGCTGAAGAGACTTCTGTCAATGCCAGGCCACCCCCAACTCACCCAAGACTTTAGGCATGCCACATTCTAGTGCTCTGGGCTGAAATGTCCCCCTTCTTTCACTAGAAGGATCAGCAAAATATCTGGGATCACTGGTTTCCAAGTGGTGAGCCTAAGGTTGTCGGCCTGTTTCCTTGCAGCAGCTCTTAGGATGGTGCAGTCAGAAAATTCACAGATGCAAGTGCGGTCAGGAAATTCATAGTTCAGCGGATGCAGTCAGCTCCTTAAAGCACCTCGTGAAGCAATAACTCAACATCGGACCCATACCAACCACTCAAGCCCTTTCTGGGTGACATAAGGGAATAGAGATCTTTGAGATCCAAAACCCATGGAGAAAAGGAGCCAGACATTTGGAAATATCCTGAACTCATTCCAGTGCTTGTTGCTGGTCTCTTTCCCATCTATCCACAGTGCTTGGGTGATGGAGGCCCAGCCAATTAGAAATGGATGAATAATAGCCCACAGCATTGTGGTTTGCATAGGTGTCATGCTGACACATCTCTTCCCAGACATCATCTCATTTTGATATTCTCATCAACATCTCCAGGTAGGCAAGGTGGAAATTGTTAGTGTGGCTGCATGACAGATGCAGAAGTTAGCACCATGCCAACCTTGCTCCACAAAAGAGGCAAAGCTGGGTCTCCACTCAGGGCATGTAGCACATGCTAGTCTCACTGGGCAGCATTGCCTTGGAATGACCACCTTTGGGGGCTGGGGGAAAGATGAGTGCAGAAATCAAGAATTACTTCTGTAAAGCTGCATGTCATTCCAGAGAGCGCCTGGGCTGGAGCATCCGTTTACCATTGTCAACATATAGAAATGGACAACACAGAGGTGTTGAAAGAATTGGAAGATAAAACCAGTGTCTTTCCATTTTTATGTGAAGGAAGAACTTGGTCAAATTCACTTCGTGTGGACTCAAATTCCTTCTTTGCAGTTGGAGGAGAAGAATCCTCTCCCCACAGACTTTTTTGAGAACAAAAGCAACGTACTGAAGCACGTAGCAAACAGTAGATGCTCAATCAACATCCTTTTTTCTCTTGTTACTTTTTCCTTTTCTTATGCAGGCTTGCAGGGAGAGGCTAGAAAGAGGCAGATGGATGAACAAAGCTACTTGTTCTTGGTCGTGTAGTAAGGATTGGAACACCAATGCTTTCCAGAGGTGCAAGACTAGCTCTTCCCAGACTGTGCCGGCCAATACAATGTTCTGCAGGCAGGAGGGAGGAACATGGGCTTGGCCTGTGAAAACCTACCTGTGCCAATGCTCAGAGCCTCAACAGAGGTCCCAGAACCTTACCTTTTAGCTTTCTCACGGGCCTCACTCCTGTCTCTAGGAAAACTGCCCCATTCATCTTATGCTCTCCAACTGCCTCTTCAACCTATGCCTTCCTTTCCTGCACAGCGCTTCTACCAGGTTGGGGTGGAGGGTGGTGGGTGCTTCCTTGCATCCTGGAGGAGAGAAGATAAGGCCTTGTCCCCCATTGCTGTGTAGTGGGTGAGGCAGGGCTTTTGCATAATTTAGCAAGAACTACATGAACTCACTCTTCTTCTTTGCTGGCAGCCCCGCTCACCTCTCTACCTGTGTTTCTGAAGAGCGGTGATTAATCTCAGAGCTGGGATGAGCACAGAGCGCCAAGTGCCCCAGGATAGGGCAAGGCCTACAGTGAGCCATGCCTAGCCTCTCCTACTAAAGGAAAAACAAGAGCAGCTGCCAAGAAAATCTACCCTCAGATGAACAACTGACTTCCTGTTATGTAGCTCTTTTATCTTCTAGAAAGAAGCCCAGTGGAAGCTGGGAGGCATAGGTTCTAGCCCCAGCTCCTCTTAACGTCATGTGACCTCAGGCAAGGTGTCCCCCATCTCTGAGGCTCAGATAACTCAACAGCAAATTAGGCATAATCTGATTCTTGAATTTGCACATGACCTATGGAAACTATTGGTGGTTTCTCAAAATCTAAAGCAAGTTTGACACATGCTCTTAAATTTTAAAGACATTGCCATCCATTTTCAGTGCTACTTTTGTGGGACCAAATCCATACAACCATATGTGAACAAAGCCTGTGGTTTCAACGTTGAAATAGGCAACGTCCACATTATGGCTCATGCATTTCTGTTTTCCCATTGTTCTTCATCGTCATCTCTTCCCTGCCAATAAGAGTCATAGTAATTTCTCTGTGTTGGGTTCTTCCAATGAGTCAAGCCCTGGTCAAGCACTTTACCTGCCATCTTACTTCATCCTCAGCAAATCCAAGAAGAGGATGTGAGGGCTGTTGGCCATTTATCAATGAGGGAACTGCAGTTCTGAGGAGGAAAAAAGCTACCCAAGCACACCTTCAGAAATTTGGAGCCCAGAACTGCGAGGACTAAAAGACCATAGTTAGTTGCTGTGCCCTCTGGAGCTCTTTTCTCCCCAGAGTGTCCAAGTCTAGGTCATCCTGGGTTGTTCTCTGGTCAGCTGGGCTCAGTGCAGGACGTCCCCAGCTTATAGCTAGACGTCCCAGCTCAAGGCTGCACAATGCCAGTCCCCTTCTCTGTGCCCATTTGGCATCTCATCTGGACTCCAGTTCCTCACCAAGCTTCACACCATGGTGGGGTCTCTTGATGTCTGAGGCCGTGAGTCCCCCAGCAGGAGTTGCTCCTGGGAGCTGCTTCAGATGGGGACCTGGGAAAATCTCCTCCAAAGCCCTGGAAGGCACAGCAAAGGCTGAAGAAAGGGACTAGGGAGAAGGACAAGGAAATGGGAGGGAAGACATTTTACACCGTATCTAAATGCAAGCATGAGCAACTCCATTTTAAGGTGAGACCCAAATGCATCCCAGAAGACACATTTATCCTGAGTTTTGGGATATAATGCCAACACAGAAGCAAACTAAGAGCCAACACTTGAAGTTGGTGTCCTTAGTCTAGACAATTGTTTGATCAATGGGCTTTTTTTTTTTTTTTTTTTTTTTTTGATGGAGTCTTGCTTTGTCATCCAGGCTGGAGTTCTTGCTCTGTTGTCCAGGCTAGAGTGCAGTGACATGATCTTGGCTCACTGCCACCTCCACCTCTTGGGTTCAAGCGATTATCCTGCCTCAGCCTCCTGAGTGGCTGGTATTACAGGCACACATCACCATGCCCGGCTAGTTTTTGTATTTTTTAAGTAGAGATGGTGTTTCACCATGTTGGCCAGTCTCCAACTCCTGACTCTGTGATCCGCCCGCCTCGGCCTCCCAAAGTGTTGAGATTACAAGCATGAGCCACCGTGCCCAACCAATGAGCTTATTAAAAACAATCCTTGTATCTGAGTGTATTATCCAAAAAATGATTTAGCTACTATATCCATCTCCTGGCAAATGCCAGGCGATTCACAGTATTCCTTAAAGGGCAGAGGGAGTGAATTGTCTATATGCAAATAAATAAGATTATAAAGATTGTGCTCAGTATTACCTTATATTGTTAAAAATTGCAAAGGTTTTTCTGTACTATAAGAAAACAGGATGTATGCCAAAGATAGAGCATAAAATCAGACTCTTTTCTAAGCTAGACTTTCATGGCTGAGGCTCCAGGGTGGATGTACAGATGCACTGGACAGAACTGCCAGTAGACAGAACTGCCCTCAAAGTTTTACTTTCCCGCTTCCTCCTTCTGAGTCTCCTGAAAAGTCCCTTAAACTTGTCCAAGTTTCCCTATTTATAATACAAATCACTTTGAGGAATTCTTGAATTTTTATGAGGGTTCAATTGAATAATATATCTAAAGTGTCTGACTCAGAATCTGAAATGTAGAATCGCTAAATACAAGTCATCTTTTTTTTTTTTTTTTTTTTTTGAGACTGAGTCTTGGTCTGTCGCCAGGTCTGAATGCAGTGGTGCGATCTTGGCTCACTACAACCTCTGCCTCACCGGTTCAAGTGATTCTCCTCTCTCAGTCTCCTGAGTAGCTGGGACTACAGGCATGTACCACCACGCCCAGCTAATTTTTGTATTTTTAGTAGAGACGGAGTTTCACCATGTTGGTCAGTATGGTTTCTGTCTCTGGACCTTGTGATTCACCCACCTCGGCCCCTACAAAGTGCTGGGATTACAGGCATGAACCACCATGCCTGGCCAATACAAGTCATTTTCTATCCCCGACTCTCCTTCCTCCAAATTTACACCCTCAGTAAATTTGGAACCCAGAACTGCGAGGACTAAAAGACCATAGTTAGTTGCTGTGCCCTCTGGAGCTCCTTCCTTCCTTCTGAGATTCCAGCCTGCAAAGTCTAGAGAAGGCTTTAACCTCTGCTAGAATCCACAGGGGAGGGGACAAAAATGCAGTGGTGAGCAAACTTCACCCTGATTGGAAGGAGCAGTGCCACATGAAAGGAGTTCTGGGACCTCAAATGGGAAGCTTCATTTCAGCCGGTGGGACTGCAGTCACCAGCAGCCACGCGTGTCTTCAGGATGTTCCGTGCAGTGTGACTAAGGCTGTGCCCCGGCTGCCTCTTCAAGCTCCAACTCCAAAGGCCTGGCTTGTGCCATCTTCCCTGAGCTGGAACCAAACTCCCATGGCCTTGGACTCCTCGGACTCCACATGCAGCCACCATCCAGCTGGCCTCCGCCCTGTCACTTGCTATTTCTGGCATTTCTATTTTATAAAAGCCTGTGAGCTGGCAGAGAGAGGACTGTCTCGTGCACCCTCCATCCTAGCACCAGACACAGCACTGGCTTGTTATTGCCATGTGGGTAGAAGCACAAACCACCTGGGCAACAGTGCCACATTTCAGCCACTTTTCTCCTTCCAGGAGGTCCAAAGTCATATGCTGTTGTCTTCATGGAGACAGACAAGTCATCACAGACAAGTCATCATCAGGCTCTGATATGGCCTAGGAGTTGCCACAGCTCATTGGCTAAGTCGGCCACTAACAAGCCTGCAGCCACTGTCTCCATCACCCATGCACTGTTCAGCACTGGGTAACAGTCACTGAGTGAGACAATCGCACAGAAATTAGGGTCTAGCTAGGGAGGGCAGGGTGCTAGACATTAAATAAACACACACACACACACACACACACACATTTACATTAAAGTCCAAAATCAGTGTGGCCATCTCCATAAGTAGGACCAACAGGAGAGAGAAGATACATTTAGAAGGCGGTGTGAAGGGATGTGTTTCAGCCATATTGCAGCAATGGGTTTGGGGTAAGGATCTCTGGAAGGCTATTGCACCTGGAAGTCCACATCATTAGAATTCAGGGCTGGGTGCTGTGGCTCACGCTTGTAATCCAGCACTTCGGGAGGCTAAAGTGGCTGGATCACCTGAGGTCAGGAGTTTGAGACCAACCTGGCCAACATGGTGAAGCCCCGTCTCTACTAAAAATAAAAAAGTTAGCCGGGAATGTTGGCATGCACCAGTAATCCCAGCTACTCCAGAGGCTGAGGCAGAAGAATTGCTTGAACCCGGGAAACGGAGGTTGCAGTAAGCCAAGGTTGTACCATCACACTCCAGCATGGGTAACAAGAGCGAAACTCTGTCTCAAAGGAGAAAAAAAATTCAGCCACAGAATTTTCGTAGAGGGAGCCTTTTGGTTTTACATGAATTCATCCCTACACGGAAGGAGAGTAGAGAGGTCAGGAGAGGAGATTCCGCCCATCAGCCCACCAGAGGCCGCGCTGCTCAGCTCTGGCTTCTACTATTCTGAGTACAGGAAATGTTGAGTCAAAAATTGTAGCAGATATTTTTATTTTTCTCTCACACTGGATTCTGGGAGCTTGAACTGCCAGGACGTCAGTCAAGAGAAAGTGTCGGACACCCAAAATGACATGCAGACTTGCTAAAGCTCGTCTCACACACAGCTCTGCATCCATCCTTTTAGCCAGATTTCCTTATCTCAGGCTGAGTCAGAAATTAAAATATCGAGGCTATGCTAAGAGAATGG
This sequence comes from Papio anubis, assembly GCF_008728515.1. Classification (NCBI taxonomy): domain Eukaryota; kingdom Metazoa; phylum Chordata; class Mammalia; order Primates; family Cercopithecidae; genus Papio; species Papio anubis. The sequence goes on along the minus strand of NC_044982.1, from coordinate 8,639,583 downwards.
GGTAGAGCAACCACAGACTCTGGGGCAAACCAGATAAGGACTCTGGGGAGTCGCTTGTGAAAAGTCACTTACCCTCCCTGAGCCTCAGTTTCTCATCTAGATTTGATGAGAAATTAAAATGGATTTGATAAAGCTGATCTCTTAGGTGATCGTGAGGACTAAATATGATGAAGTGCTTAAAACCTCCTACTTAATTCAGGCATTGAAAGCATCCTGGCAATTTGTATATATTTATAAATGGACCTAAACTTTGTACTTTTAATAGATTAGCTTCCAACATAAAGTCTGTGGGAATCAGTCTCTGAAATTAAACTCACTTTCTCATTGGAACTTTTAAGACCAGGATTTCGTCATTCATTCCCCACCGTGCAGATGGAGAAGCAAGTCAGAGGTAAGCACGTGCCTCGGGCACATGTGGAATCACATTCGGAGTTGATGTGAACATTTTTGGCTCTCAGAGATGCCTCTAGAATCCCATATAAAAAAAGCCTCTTGTTAACATAGAAAACTCATAAGCAAAGCTCTGAATCAGCCAGGATATATCCTCAAGGTGGGCTCAAGTTCAACACACATGAAAGAGAAAGATATTTAGTTAGCTTTCTGAAATCCTTCTCATCTTAGGCCATTCCTCCACTGTAGAGGGCAACAAGATGCCTTGAAAAGAAAGTGATGTTAACCAGACTTACCTTCACATCCCCTACTGAGACCTTTCAACCTCTATGGCCTCAGGCACAATAATTTACTCTACTGCACCTTCGTTTTCTCATCTCTGAAATGGGAATAATGGTAAGTCTTCTTTTAAGAGCCAAATTGGATAAGGCTTGTGGAGTGTTTAATTAATGCCATACCCATTTCCTGAGATGGCATTTTTTCCCCCCAGGCCATGTGATTTAAACCCAGAGCAGACCTCACTCTCTAGACATCTAGAGACATCTAGAGCTTTAATGTGCATAGAAACCACATTGACAGGGAAGGTGGGGGTTTGTTTAAACTCAGATTCTGATTTGGCAGGTCTTGGTTAGATCCACACATTCTACACATGTAGCAAGCTCTCAGGTAACATAGCAACTACTGGTCTAGGAATCTCACTTTGAGAAGCAAGACTGTGGTGGACTCCAGGAATGAAGGAAGGTAGGACAAGTAAGTAAGGAGCTGCGGGTTTGGTTCATCTTCATCCTATACAAGCTCCATGCATACACGGAAGCACAGACACATGTACAGACAGATACATGCATGCTCACACGAACATACCCACATACATACCCACATGCATGTCCAGGCACAGGCTCACACACATGCACACAGCAGGCCCTCACCTACAGATAAATACATATGCATATGTACACACTTCCCAAGTACATACTCAACTACATGCATGCTCACAGTCACATGTGTGCATGCAAGCACAAACATGCACCTGCAGACACATACATGTGTGTCCACACAAGCGTGCCTATGGGCACAGACTGCCACCTACCCATCCTTCCTCTCAGTTAGGGGCTGTTTTTCAGCACAGAGTTTTCATGAATGGGCTCTACAGAGGAATTCCTACTTTCACCCTAGATGGGTCCTGCACTGATTCCATCCACATCTCTCCATCCCACCTCCTTATTTTACCTGAAGTGACAATGCTGAGCCTGTGACCCCAATGGCCAATGTATTTGCTCTGAGAATGGAGCAGCCAAGAAAGGGACCTGCTGCTGGTTGAGAAGATCCACCCTTATTTCCACATTTCTCCTCTGGCTAAAAATGAGGACAGTGTTCCACAGTCTACAACTGGAGCTCTTTTTCTCTCTGTCACAGGGCATCCCTGTTTATGGGCAGGGCTTCCCTTCTCTAGCCCTTCATTTTCACCTCTGTAGTAATAATAGGCATTCTTATAATAGAAGTTGTAGCTTATTGCTCATTTATCACCGTGCTGAGTATTTTACGTGTTAATATGAGTTCTTTTGATTCCTGACCCCATCTTTGTGAGAAGGCAATATTATTATTCCCATTTGCAAGTGAGGGAAGTGAGGCCCACAGACACTGGGGTAACCTTTCCAGGCTGCACAGCTTGGAGCAATGCTGGGAAGAGGGAGAGCTGATTCCGAACTTGCACGCTGACCTACCACACTCAGGCCTCAGACTAGATGATGAGCGGCACAATCACCTCTCCCTCTCCCTCCTCACCCTTTCCTCCATGTCTATTTCTGCAGTGTCATGTCTTTCTATGTTTCTCCTTTTCTTTTCTTTGCCTTCGTTTTTATTCTCGTCTTCTCCTTTCTTCTCCTTACTTCCTTCTTGCCTTTTCTTGCATGGTTCCTTGCTTGCTCCTGTCCTCCTGTTTCCATCCACTTTGTCCTGGATGCCCTATGGCTGAGCAAAATGAACACCAACCTACTTAAAATGAATTTAGTGCTGAGAGCTCCACTGGCACAAGAAGGGGAAGTCTGTAGAGTGGGGACATTTCTCAGTCTGTAAAATGACTGAGAACTTTCCAGGTGTCCACCAAGTTGACCCACTCAATCCTCAAGTGCTCAGAGGACACAATTTCACTGAACAGTACCTGCCACCATTGTGTGGGATTTCTACCTAGCACTGGCTGTATGCTAAGGACATTATGTGAACTTTATCCTCTGGGCCTCAAAACAGCCCTCATACATGGATGTGACAGTGTTCATCCCCTAGATGATGACCCTGAGTCTCAGGGTGGGAGGAGATTATACAAGGTGGTCCAGGGAAATGTGAGCCAAGAGTAGAGCTGCCTGATTGACTCTGTTACCTTACATTGTCTTTCATCTTTTAAAGGAGACAAAAGAGAACAAAAATAAGAAATTACTTAGAAAATTTTACTGTGAGAAGCATAGATGGTCATAGTCAAGAAGGAGAACAAAAGCCTGTTTCAAAGATGAGGACCCTGAGCTCTGAGAGGGGAAAGAGTTTGACCAGTACTTGGAGGCCTCACCCAGGTTCCCACCACCACCAGGTACCCTCATCATCACTACACAAACCTATGACATCTTCTCCAATGTAATGCCATAGTGGGAAGTGAGCTGCAAGTCAGTGTTCTTTCCTATCTTTGACCATGTAACATGCGCACATGCACGTGCGCACGCGTGCACACACACACACACACACAATTTTCGATATTCTCAACATCTCCAGGTAAGCAAGGTAGAAATTGTTAGTGTGGCTGCATCACAGATGCAGAAGTTAGTACCATGCCAACCTTGCTCAGCAAAGGAGGCAAAGCTGGGTCTCCACTCAGGGCCTGCAGCACATGCTACTCTCACTGGACAGCACTACTTTGGAATGGCCACCTTTGGGGGCTGGGGGAAAGAGGAGTGCATGAATCAAGAATTACTCCTGTAAAACTGCAGGCCGTTTCAGAGAGTATCTGGACTGGAACATCCGTTTACCATTGTCAACATATAGAAATGGACAACACAGAGGTGTTGAAAGGATAGTGTGACATGTTAGCTTGATCTTACTTCATTGCACCCTTCATGATGCTGCTATTTTAGTATGTCATCCTCTAGTTACCCAAAACTTCCCCCATTATCTTATTATTGCAGAACCCAGGGTCTGGTTTCATGCAGATCTCCTCGTGTTACTCACTGTAGAAAGATGATCAAACACAGAGTTTTTAGGGCACTGGTGTGACCTGGCTTCACGCCCCCGTCTTTTGTTATACCTTTATTAGCCAAGATAGATTTTTCAAGAACACAGTCAGGAATGTACACTGGGCCAAGGCATTGCTGCCAGAAGCTAGGCTCTTCCACGATGAAATGTTTATAAGGTGATAGCTCTGCACAGAGTCGTCTCCCTGAAATTCACATAAGTAGTGATAAAAACCACTGCGGTCTAGCCCTATTTATCTTTTGGCCTCATCTCTTCACTGCTCCTCACCATCTTTTCTCGAAGAAGTATGGTTTTCCTTACAATTCCCTAATTGAGTCATGCTGGTTATAGACTTCCATGCCGTTACTCATCTGTTCATTCTGCCTAGAATGTCATCTTCTCATTTTCAAGACCAACCAACACAAGGATTCCTCTGACAACGTCACATCCTTCACCACAGCCCACCTTTTTTTTTTTTTTTCTTTTGAGACTCCGTCACTAGGCTGGAGTGGAGTGGCGTGATCTCGGCTCACTGCAACCTCCGCCTCACAGGTTCAAGCCATTCTCCTGCCTCAGTCTCCTGAGTACCTGGGAGTACAGGCGCATGCCAACACAGCCAGCTAATTTTTGTATTTTTAGTAGAGACGGGGTTTCACCATGTTGGCCAGGATGTTCTCAATCTCTTGACCTCGTGATCCACCCACCTCAGTCTCCCAAAGTGCTGTGATTACAGACGTGAGCCATTGCGCCAGGCCCACAGCCCACTTTTAACCCACAGGTGCTGATCTGCTGTCCTGTCCGCTGCAGCACATGGACTTTTTTCTCAGCCCTTATATCCCCCTATTACTGTGATTTTCTCCAACCTGTCTTCTCCACGTGCTCATGAATTCCTGGAGATAATGGAAAATCCCTGATTCATCCCTGCAATCCTGACACAAAGCCCAGGGCCTGACATGGAAAGGCGTTTATGAAGTCTGGTTGAATAAAGGAGTGAATGAATGAAAGAATGAATGAATGAATGAACAAAATTAGCTAGATGTAGTGAGGCCTGTTCCACAAAACCACAGCTGAAGGGTTTTGGAGAAAGCCTCAGTCTGCAAGGATATCTAGATCTTTATTAGGCCTGGCCATTGGTGGGACTTGAACCTCAGAGCCCACCACTCCTAGCACCTCTTCCCCCTCTCTTCTGCTCTGCTTCAAATGCACCCAGAGATAAATTAAGTCAGAGAAATTCCCAAGTCTCCTTTCTATCCACATCTAAGTTAACACTGCTGGAAAGTGTTTTGCCTACTGAGGACTTGTCCTTCCCAATATCATTCTTCGTATGTGCTCACACTGACTCCGTATTGAGGGCGCTACATTTTATTCAATGCAGCAACATAGCACAGTGGGTACACACACAGGCTGCAGAGTCTGACTACAGTTGTTCAAATCCAGTTTGAAGCACTTCTCAGCTGCGTGGCACCAAATGTGTTGTTCAACCTTGTGAAGGTTCAGCTTCCTTGTCTGGAAAATAAAAAACAAAAATAATGTAACCTCATAGGATTTTAGAAAAATCAGAGATAGTTCAGGAATGTTCCACGCATAATGAATGTTCATTGTGGATGATTTGTTAGTTAGTTTGTTTGAATCATGATCATTACTGGGACTCCAGGCCTCAGCAGGTCGACATCTAGCCCTGTGAGCCCTGAGCAGAGGACTCAGTCATGCTGTGTGAGATTTCTGGCCTACAGAATACTGAGCTAATAAATGGGTGTTGTTTTGTGTTGCTACGTTTGTGGTGACTTGAGGGAGCTCTAGCAATCTGGAGTTGGAGATACTCTAGGCCTAGGCTGGAGGAGTCAGGGATGGGTCAAGAGAGATGCACACATTTGTTTGCTTTTGGTTACAATGATTGCAAAGACAGCCCCAGAGCTAGAGGTAAGGGTGGAGACCACTGAAGGAGGCCAGCTCTCAGGGAGAGAGGCATAAGGTTAGAGGTGTGGCAAACACCCCACAGGGAGATTCTCTAATCAAAACAAGCTCAGGGGGATCCCCGGAATGATTGTATTAATTAGGCTACCCTTCATGATCAGCAGTTGAGTCTTGGAGAAGGAGCAGAACTCATATTTACTGTGTTCAGCCTGCTTGACAAAGGGATGTGTGTGTATTTATGTGCACATGTGTGTACACATGTTGGGGGAAGTGGTTGAAAGGGAGAGGGATGTATTAATGTTCTGTACTTACAGAATATAAATGAATAGTAGAAATTTTAACCTCATGTCTGTATTGGTTTCTCATCCTGCCTCCTAGAAATTATTTTTCTCTGGACCTAATGTTTCCATCTACAACATGGAATACATGAATGCTAGTTTTTAAGAGATAGATCAAACATCATTGGTCAAGAACACAATGTGAAGAAAACCTCCAGCAGATCCAAGACACAGAGCCAGAGAGATTCAAACGTTGCAATTGCATTGATTTCCACCTCCCCATTTTCCCCAGAGGTGGGGCTGTTACTGACTCCACTTCAGTTTTGTAAAATTCCCATTCAAGGCCCAATTATCCGAATATACAGAATTCACAGAATCAAAATCCACTCACATCTGGCCAGCTGCATTCACTCATGTAGAATGATCGTGGCTGTTAAAACATGGATCTGCAAGGGCACCTCTGTTTGCTGCATTACCTGTTTGCATCACTAACAGAAGAATGGGAGGTGGGTTTGACCAAAGTTATGGGGATGGACAAAATGGACAGTGGGGAAGGGATACTAGAGCAAAGTCTGAAGATAAATATTTTTTCCCAGGGTGATGAAGATGAGGAATAAAGAATGTTCAATGACAGACTGGGTGCAGTGGCTCACGCCTGCAATCCCAGCGCTTTGGGAGACCAAGGCAGGCGGATCACCAGAGGTCAGTAGTTCGAGACCAGCCTGGCCAACATGGTGAAACCCCGTCTCTGCTAAAACTACAAAAATTAGTAGGGGGGTTGGCAAGCGCCTGTAATCCCAGCTACTCGGGAGGCTGAGGCAGGAGAATCACTAGAACCCAGGAGGCAGAGGTTGCAGTGAGCCAAGATTGCACCACTGCACTCCAGCCTGGATGACAAAATGAGACTCTGTCTCAAAATAAAAAATAATAATTAAAAAAGAGTGTTCAATGAAAATGGGGACAGACAGTGAGTAGGACCATACTGCAGACATTTTAAAAACCTAAGAAAGGTACTTTGCTGGCTGGAATTAGCAGTGCGGTGCCACAAAAGTTATTGTTCAGAAAACAGATCAGAACAGAATGTTCAGTGGAGGAAATGGAATTGGTGTCCCTCCAGTGAGGCAGCCCTCCATGGAGGCTCCACCCCAGAAAATTACAGAGAGGAGCTCAGCCCTCTCACTCCTACTTCCAGAACAACGACAACACTTTCTGCATACGGCCCTAGGCCCAGCCCAGAGCCAGAAAAGAAGATGGAGAAGGGAACAGGAACAGGTTTCTGTCCTCACAATTGCCACACTTTAGTAGTTTTGGGAGCTGTGCCCATCTGCAGTTCCAGCTAAAGACCTGAACCTTGTAGTCCACGGTATCCTGGGTGCCCCTGACACCCATGCCTGTGAAGTTATGTGAGTTAATTCGTGAAAACTTTTTGAATCAGGACCTGGCAAATAGTAACCTCTAAAACCTGGTATTGACATTGTTATTGTCCTTATTGTTACGATTTCCTATCAACAAACTCTACCCCTATCTCTGAGATTTGTGTGAACCATCAACTAGCTCCTGAGGCCATCTAGCCAGCCAGTCCAGTGGTCTAACCACTCTGAAGAACGGGCTGCTGGAGATCACAATGCACTTCAGAACATGTAAGTTTCTGATAAGCCCTGATACACAGAACACTGTCTCAGCCACTGTGGTCTACACCTGCTTGACTTTTATATATATATAAAAACTATTATTATATACAATATATATGTAAAATCACTATTATTATATATAATATATAATGACTATTATTATATATAACATATAATATATAATGACTTTTATTATATATATAATTATTATATATTATATAAATATATATAATGACTTTTGGTCTCGTACAGAAAGAGAGGTTCATATGTCTGAAATTTTTTTCTCCTTATTCAGTGAGACTTTTCCTGAACTCTGCATGGATTAGAAAAAAACCATCTCTCATCTGTCCTTTTATGCGGGACCAGGGAAACAGGATGGCTCATTTCATTAGCAAAAGCAACAATGATAGGGCCCCTCTGGACAGCCTTTCGGATCTTGTAAACTCTTCTGTACATGCTCACAACAACCACATGAGGTTGGCATTGATAGTCCCACTTGCTATTGGTGGAAGTGTGGCTCAGAGAGGCTGTGTGCCCTACTGGAAGTCACAAAGCTAGAAAGTGACCGGCAGGTGCCTACATTTATGTTGTCTAAATTTACAACCCATGTTGTTTCAAATATTTCAAAGTGCTTCTAAAATTAGAAATTCCAGGTGACTTACAAAATGTGAGTTGGGGTATTTATATACGTGGAGGAAAACAAGTCCCTGTCGATGTGACATGTAATTGAAATCAACCATAACTTGGCTCAGAGATGGGGCTCTGTGCAGGTGGTAATCCAAGTTGCTCTGGAAGGTGAGAGCTGTTACTGCCATTCCTGATGTTAATAGTGGCCTGAGCTTATACACTGGAAGAGCCTCCAACAGAAAGAGAAGAAGATGCTGGAGGCTTCAGCAGATGGGCTGTTTGCCTCTCCCTGAAAAGAACAGCATCCTATCAGGGTCTGCTGGGGTTTTACAAAGCCCAGATAGAGACAAGAGTTGCCGCACAATCCATAGGAGAAAAATTAAGCAAACTAAAACCTTTCTTGGAGAGCAGAGCTTCCATATAAAGATTGCCACTTGGTTGCTTGTTGGCACCTCTCCGCGATGGCAGGTTTTCACCCGAAACCACCAGAGCCCGCCCCGCCCCTTATCTCTGCGCTGGCCCTGGTGGAGACTCCAAAGAACAAAAAGCACACCGTCACGGTGCTTCCAGTCCACGGCCCCCTAAAAATAACTTCTGGTTCTTTGAGTCTTAGGAAGGAGAAAAACACTTGGTTTGTGTGAGACGTTCAGGTTGCGTTGTTCTTTGTGGTTGTGTTGTTTTTTTCCTTGCTGAAAGGAGAAAGTTAACATTTGTTCCTCAAAACAAGTCTCTTCTCCATCTGGAATCAATGGGGGGGCCCTCGGTGGATCACCCCTGAGGACTGGCTGATGTTTATAAGATCGTAATCCTGGGGGGGACGGGCTGGCTTAGGAGGCTGGTAATGGGATAAGAAACCTCTCCTCTCCAGGGCACCAGCTGGAACCCAGCCCAGGCTCTTAATGACGGGAAGTCTCCAGCTAGCGGATCAGGAGACTCACTGTGAAATGAGCTGGCGGGCTGAGGCCAAGGTGGCTCCGGCTCCACCTCCCCCATCCCATTCCCTTTCAGGTTCAATGTCAAGGATTTCCACATTATGTCGAGGAGGCCCTGGGTCTCAGGGTTGAGCCAGCCATTACAGGGTTGGTGTGGCTGAAAGGCAGGAAAAATGGGAATGAGTTTCTTTACCGTTACAAGGGAACACATGTTGTTTGAGCACCTACTGTGTGCACCTGGCATTGTGCTATAACAGAGAACATATTATTTCATTTCACCTTCACAGCAGCTCTGAAACTGGTAATGTTGTCCTCACCGGGACAGATGAGGAAGCTGAGGAAAAGAGAGTTTCAGAAATGTGCCCAGGTTGCACAGGTAATATGCCTTTCTGATTCAAGAACCTATAGTCTTTCCACTGCAGACAGATGATACTGAGCTCCCTCCACTGCTGGAAGCTTCCTACCCATGGTAGACACATGCGCGCGAGCGCGCACACACACACACACACACACACACACACACACACACGGCCTTCATCAACAGCAGCACCCAAATCATGCCATAAAAATTGCTCACAAGTCACAGAATCATTTTATGTTTATAGCTTATAGCAAAGAATAGCAACTTTTCTTTTCTGTAAAGAGATAGAAGCTGGTAAGTAGTTTCTTAGTTTCTGCTTTGCTGGCCACTTGGTCTCTGTCTTGACTACATACTTTTGCCACTGTGGCAGCAAGGCAGCTCTAGATAATACATGAGCCTGGCTATGTTCCAGAAACCTTTACTTAAAAACACATTCGATGATGGGTTGGACTTGGCCCATAGGCCATCGTTTGCCAATGCCTGACTTAGAAGAACTATTCCTGCATTTAAATAAATCAGGAAAAGGCTTCTTGGAGGAGGTGCCATGTAAGGTAGGCCTCAAAGAACAGGTGGAATTTGGAATATGGAACTGAGGAAAGGGGTAGGTGTTATGAGAAAGAGACCAGAATGGAAGAAGGCATGGAAAAAGCAGAGGAGACACCACTCTAGAGGAAGTACCAAGCTGGCTGAGGAAGTGCCTGAATGCCTGCTGGGGAAACACAACCCAACGGTCTATGATCCCCACCACTCTGGCAAACATTCCAAATCCTTTGTCTGAAAAAATGTTAGAACATGAGTCTCCAATGGTTTAAATTTGGTTTTAAAAATGGGGGAAAAAAGAATGCTTTGGAAGCACAGGGAAGTATGTGCTTGTGGAACCAGGTGGGTGCAGTGGCCTGGATGTAAAGCTGAGGACAGAGGTCCATGGAGAGAAATGTGTAGAGCAGAAGGCTGAAAAATATACAAAGATGAGGATTAACTGATCTTAGTGAAAAATACACCTCTAAGTGGGCTTACTTAGCTTCTCTGAACTTGAGCTTTGTCCTGTAACATTGGGCCAATGATGTGCACCATACAATGATCTGCACGTGTGATGCAGGTGACAGGAGATGGCACATATGACACATGTAGTCCATGCTGGGGACATATGAGAACTGTATTAGACAGGGTTCTCTAGAGGGACAGAACTCATAGGATATATGTACATATGAAAGGGAGTTTATTAAAGAGAATCAACTCACAGGGATCACAAGGTGAAGTCCTACCATAGGTCGCCTGCAAGTTGAGGAGGAAGGAAGCCAGTAGTAGCTCAATTCGAGTCCCCAAACCTCAAAAGCAGGGAAGCCGACAGTGCAGCCTGCAGTCTGTGGCCAAAGCCAAAGGCCCAAGAGCCCCTGGCAAACCACTGGTCTAGGTCCAAGAGTCCAAAAGCTGAAGAACTTGCAATCTGATGTTTGGGGACAGGAAGTATCCATCACAGGAGAAACATGAACGCTGGAAGACTCAGCAAGACATCTAAGTCATCTCCCATTTCTTCTGCCTGTTTTTACTTAATTTTATTTATTTATTTTTTTGAGACAGAGTCTTGCTCTGTCACCCAAGCTGTAGTGCAATGGCGCAATCTCGGCTCACTGCAAGCTCCATCTCCAGGGTTCAAGCAATTCTCCCACCTCAGCCTCCTGAGTAGCTGGGATTACAGGCATCCACCATTATGCCCAGCTAACTTTTATATTTTTGTAGAGATGAGGTTTCACCGTGTTAGCCAGGCTGGTCTTGAACTCCTGATCTCCCAAAGTCCTGGGATTACGGGCATGAGCCACCGCGCCCAACCATACCTGCTTTCTCTAGCCATGCTGGCAGCTGACTGGATGGTGCCACCCACATTGTGGGTGGGTCTTCCCAAGGGTGGATCTGACTCAAATGTTCACCTCTTTTGGCAACACCGAGAAACACCCAGATATGCCCAGAAACAATACTTTGCATACTTCAATCCAATCAAGTTGACACTTAATATTAACCATCACAGAGACTATTTAAAAGGGCAGGAAGACTTTTTCTTGCCAAAGTGTGAGGAGTGTGCTTATCTTTAAATTGTACAACAGGTGCTGTGGAATAGCTCTCCTGATTCAAGGCCAGAGCATTCCACCTTCAGCTGGGATATTTGAAGGTGGTGAGAGTTGGCACGAGGGCCTTTTGATTTTACCTGGAAAACCAGCAGGAAAAGTGGCTGTGTGTGTACACATCACTTGCTTGCTATGCACCAGCCCTGACTTAAACATCTCAGGCTCTGCTCTTCCTCTCCGCCTTTGCATGAACTCTTCCCACTGTAATGAGAAACTTTTCCTTTCTTCCTCTTTTTGCAAACTTCCAAGGCCCAGGACAAAGTCTGCCTTCCTGGGGAAAAGTCTACTGGGCTTCACTCTGTCTACGTGGAACCTTTGATAAACTCCAAGTCTCTTAAGAGCAGGTTTTGTTACCTTTGTGACAATAGCCACCAACTTCATATTTCAAGTATACTTGGTACAAATAATTGCACAGATCAGAGAACAAACAAAAGTGAAGATAAATTAGCCACTTTTTCTTCATTGCCTTGTATGTAATGCATCTTGCTAGGGGTTTTACTATATTGCCTACTCATTACAACACTCAGCTTAGTAAGGATCATTTTCCTCATTGACAAGGCAGGAAGCTGAAGCTCAAGGTGACAGAGCATCACGAATCTTGCCCTTACATTTGCCTTCTTTGGAACTATAAGTCTTTAAGCAGACTGCCTTCTTTTACAGCACTTGCGTATGAAAACACACAAATAAACATGCTCATTGGCACTGTTCCTGGTACAGAGCTGTGCCCAGTTGGAGGGGCCATTTTGAGCAGTGTCCTTGGAGTTCATTGTGTCAACCCTGACACATCAGTCACCTTAAATGCACATAAGGGCTAATAGACCTGGCAGAACTAAATTTCTCTTGCACTTGAGAATTCATATTCCCTGACAATAAGGGATCTAGAAATGGAGACATCTTCCAAACGCACATGTTTGAATGTGATGAGAACAATAGTGTCATCCTTGAACCAAGGGGCAGGCAGAGTGTTTGCTGGGAGTGTGTGGTTTTTATCCTGCATTTGAGTCATCATGAAGCAGTTCTTCACACAAGGAGCAAGATGTTGTTCACTGTGTATTCTGTTCAGCTGTGCAGTGAAGAGGAGAAAGAGAGGTACTGGGCTGGGTGGCAGCAGTTGTGTGGGGAGCCACTGAGTCTCTGTGATGAGATATTGCAATAGGCAGAATCAAGGCACCCTAAAGATGCCCCACGTTGGTCCCCAGGACCCATGAATATGTCTCCTTATGTGGATAAAGGGACTATGCAGATGTAATAAAGTTAAAGACCTTGAAATGGGAAGATGATCCTAGTACAGCTGGGAGGACACTAAATATAGTCACAAGGGTCCTTAAAATCCATGAACCATTCCTGGCTGAGTTCTGAGTCAGAGGGAGAGAGGACCATGAAGAAGGGTCAGAAAGAAGCAATGTTGCTGACTTTGAAGAAAGAGGAAGGGGCCCGTGAGCCAAGGGATGTGGGAGGCATCTGTGACCTTAAAAAGGGAAGGACACGTTTTTCCACCTAGAGCTTCCAGAAAGGAATGCAGCCTTCTGGAATCTTGATGTGAGCCCAATGAGACCCATGTCTGATGTCTGTCCTGCATAGCTGAAAGAAAATAAATTTGTATTGCTTTAAGCCACCCAGTTGGTGATAATTTATTACAACAATGAGAGAAGACACATACAAACATTTCTTCTGAAGCTTATCCTGCAAACAAACCAACACACACATAAACCAACACACACATAAAACAGTACAAGGTCTACCTTAGCCATGGTTACCTAGTGCTATATAGGATGTGACCCACAATGCCCTTGACCTAGACAGGAACTTTCCAGAAGGGAGCAGTGAAAAGAGGCCATCCACAGGAAGAGACGTGAGCTGACCCTTTGTGGTTGGGTCTAGGGAACACTTATCCCTATTATGTCACAGGTTTATCCTGCCAGCACTGGATTGCAAAAGGCAGTATGGGATTAGGGAACACTCATGGAACTTATAGTCAGACAAGCCTGGGGTAAAGTTCTGCTTTATCCACTCACTATCTGCAAGGTCTCCCACAATCTTGCTCAGCTTAATTGGGGAATAACAGTATATAACTTCTGGTTGGTTTGAGAATTTCACAAGATAAGTAATCTGTCTATCTATGACCTAACTGTTGCCACTAGAATCTAGTAGATGCTCAATAAATTATACTATTTTTATTATTTTACCATTTCCCTTTAGATCATGGCTTCATTTTTTACCAAGTATGGAAAACAAGCCATTTAAGTACCTCTTATAAGTTTCGAGTGACAATTAGCAAGGCTTTCAAACCACAGTATTTCCTTTTTTGAATTTTTAAAATATTTATTAAAATAACAGATGAATATAATTTTAAAACCAAATGATAATACAAAGATTAGGACAGGAAATGAGAGTTTCCTCTTCAACCCAACCCATCTTCAGATTCCTGCTTTGCAGAGGCAAGAGTATTACTGGTTTTTATAACATTTACTTTCAATTTTCTAAACAATATCCTTATGAGACTGACATTTATTGGCTTTCTTTTTTAAATATTATTTACTTCATGCTGTGAGAGATGCTGATCTAACTCTCTTCAAATACACACACACACACACACACACACACACACACACACCCCTCCCATGTAGTTTTAATTTAATTTTTTGATAAGTCAGAAGTGTTTGGATAAGTCAAATATTGAATCACATAGTATGCTGAGCCTCATAGTATACTACAATTACACATTCGTGATGGTGAAGCTATTTTCCCTGGAGTAAATTGCTATTTATTATTCTTATTTGTTTTTTAATTTTCTAGATAGTTAATACTTATCCAGTTTTTTATTTTATTTTAATTTGAGATGGAGTCCTGCTCTCTCTTCCAGTCCGGAATGCAGTGGCACAATCTCGGCTCACTTCAAACTCTGCCTCCAGGGTTCACATCATTCTCCTGCCTCAGCCTCTTGAGTAGCTGGGACTACAGGCACCCACCACCACGCCCAGCTAATTTTTTGTATTTTTAGTAGAGACAGGGTTTCACCATGTTAGCCAGGATGGTCTTGATCTCCTGACCTCATGATCCTCACCACCTACCTCGGCCTCCCAAAGTGCTGGGATTACAGGCGTGAGCCACCACACCAGGCTTACTTATTCAGTTTTTTCCTTTAAAACTACTGTAAGACAACTCACAATATAGACAAACACTAGTAATTTACTAGTACTGGTTTTTGTTTGTTTGTTTGTTTTTTCCTAAAATACCCATCCTTGATTCCTCTGCCCTGCTCCAATTGGACTGATTGTTTCCTAGGGTGGCTGCTTAAATTTAAGCTTGAACTTCTTTTCACTCTCATCTTGGGATTTCTTTTTTCCCCTTTTCTTTGTCTACTTCCCCTCTCATTAATTCTGTGTCTTCTTTATTACTGGCCTAATACCTTATTATATCAGAGAATATATTCTAGAAGCTTCTGAAGAAGGCAATACATAATTTGATTGCTTATGATTTTTAAAATATCTTTATTTTATCTTTACCTTAATTAGAGTTTGGATGGGGTATAATTTAAGGTTGAAAGTCATTCTCTCTCACAATAAGAAAAGCACTGTTTGCTTTCTAATTTCCAGTGTCAGTCATTAGAAATCCAGTGGCCTACAGTTTTCTTATTTGAATATTTACTTTTGTTCTGTAAGTGTATAGGCTGCTGTGTTTATTCTGAAGCCCCATGCTGATGTGCCTTGATGTGGATGGTTTCATATTAACTCTACTGGTCACTTTAAGAAGATGAAATATATTTAAAATGAAAATCTGTGTGTTTCATTTCTAAGAAATTTTCTTGCATTATGTCTTGAAAAATTTTCTCCTTTCTTTCCCTTTCTGTTCTCTTTTTCTGGAACTGATATTGGCCAAACTTTTGGTTTCTTAGATTTATCCATTGATTTTTATTATCCCATTTTCTATATTCTTGACTTTTTTGTTTGTTTTCCAAGGAGATTTTCCTAACTTCATCTCTTAATTCTCCTATTATAATTTTTTTTTCTATTTTGCTTGTTAGAAATCAAGAGTTATTTACTGAACTCAGAATATTCTTTTATTGCACTCTAACATTTCTTGAATGTAATATTCTTTCTTATTTCCCTAAGGATAGGGAAATAATTACAATTATTTGCAGTTTTATTCTGGCCAACACAGTCTCTATCTCCCTTAATTTTGTTTGTTGGTTTGTTTTAGTGACTACTTTATGCTCAGAGCTTTATTAAATGTCTGATGATACTTGGTTGTCCATTCCTATTTGGGAGTGAGGAAGTAAATATCTAAATAGAATTTTGTTCATGGGTGGGGCTTATCCATTACTGAGCCTCATGGTTGCTTAAATGGAAGACCCTCAAGTATCAGTGCCTGTAGTCTTCTCTTCTGATCTAGTCAGTTTCTCCCAAGAGGATGCCTAGACGCTATGTGTGATGCCAGCGTGCTAGGAGTCCAGCAGCAGAACAGGGCTGGAGGTCAATGTCCAGTGCCGCAGAAAGGCAGCTAACCACCCTAATTGCTTTCTACAGCATGACCTCTGGTTTCAGCTGGGCCTGGTTTCTCTAAGTGAGAAACACTTTGATAGTAACCCTGCATAAGGGGGGAATCTCTGGAGGTTTGAATATCCCTTAAACAGAGTTTAAGCCAGGCCTCCTATTTTCCATTCCATCTTGCACCTTGGTTCTCAGAAATACCAGCTACCTCCAATTTTTGAGCCTTCTCCAGGTTCTTTGGCACCAATCCTCTTGCTTCTTACTAGAGACGCCTGTAGATTATTAGACTGAAGGTTTTCAGCAAAGCTACTTCAATTACCATTTGTCAACTCATTTTACATCTTCCATAGCTTTGTGGTCATCTCTCACCTGGTGTTGTTTTCTCTGCTTCCAAAGAGCTTATGTTCTAGCAGGGAAGACATATGCAAGCAAATAAAGTGCAAAATCATATAACGAGTTCACTAATAAAATTGTGAGTAGTGAATTACCCTTAAAATAAAAGGTAATTAACATTGTTTATAGGGGTCAAGGGTGGCTTCCAGGAGAATACAGTTTCTATTAGGTTTTGAAGAGTGAATAGAAGTTTTCCAGATGGATAGATAGAGGAAGAACATCTAAGAGGGATGGCCAGCTTGGGAAAAAAATAAAACAGCAGAAGAATCTGGCTGAATAACTAGAAGTAGTGAGGCATGATGTGAAGCAGGGGGACAGGGGGAGACCTGGAGCCATGATGGGGCCAGGACATGGGGATGGTTTGCCATGCTGAGAGGCTAACCTTATTTAGAGGTTGCAGGCAGCCACGAGAGGTTTTAGAGTAGGGGAATCATACAATCACAGCTACATTTTAGAATGACCGTTTGTCTAGTGAACATGATATAATGAATGTTCGTATCTTGGGGTATCCTCCATGTGGTAAGGAGTGGTCGCACACAATGCAGACTGATATTTTAGGAAAAAACAAATAAACATCTCTGTGAATGCTTGGCCACAAAAGATAATCGCTGAGGTTATTTTTTAAAGATCTCCAATTTTTGAGGTTCCCAAGAGACTTTGAGACTTCATTCTTAGACATACAATCTAGTGATTTTATTTTTGCCTTTTTTTTTCCCCCCAAGAAAAGACTCTATTCTCAACAGTTTAGTTAGGGTACGTGTATCATAATCACCAGGCATGGCATCAAACCTTCTCAAGAGTCTGAAACACCAGTCGTATTTCCTTGGCATCGATCTACTGCAAAGAGGAGGAGATGGGGCATTGAGGTCCTAATATGGGCCAGCATGTACACTAGGCAATGTGCTTGTATTTTTTATTTTCTGGTCCTTTCAACCACCTGTGGGGAATCTCTTCAACCCTATTAAACAGATGAGGAGGCCAAGGTTTGCAAGGTGAGGTTACCTGCTTGGATTCCATGACTGTCCAGTGGCCAAAGCAAATGGCAGAGAAATGTCTGGCTGCTTCCCTCCCACACCTTCTCACTATTCTATGCTCTGCCCTTGTTATTACAGCAGATTTCCTGAAGACGCATTGTCTGCTTGGCTACATCGGTACTTGGAGCTAGGAACCCTACTTAACGTCACCATATGACAGCTGAGCAGCTGAGGAAAACTTCGTTCACACGGAGACGTTATGACTTGATTAAGATCTTGCCATTCAACGATGATAGAACTGGAATTTGAACCCAGAAAACCGGCCTGGAAAGTGCGTGTTTCCCCACTGGACTAGGCACCATCTTCTCTCTTTCTTCCTTAAAAGTCCGTGAGGGCACGTCATCACTTCAAGAGTCAAGTTCAAGCTGCCTAGCAAGCGCACAAAGCATTTCGTCTCTGGCCCCTGCTCATTCTGTCTCCCTTTCATACATCCTGCAAACCTGGCACCTTGCTTGCAAATCCAGGAATCCAGCACACTCTCTCTTTTTACAAACTTTGCTTATGCTGGGGCCCTCAGGGCACCCTGCTAACCCTCACCTTCCAAAATGCCTGGGCATCAGCAATTGATTGTTCCACACAGAAAGAAAGTCAGCTCCTCTAGGAAACCCACTGCAGCCCTTCTACCCCCCACAAGCCCTATCCAAGATAAAATACAGGCTCTCATTGGACCCTGCAGGGACCCAGTGTGTGCCTCTTTTGAACTGAACATGCCCTTTCATAGTCACCTCTTTGATCACCATCTATCACGCCGTGTTAGAAGGTCAAGGACTATCTGATCAACCCTCTGCTTTTACCACTCCCAACACAGACTTTGGCACTTAGAAAGTACTTCAACATATTTATAGACAGAAAGAAAGAGAGAAGAAAGAGGAAAAGCAAGAAGAGAAAAAAACAAAACATAAAACAAAAACGTGAGCTGCAGTTGTCTGACTAATCTAAGCCCTTTTCATATTCATGTTAACATTCATATAAATACTGGAATTCTCACTGCCAAACTCAAGTTTGCAAAGCTTTAGTCTTTCATAAAATTACATCATTTAAGAGGAAATCACCATACTTTTAAAAAGACAAGCCAGATATAATACTAAGAAGTGTATAACAGGCAAATAATAATAATAATAATAATAATAACAACAACATTCAGAAAGGAATGGCCACAAATGTAATATTCACCCTCACACACACATATGTGCACCACAAAAGAGTCTGCTTTCACTGGATCTATGGCAATTGAAGTCATTAATTACAACCATTTCTAAATC
Organism: Papio anubis; assembly: GCF_008728515.1. Taxonomy (NCBI): domain Eukaryota; kingdom Metazoa; phylum Chordata; class Mammalia; order Primates; family Cercopithecidae; genus Papio; species Papio anubis. The sequence continues at coordinate 8,620,935 of NC_044982.1, read as the reverse complement.
TACGTTGACCAGAGTGGTAGAGTTTGTAAGATTAACCATGTTAATTGGTCTGTTATATGAATTCTAAAAATAAGATAATAGTAATTTATATCAAGTGGAAAACAAAACATAGGTAGGAATACTCTTCTAACTACTGGGAAAAAAACTTTTTTAGACTAATAAATCGAAAAAAAGAAAAAGAAAAGAAAGGAAACTTCTCAAGTGGTTGAACCAGTGTATTGTGGTCTGTTCAGAGAAACATTTTCATTCTCTTCAGTGTCAAAAAAGGAAGACCTTTCTTTGTATTCATTGACCAATATCACCTTATCCTCTCTCTCTCAACCCCACCTCAGCTTCTGTTAACCATTATTCTCCTTTCTAACTCTATGTAATCAACTTCTGTAGATTCCAGACATATGTAAGATCACGCAGTTATTTGTCTTTCTGTGCCTGGCTTATTTCACATAACATAATGCCCTCTAGTTCCATCCATGTTGCTGCAAATGGCAGAATCTCATTCTTTTTCATGGCTGAATAGTATTCCATTGTGCTTATGTACCATATTTTCTTGATCCATTCATTTATTTTTAAAAAGTCAAGAAACAAAGGAAGGCATTTGTAATGGAGGAAGGATTCTCTCCAAAATCTGCTATGTTGAAAAACATTTTCAGGCTTATGACATGAGGACTATTCTCCTCCTTCAAAGGTTGGCTATTTGCTACAGGAACAAAAGCATACTAGGGTAGTTTGGTCTGACGTGGATCTTCCCCTTTAAAGTCAAGCTGGAGGAAGCAAGTTGAAATCAAGATGGATAGGATGAGCAGTACAAAGAAACCTGTTCCACAAACTGAGAAATAAAACGTCATCTACATATAAGTTTTCTACCACTTACTGATATTGCCTTGCAGGTTAGGCCTTGTCACCTTGAAGTCTTAAGACTCTTACCATTGAGTACCTCCTTTGCTTAACTTGCCCTCCAACTACGATTGGCTACTGATCCTCTATTGGCTCCTTTACAAACTCTTTCCTTGAGGGGAAATAGAAAATCCAGGCAGGGTTTCAAGTTTATGTAAAGTCCTGCTGTGAAAACCTTACATTTGATGCTTCTTGTTCCATGAAAAAGTGTTTGAAGTAGACTCCAGGTACTACACATTCAAAAATAAATAATTTTTTTTTTTTAAGTCTGACTTTTCTTTGTATGGAAGAAGGGGAAGGAGACCATTGCCGGAGGCTGACTTCGTGTCCCAATGTCTAACATTATAAGAAACTTTATAGTTTTGATAGACTTAATCCCTACCACAGGAATGTATAAAATGGCAGAGTTCAACTGCCAGCAAAAACCAGGACCACACTAGGAAAGTCATCAGCTTTCAAGGAGCTACCTGCCAGGTCCTGTCTGGCAAAAACCCCAGCTAATGAAAAATTGCACAATATCCCAATGTATCAAGCTGGACTTGGCTTTGCACTGGGTCTATATAAGGTCTGGAGTGACCATCACTTCTAAGCACACAGCTTATCATGGCCAAGAAGCTCGATGTCCTTCAGAAGGGATGCGTATGAAGATAAGCTTTCCCAGAAATCCATTTGTGTTTTTGCAAATCCCCTGTGGGTTCTTACTGGTTCTTCTGGCTATCTGTGTGTGTGTGAGTGTATATGTCAGTACTTTCTCCTGCTAACATTTCTTTAATGGATTATGACAACTCATAGATCTTTCTTTGTCTTTCGTTAGTTGCTGCCGTTCAGACCGATTTTTGTCTTGCATATGATTTTAATACAGTGCTTGTAATATGATTACATTAACTGTTGAGCAATATCGCCTCAGCAGAACCAAACCACAGTGTTCTTTTTTTAACTACACTGAAAATGCCTTAGCTCTATCCACAGTGTTAATTCTTTATTGTCGCCATTAAAGTACATTGGGCAAGTGGATCGTGTTTGAAGACATGTATGTAAATATATATTTGGAAGATTGGATGAAATGGCTCAGGAGAAAGATGTGAAGGGGATAAATGAGACACATTTTTCTTGGAGTTGAAGAAAAGGTCTCCTTCCTCGCTTTAAAGATTCTGGCAATGTTTTGGAAATGTGCTCTCTTTCCAGTTTGGCCTTTGGTGGTATGAGCAGAAGTGGTTTCTTTTTACTAGTTCTTCAGAAAGGGAAATCCAATCCAGGATATCCAGGAGTTGCGGCCAGTGAAATGAGGGAAAGAACCTCTTCCACTGTGGTCTGTGTGAAGAAATATCTCTCTCTATGATTCTTAAGGTAAAATTAAGATTACCATTAGAAAAAGAAGAAGAGGAGAAAAAAGAGGAAGAAAAAGGATACATTGAGAAGGAGGACAAGAAAGAGCAGTAGCAAGAAGAAGAAGAAGGGAAAGAGAGGAAGAAGATTTGACTTGATTCCATTCATTTAGTACTTCTATGAGTGCTTCAGTCCCCTTAGGCAGCCGTAATAAATTACCATGAACTAGGTGGCTTGTAAACAACAGAAATTTGTTTCTTACAGTTCTGGAGGCTGGGAAGTCCAAGATCAAGGCACCAGCAGACTTGGCAAGTGATGAGGGCCTGCCCTCTGGTTCACAGATGACACCATCTCCACATGTCCTTGCATGGTTGAAGGGACAAGGCAGCTTTTGGGTTTCTTTTGTAAGGGCACTAACCTCATTCATGAAGGTGAAGTCCTCATGACCTAATCACCTCCACCTCCTAATATGGTCACTTCGGGGATCAGAATTTCAATGTGTGAATTTAGGAGGGACATAAACGCTCAGACCATAGCAATGAGTTCTAGAACTGTGTACATCTGTCCCAACTGTTTTATCTGCTTCCTTGTTTTCAGAACAGTTTGATGTCAGAACTTCTATCTGTCTTAATAAAGCAAAAAAGGTTCTACAATTCTGCTAACCACAGGATAAAAACTGTACCCCTTACACTGCCTCTTGACATGGAAATATTCTAAGAATTGTTTTCTTCAGACCACATAGCTAGAATTTTTCTTTTGACCCAGAGAAGGTAGTGATGTTTTCATTTAGAGAAAATGTATGTGTGTGTGTGTGTGTGTGTGTGCACTTGCAGACATAGAAGGAGTTCTCTACCAGAGGAGACAAACACATTATAATTTATCTTCTGGTTCCTGCTTGTAATTCTTTTTAATGATTTATCTATTTTTATTTTTTCTGTTCATAGGCTATGGTTACAACTGCCTATTTTTAGACTACTTTATTGAGATATAACTAATACACAAAAAACTGCACATATTTAATGTACACAATTTAATGAGTTCGAACAAACGCATATACCCTCGAAACCATCACTACAGTCAAAGTAGTTATCATATCCATTGTGGTTCTTTTTAGAAGACACAGAAGCCACCCCAAATTTCTGGTCTATCCCCAAACACTCAAACCCAAATGGCTGAGATTTGTTTACTTTTTATTGTTATTTCTTCTTAACATATTATGAGTATACCATATGTGAATATATACTTTTTCTGTGAATTTTTGTTTCAGGTTCATGTCTGATGCTTTTTTCTTGACTTAGAGACTACAGATCTGATATGGACAACAAACGATGACCCCATCCTTATATCTCTGGAGTAGCTGCTAATGATTTCAATGATTAAACAAATGAATTCCATAAAACTGCTTTCAGCAACAATTCCATTATTTCCTCTGTCTCCAGCTTCTCATCCTTCGATTCCAAGGCAGAAGGGTCTTCTGCTATCGGCTGATGTGCCTGCAAAAGGTCATCTGGAAATAGTCTCTTTCTTTCCCTGCTATGGAGGATGTGGCCTGTTTCCAGCAAGGGACACATTCATGAACACTCCTACTAATGATTTCTCTTGGCAGTGACACTTGCTAGCCCTATCCAAGGGGTCTTTAGTTCTCAGAATGTCAAGAACAGCCTATGCTGACGACCGGCAAGGTGTTGCTGCCCACAGTCCTGAGTCAGGGCTGACTAAAGAGACCCATCGTTTTGAAGTGCCTTGGGAGGTAAATCATTTTTAAAAACTGAACCTACTTACTTGGCAACGCCTGCTCAAACTTAACAAAAGGGTCAAGAATACTTCCCTTTAAAGATCCAAACTATAACAAGGACATTCAGAAATCATATTTTATTTGAGAATACATGAAAACTAAAAGCAGAGGGGCAGTGATGTGCCAGTAATGTTTACCAACTGGCTCCTAGTGAAACACTGCTGTGAGCTGTGGCATTAGCCTCTGCCTGTGGTGTAAATTCCTTCTGCCATGGCCAATGCCAAACTGCCAGCATGACATCTCTGAATCTGGCATTAGGAAGAGGTGCCTGCAGTTGGTCCTCTCAAGCCAGGACTAGCCAGTCATAGCCAGGACTAGCACAGCCATGCTATAGACTGTGAAAGTGGAGGGAGCAAGCACAGAACTTGGGAACAGGAGATGTGGGTTGGATTTTCCAGATATGATCTTTCCCAGCTTAGATAAGTTACTTTGGATCCTCTGTGAGTGTGTCTAAAACATACCAGAATGAGCACTTTATAGCAGGGCTTTGATGAGGATCAAATGAGAAAACAGTTGGGGTCATTTTCTCCAGCAAGAGCAACTTTGTCTTCACCACCAACTAACATGACAGGGGAATGCACTGCACCATGAGCTTTTCAGCCTCATGCAGAGGATGGAGCTCATTTCATCCTGTCACATCTTCCAATGTGGGTGGTGTCATTTCTATCTCACAGAAAGAAAAACTGAGTCTTAGAGTGGTGAATAACCTCTCCTCCTCATGCCAGTGAAAGATACCAGCTCAAGTCAGCCAGTCTGCAAAGCCTACTCAGTTCAGCCCCATGAGATCCTTAGTGGTTTTAGCTTTTAAACTGGAAAAAATATTCATTATAGACAGGGGAAGATCCCCTTGAATCCTGAAACTGTCACACACCTCCTCAAGAGAGGGAGGTGGCTAACACCCCCCAATGCTATGCCATCTGAATGCCGTTTTTTTTCTCCTCTCATCAATTAAAAAGTGCTAAGTTGTATGCAAGAGACGTTGAGTCATAACCTGCATTCTTTGAACACAAGGTCAGTTGCTTTCAGGGAAGTACGAAGAACGGCTAGCCATATCATTAAGTGATTTATGTTTTACTCCTCAGAGAGGTCACATACAGAGGTCACAAATATGAAGTTACAGAATCCTGGCTTCTCCTCCCATCTCTTCTACTTACACGCCAGATGGCCTTGGTTGAGTCACTCCTCAGAGTATCAGAAAAGCCTCATCTATAAGCCAAAGGTATTCATAAATTCTTCATTCACTCATTGTGTCTCTGTGTGTATGTGTGTCTCTGTGTGTGTGTCTGTGTGTGTGTGAGAGAGAGAGAGAGAGAGAGAAAGAGACAGAGAGAGAGAGAGAGACAGAGACAGATACAGAGAGAGAGACAGATACAGAGAGAGAGAGAGAGGCAGGAGAGAGAGAGAGAGACAGAGAAATGATTCAGATAATGATTGTAAGCTCCTTGAGAACAAAGCTTTTAATAGGCTCAAATCTTCAGGATTTATCAGCACTACTACTGTCCCTATTTGATGAATGAGCGAGTCAAGTACTTGGAACAAAAATTGTCACCCAGACAATTAGTAGGTGACTGTTATATTTATTCTGGTTCCAACAATCCTGTAAAATCACTCTTAGACTTTTGGAAAGTGACAGCTGTAGTTTTACAATTTCCAAATTGAGACTAGACATAAGTATATTTTTTAAGATGAGTTTACTTTCAATGTAAACAACCTTTCCAAAGCAGCAACAACAAACACCCAATAAATTGGGAATAAACAATACACTGCAAATTGCATCCCCAATAATCTATCATGCATACATCTCCTATGGATAATGCAACATCACAATAACCCTTTGGTTTAATTGGGCTTGTGAGCAGTAGCATATGCATCAAAATGGCCCCATTGACATTGTTTTGCACCCAAGGAATCAAATTAATGCCTACTAGCATACTAAGCACTATGTGGTCCTCTCTGCCTTGGAAGTGCACATGTGTTGCTATTAGCATTAACAGGAGTCAGGCCTGGGCTTTGAGGAGTGTGAACACCCCCCTGGGGTGCAGTAGAGAGGCCAGGCAATATTCTGCTGATTTCAGTGGGACTGTGTGTTCTTTGAAAAGCCCTGTAATGGTTCCAGAGGATATCTCTCCAGGTCTGGCTGCAATGTTAATAGATGTGTCTAGTAATAACAGCCTAATTATATGTGTGAGCATATAATATTGACATATACAGTATATCTTCCCCATCTTTGCCTCCAAACCACAGGGATGCCCTCTGCTAGGAACAATAGGAGCGTCTCCATTATCAGATGACCTCGCCTCATGTTAGCGGTGCTCATAAATACTAATCTGGCCAATTCCATCTCCTTTGGCGCCAGAAGGGCAGTTTAATTCTAGATGCTTCAACCCTCGTTCTCAGAGAGCAGAGTATTAAGCAGTGCTGATATGACTATCAGATCTAATACATTTTGCACCATCCTTCCCTAGAATGGATTAAAGTGCTGGTCTCTCACATCACAAGGCAAAGCAGGGAATGAAATCATTACATCATGCTGGCATCCCCAGGAAGAGGAAATAAATAATGATGTGGACTTGCCTCCTTCTCCACAGGGCAGATGGTCTGTGTCCAGCAGGCCTACCTTGCGGAGAGCCCAAGGAACGCCCCTGCCCTGCCACCTGCATGATGCAAATCAACTTCTCAGACAAGCCCCCATTCATTGTCAGGCTGGAAACCCAGCCTTCCCAAGGCCTGGAGCCTGGAAGCTGAGCAGCACTAAGCAATTATCTGTTTTGAAGGAATACACTGATTTGACATTCTTAAGGAGTCACAGACGTCTGATTTCATAATATAATTTGTAGAAGTAAAAAAGGCAAGTTAAACATTTGCTTACACATATCATGTTTACATGTGTTCAAAGAACTTTCCAAAACTTTGCAGTCTCATCCAACTGCATCTTTTTTAAGCTCGCTTCGCTCTCGTAGGTTTGCAAACAAATTCCACAGCACATTCAACCGCAAATTGATTTACTTTTGGGGAAACTCCTTGAGTTTCACGACTTTCTTCTTGCTGTTTAACGTACACACAGATGCAAAAAAGAAAAAACAATCTCCTAACACAGGAACACAAATCTGGCATCCGGAGGAGTCGATTTTTTCATTTATTCTCAAAGTGAAGGGAAAGCAGTAATGGAAGTGATCCAGATTACCGAGGAGTGTGCAAATGACTTCTTGGGCCCCGCTGGCAGTGTGACTGACAGCCGAATCCTGGGGCAGAGCAGATGAGGGGGAGAGGAGCATCTTCACATGAAGGAAGGCCATGTTTCATTTATGACATAACCTGGATGTTCATCTTCCCATCACTCCCTGGACGGCACTGCCACCCTCTCTGCATTCAAGTGCAGGAGGCATTTCAACTACCTGTCTCTCTTACCTTCCACCAGATCAGTCCCCAGGTGCCACTGACGGTGACTCTTCCATGTCTCTTGAGTGCTCTCCCCTTGCCCAGCCTCATCCAGGCCACTCCATCACTGAGCACTTGGGCTCCTACAGCAGCTTCTCTGTGATCTTACTGCCCCCTGCCTCCTGCCATTCCATCTCTCGTTCCCCATCACTGCCAGATAGAATTCTAACTTCAACATCTGATCCACGGGCCATCTCTTTGGCATGACTTTGAAGGTCTTTCATGGTCAAACCCCTGCTTTCTTTCCCAGCTTCCTCTCCATGAGCGTACCTCACACTACATGCCCCAGCCAAGTTCTGCGTGTGTTTGTTCTGCCCACCCTCCACGACTTTGGCACATGCTATTCTTTTGACCAGGGATATCCTGCTGCCATTTTTCCACCTGGAAAACACCTACTTGGTCTTCAAAACCGGCTCCGATTCCATTCCTGGAAACCATCCCTGAATCCCCAAGAGGGGGTTAGGACTTATTTCCCTATGTCTTTAGCATCCTACACTTCCGCACCTTTGCAACTGACACTTTATGTGATTGTTTGCCTATTTAATTAGTGTCTGTCTCATTCAAATTGAGTTGTCAAGAGAGCTGGACTGTGTCATGGGTATGCAAAACTATCTCCTTTAGAACCATGTTTTTGTTACTCCTCTCTATACAACATCAAACATAGTTCCCAGGATGTGTTAGATACTGCATAGGGATTTTCAAGTAAATGAATGGACACACAAATTACTGAATTAGATCATGAAAATGGACAGGTGTGTACCCACTCAAAAGGCTCTGGGTCAGACTATTCTACCTGCTGGAGGCCCCTCACGAAGTGATCTAAACTTACTGCCAAGGAGTTAGATCACAGAATGCTGCGGGCTCCATGAGTGGTGAGAGGGGAAACTCCAGGGGTCTTCCTAAAGCAGCCTCATTGCATTGGTCCCTCATCCTCAGACTTCATCCTTCATTTCCGCCTAGGCAGAGAACCCTCTGCCACTGCACCTGGTGACCTCACCCTGAAGATGCTGGAGGGATCCCTCAGAGGAAGTGAGTGTGTCATGAGAATGCTAACCCCTGGAAGGGGCCGGAGGGCCCAAGAAAAGGAGGGCAGGCTGCCCTTTCTTCCAGCAGAGATGTCCAAGAGCTTACCTGGCCAAGGACCTCAGTGTACTGAGCTGACTTCTGGAACCTTGGCTACAGTTTCAAAACATTCCCCTGCCTTCCGTTCTGCTTCACGAGACAGGGAGCAACATATCCGACCCACTGTCTCCAGGTGTGCATCTCATTACTTGCAGGGCATCTCCAGCAGCCTAGTGGTGATGTCAATGATGAAACTTCCAAGGAAAGGGCTTCACCAAATGCAACATCAACAGCATGGAGTTAGGGAGGCCAGCGTTTACCAACAAACGCGTCTTCCAATCTGCCTGACTTCTGTCCCTGAATAAAGGAGCATATGTCCAGCCTGGTGTCTTCCAAGGTTTTCAGTTTTGCTTTTGTTTATGTGTTTTCAAGAAGTTTATAAATAATCCAGTGTCTGGGCCCTAAAGGGTGACTCCAAAAGATCTCACTTGTGTGCGACCTTGTTGGCGGCCGGCAGCTCCAGGCAGCCCTCCTCCGAAGCCAGAGCTCTGCTATTAGGGCTTGGAAACCCACAGCATTAATAGGAACCAGGCAGGGAAAGTGAAGTTGAGACCAGGAATGTGTCGGGAGGCTTCCAGCTCCGCTCAGCTGTGTGAGGCCTGGGCAAGTCACGCATGGCCGCAGCTCAGCCTGGGGTGCTCCAGGCAGAGGGGTTGGCAAGGGGGTGGGTCTCAGGCTTTCTGGGTGTATTTGTCCAAGTGGCTGACTGTCAGAACCCCCTCCTTGCTCTGGTTCCTGGGAGTTAACCTGGTGTTGAAACCCTAGACCCTCGTGTGCCTCAGCCAGAATCTGGCCATGGATTGGAGGTCTTCGATCTGTTTTTCAGACCCCTGCTTACAGGTCCTGCTGTGCTGGGGGAGTGGGTCTGAACGGGGCAGAGCAGACTCTGGGCAAATGCTTCCTGCACTGGTCTGTGTTACCATGCAGCATGCTAAGGGCTGCAGACCTCCAGGCATGACTCATGGACCAGAAGGAAGCAGGCATGGATGCTGACCTCCAGGGTGGTCACCCAACTGAACCACCCACAGAAAGTTAATTGGATGCCATCAATCTGCTGTGGTAACTTAGAGAGCCTCAGAAGAGCAAAGGAACAGAGAGGATAGATTTTAGCAAGGCTGTGGCCCTGATGTTCCCTCACTGGCTCCAACTTTTGCTAAGAGGCATGAGATACCATCAGGTATCTGATGGTGTTGAATCCTACAACACCATCAGGCTCCACTCTGCTCCATGCTACATCCCACATGTATGCCACCTTGGAGCTGCCACATCCCAAGGGGTTCAGGGTCCCTCCCATTGGGAAGCACAGTGTCTAGGCTCTCTTCCATCCACACAGTGATTACTGCTGACTGTGGTGCCACCATTGGAAAGCTGTGTTTCCCCAGCCAATGACACTGCTCTGGTCAAGGGATGTCAAGGTGGGCAGGGTGGGAGTGGGGGTTGAGAAGGAAACCCCTGTGATGTCCAAATCATAACTAGCTCTCAGGAGCTGAGGGGAGTGGAGGCTGAGCATGGCAGGGGTCTTCAGGGCCTGGCAATGCATTTGACACTAAATACATGATAAACGGATGATTGACCAGTAGTTCACTTTTCTACTTTTCTATTTGTGTCTTTTACTTTGTTTTTACAATGCTGGAGTGATTCCTAAGGCAGGACTGTCAAGTGAACTTCTGATAACATTCACAGTGTCTGCCACTGTGAATATTAGGCAGTTTCTGTGTGTGCACTCAAGTCAAGAGTGGCTATAGTTAACAATAATATATTATTATAGCTTCAGATGGCTAGAAGAAGGATATTGAATCTTCCCAAGAAGTGATGAATGTTTGAGATGATGGATATGCTAATTATCCTGATCTGATCACCACACATTATATATATCAGAATATCACTGGTGTACCACGAAAATATCTATAATTATTATGTATCAATTAAAAATTAAATAGTGGATATATATAATTCTTAAGTCATAAAAGATAGTTTAGACAATTTGGCAAACACAGAATAGATAAGAAAATAGAAATCGTACATGATTGCATCACCCAGAAGTAAAAACTGTTAACATCTTGCTATACTTCATTTTTCCAGCACATATTATTTTACACAGTTGAGATCACATTGAATAAACAATTTTGCATCCTGTTTTCTCCAATTAATTTGTATTGTAAGTAGTATTTCCCCTTCCTAGGGAAGGTAATTTTGTTTTAGGTTAGGTTTGATTTTGTCTAATCAAGATACATTTTTAGTTTATTTGATAGAGTGGCAGAGAACAGAATTCCTGAGATAACTTTATGGACTTCAGCTGTTGATATTTGCTTATTCCCTGGATTTCTACAGCCTACTGGTAGTTTGCATCAAAAAGAATAAAATCATCTGCCACCATGCCCAAAATACTGGGCAACTCTGTGAAAGGAAATGAACTACCCTAAGCTAAGAGATAGCTGAATTCCCCCTTACAAAAGAGCTATGTAGCACTCAGAGAGACAACGGATTCCAATGTCACAAAGCCACTAAAGCCGGCTCAGAGACTGAAGCAGGACAGAGAGTTTCTTCAAGACACTGCTCCTGACAACTCAGTGGCTAGGCTGCCTGGATGATTTACTTTTATTTTGTATCCTGCTTTTGATTAGCAACTTTACTACTACCTGTATTGATTTACTCCAGGAGTGGATATCCACAGGTAAGAGATAATCTTATCCAACTTTAAGTAAGCATGGTGTTTCTTAGCTAAATTAAAGGCATTCAGACCAGACCTGGATGAAAAGTTTAGTGAGATTTCAATTGATCAGTCCAAAAGGAGACAGGCATATTTTCCCCCTTTTTAGTTGAATAGGTGTGAGTTTTGGAATATGAGACTATAAGAGGCGGGAAATAGTGGGGTAAGAAGCAAACTGAATCCTACAACAGCATCTGACTTTTATTTTATTGTGCAGGGATAAATTTTTTAAAATGCTGGGTTGAGCATTCAATTTACCAATTTGTAGATATGCCCATATTTGTGGAGATACACAACGGTTCATTTTACCTGTGAGTTTCTCCTTTGTGTAACATACCATGCCAGATGAAGCAATTCTCAAATCCAAAGACAAGTTATGTCTCAGACTTGCATCCAGGAGCTTTGTAGCCATGAATCAAGGAAAAAAATGGGAGAAACTGCTATAATGTTAATAGATGTTACAGCTAAAGCAGAACTATAAAAGGCAGAGGACCCTTATTTCTATGTGGACATCAGAATAAAACCTCATACATCCTAAAGAATGGTAATTAGATCAAAGAATGTTAGAGACAGGCATGGGTTTTGGAATTGTTTCTTAGCTGGGTGGCCTCGGACAAAGCCTTTCCTCTCTCAACTCCTCCATGTTGTCATCTGTACAGTGGGACCAGTGTTGGCTCCCAGTCTCTGTGCCTGGTGAGGCTGTTGTGAGAAATCAATGTCATCATGGACAAAAGCACTCTGCATTGTACTTGCGTACATTAGGTACTCACTGAAGGGCAATTGTAGGGAGGATAAAGTTATTATCATTCACTATAATCAATAAAGGTTTCCATTTGATACTAACACATCAGATTCTAACCTAGGACTGGTTTTGGCGACTTCTCCCATAGGTGGCTATCCCAGTCCAGTTGGGGTGCCTGAAAAGGAGAAAACAAAGTCATACCTGCTTATGGAATACCTACTATGTGCCAGTGTAAATGCATTTCCTCTAACTCAACAACCATTTGGATAATGACTGGGGTTTGAAGGAATGACCTGCCCCCGCTTACACACAAGGCAGGGGACACACTGTGCACACCTCTCCATGCTCATCCTTTCTCTCACAGGACTGGAGAAGATTCCAGGGGATGACATGAGCCAGGATCAGATGCTTCACGTATCTATCCTATCATTACTTTATTCTTGCCTTTAAAGGTTACTGGACTCCTACGAGTCAGGACCTACGGTGGGTGCTGGGGTATTGAGCTGAATGGACCCTTTCTTTCTTATTTCAAAGGATTTCATATTCAGAGGGGTGAAGGCCACATGGAAAGTAAATGCAGCGAGTATAATAAAGACTAAGAGAAGAGTGCTGAATATGCAACCTCCCCTCCCCTTTCCCTGCCTCTCCACCCTAAACACGTATTTTTCCTCCTTGTCTGGATTGTCTCTAATATCTCTGTTTGGACAAAGCCTTGAACTTCCATATCCACTTTGACCTGGGAAACAGCTTCTCTGCTTACTTATGACTGACTGAGGCCCTTCTGCTGGGGGCCTTTCTTCTCTCTGACATTCTAACGAGGACCTATATAGCCCATTACTTGATGTGCAAGTGCCACTTTGATCCTGTAGTTGTTTCTTAACTTAATCTTGGCTTATATTTATGGGTCTCCCTCTAGCTGAAGATCTACAAGCTCACAATTTTCACTTTCCTCAGCACCGTCCTCACAGCAGGCACACAGTAGGTGCACAGTAGGCACACAGTAGGTGCACGGTAGGCAGTTAGCAGAAATACTGTGATTTGCCAACTTTGAAACCTTCTGAGAGTAGAACAGAATGGAGACACACATAGCCACAGAGAGAGAGGGCTGGTGTGAAGTATTTCCTCCAGTCACAATGTGGAGTTCTTGAACAGCCTGTTTCCCTCAAGGGAGCATGGAAATTTGATGGACAACGGAATCAGATCCAAGACAGCCTCCAGGACTTTTGGTGAACCTTATTCAGTCAGGAGAAATGTGAGAGAAACAAGAGAAAGGTTTCAGTGTATTAGAAACAGAATATGTCTATTAGTGGGACCTTTCTATATTAGTAGATCAGCACAGAGAGCTGGGACAGTGCTGCCAGAACTGAACCAGTCAGAAAGTTAGTTGCAATCTCCTCTGTCTAGATGGTCAAAATGATTGGATTTTCTTTGCCGATGTGGAATGATTGAAGGCAGATCCACATTGCCAGTTGTTGATTGATGTGTGCGTTTTGTCAATCCACTCACTGCATGAGGTTTCATGTCCACTCAGTTTGGCTTCTTAGGAAACCTTCGAGTGCCAATCTCAAGCAAAGGACCAGACAAGATTCTGTGCCAGTGAAACTGTCCCTTAAATCAAGTCAAGCCGTGAAACTGCTTCTACCAGTCATGACTCATGACTTGGGCTTTTGTCTTTCCTTCCTTCCTTCCTTCCTTCCTTCCTTCCTTCCTTCCTTCCTTCCTTCCTTCCTTCCTTCCTTCCTTCCTTCTTTCCTTCTTCTTTCCTTTTTTTTTTTTTGAGATGGAGTCTCGCTCTGTTGCCTAGGCTGTAGTGCAATGGCGCAATTTCGGTTCACTGCAACCTCTGCCTCCAGGGTTCAAGCAATTCTCCTGCCTCAATCTCCCAAGCAGCTGAGACTACAGGCACGTGCTGCCATGCCCAGCTAATTTTTTTGTATTTTAGTAGAGATGAGGTTCCACTATGCTGTCCAGGCTGGTCGCGAATTCCTGAGCTCAGGCAATTTGCCTGCCTCGGCCTCCCAAGGTGTTTTTATTTCTTTTGTGTTTACTTTTGGGGTTGTTTCTTTGTTTGTTTTTGTTGAATTCAGACTTAATATTGTCATCCTCTCTGCATCGGCTCTTTTGAAAGGTAAGATTTGCAGACTTCTTCGTCAGCTTTAGGCTCTAGGGAGCACAGAGTTGCCAGTGAAGAGCCTCTGTGGGTTCTGCTTAGGCTCCAGCTAGAAGAAGCCTAGGTTATTTTTGCTGCTTGCTGACTATGGTGGCCCTTTGGAAGTGTGAGCTTGACTATATGCCCAGATCTGGTGGAAGGTGTCTATATGTTCCCTTGAGATGATCCTCTTGGCAAAAATAAAGCAAGATGAAGGAATGGTTTTGTGTTCATTGCTTCAGGCAACTCTACTTACATGTTTATCGTGTGTCAGGGACCATAGGAAGGACTAATGAAGAATAGATTTATAGGGAAGAGCTTCTGTCCTCGAGATCCTTGAGGCTGGCTGGTCAACATGAGGATGACCATGCAAGAGGCGCCTTCTGTGGGTGTGAAGTGGTCCAAACTAGAACCTGACTGAGCCTAAGTAGGATGTAGTAGTTATGAACTCTGACTTTGAGGTCAGACAGAAAATGGGTCCCAACCTCAGCTCTGCCCTATTTTAACTAGGCGTCCTTGGACTTGGTTTTGCTATGCAAATATTTCTGGGTTTGAATTTTCTTTTCTGCTATAAAATGTAAGATCAGGTAAAGTCTGAAAAGCACTTAGCTCCCAGCCCAGCACATAATTCCTGCTGCACACATGTGAGCTTTGTCATTATCATCACTATTATTGTTGTTATTACTATCATCATCATCCTCCTCATCATCTGTATTTACTGAATGAGAGAAGCCTTCACAATAAAAGAGATGATCAAAAAAGATTTGGAAAGACTGCCAGGGTTTGCCAAGGTACCTGAAGCCAGGAACTCCTCCCAGAGAAAAGAAAGAGTTTGTGCAAAGACTCAGAACATTGAGCGCAGGCTGGGCTATTTTCTGGGATTGGCAATAGTAAAAATGACTGGATTTCTTGATTTTTTCTGGGTAAAAGGTGTTGGTGTACGAGTCTTTTGAGGATCTAAGGCATAAAATAATAGATGGTGGTCAAACCATAAGAGGCCTTGAATGGTATGCTATGAAGTATTATTATTACTCTGGAAATAAGTAGAAGTTATGGACAACATTGGATCAAAGTTTAGCGTGACTGCCAGAATGAAATCTGGGTTAGAGGGGAGCTTGGAGACACGTATGTCTAGAGAGTTCAGGAAGGATAAGGTACTCAAAGAAGCGGGCTAGCACTAAAAGCAGCCAAAAAAAGGAAATATAAGAAAGTTGACTAAAGTTTTCCTCCAAGGGCCATAAGATGGACTTTATCCCCCTCATACACCTGAAAAGCCTTTGCCTTCTTTAGTTCATGAAACAAATTTGCAAGAAATTATATAACTGCAGGACTGAGTCTCAGCTGACTGCAGATTTAAAATGGTGAAGTCTCTTTTCTGATGTCTCAGTTTGTTGGCCATGAGTGGACTGAATCCCATACAGCCAGGAGAATCTACTTCCAAGATTTACTCGCCCCTAGCAAATGACATATGCAAGTCCAGATCTCTTAGAAGATCGGAAATAATTATTTGGAGAAAAGAAAAGAAAGGAAAGGAAAGGAAAGGAAAGGAAAGGAAAGGAAAGGAAAGGAAAGGAAAGGAAAGGAAAGGAAAGGAAAGGAAAGGAAAGGAAAGGAAAGGAGAGGAGAGGAGAGGAGAGGAAAAAAAATGTATGATTTCTTCCTGGAGTACTAAGTTTCCTGGTTCTATTTAGAAGACATTATAATTTAAAAATGTACGCCCCCATCTTTTCAGGAAGATCTCTACTGTATAATGTGACAGACTCCTGAAACATTGCTTTTAGTTTATTCAGAGCTGGTGCTAAGAATATGAAGATGAACCAAATGTTGTTCCTGCCCTTAGGGAGCCTGGTGTCCAGCACAGGGCACAGACATGGAAGTGATAGATTGAAGGTTTTGTGGTGACAGGAGTGGGCACAGAGAGGAGACGCATCCTTGTCTGCCTGGGAGAAGAAAACAGAGCTTTGCAGGAGGATAAAGACAAGCCGTCTATGTCACAGTGGTGGAGATGCATTTGCCATATGGTGACCATATTTTCTGAATCAAAAATCGAGATGCATGATCTGACACAAGGTTTGATGATGGGACAGAATTTTTGAAATCAAGGCTGTCCGAGGAAACCCAGGACATATGGCCGCCATAACCAATCATTACTGTGCACACAGGGGGCATGGTTTGATCCACGAACAACGAAAGCCAGAATTCAAGCAGGCAATTTATGTCAATGCTTGACTCCATATGTGGCAAGCTATATTTTCTGACCCTATCTATTGGCCTGGCCACGGCTGGACACTCATTCATTCAGAGCAATCCTAAACAAAGTTGGGCATGCTGGAATGTAGCAGACTTTAGAAACTACCTGGTCCAAACTGCACCTTACCATGCCAGTGGAGAAACTGAGGCTCAGAAAGGGGAAGTGACACCCTCAAAACTATGCAGAACAGAGCTGGGTCTGGGTGCTTTTCCTTCCCTTCACCAGGGCTGGATTTGAGGGACGCAGCAGAAAAGCCCATGAATTGAGAGAAAACCTGACATGCCAGCCTTGGTGTCACTAAGGCCACAGTCAGCAGATTCACTCCTGACTGAACAACCAAAGTGTCATATTTGATGGCCTTGAGCTCAGATCTCTCCAGAATATTGATGAGGCTGCCAAGCTGAATGTGAGAATGCCAGGCTGTTTAAGACGCAAAGGAGGTTGTTGTAACACGATTTGTCAATGCCAAAGAGTTCGAAGGACTCTGAGTCTTCAACATTATATTCTACTGATCTTTCTCCATTGGTGGTGAAGCTATAATGAAAAGAGAAAGCTCATAGAAATAGAGTGAGGTATTCACGTACACGCATTCAGGAGAGAGAGCCGAGTCCCGGCCGGACAAGTGGAAGATCAAAAGTCCTCCTGCCTTTCCCCAAGATGGCACTGGAGAGGGAACCCACCTGACAGCTACACCCATTGATCTTGAATCTCTGGTCGTTCTGACTTGGGAAGAGGCTGAGCTCCAGACGTACATGCTGCCAAGAAACACTTAGTGCCTTCACAGCCAAAAAAAATGTAACACGCCTGCCCAGCATGTGAGAAGGGCAAAAAAAGAGAAGTGGTTTTTCTTCTGGGGCTGACAAAACCCAGCCCAGAACGCTGAGATTAAAATGCATGACAGGCATTCTCTCCCTGATGCGGGTCTGGACTGGAGAAATAATTTAGAAGAACTGATGGAATGACCTGTGCTTGGCATGCATGCCTCTTCCTCTGGAATTCCGGCATAGTCCCACCTCTGGGATCCAGAGCTGGTTGTGGGCATGTGGTCCAAGCTGAGGATCACTCATGTGTTTTCCTTCCTTTCCTCTCCTCTCCCTTCTCTTCCTTTTCCAGTCTTTATTTTTCTCTACTCATCTCATTTGTTGTCTTTTGTCTTTCTTCTGTTTTCTTTTCTCTTCTCTTCCATTTCTTCCCATCCCTTCTCTTTTCCTTCCTGCCTTCTCTTCTCTCTTTTCTTTTCCTTGTATTTCTCCCCATCTGGGATAACATATAATGATGCAAATTAAATATAAATTGCTTTGTGCCCAGATGGTGTTGGGATCTGAGACGCTCTCCCAGCTTACTGATCGTTCTTAGCCATCCATTCAATATTTTCATCCATCTACCCGTCCTACCCATCACCATCTCCTGCCATCCTCCCAGCCAAGCATTTATCTATCCTTCTCTTCAATTCACATCATCAAGAGGCATTTCCTGAATCACCTATAAGCACCAGGCACCCAACAATACGCTATGGCAACAGAAATAAATATGACCTCGACCTGGAATTTGAGAAGTCACCCAGTCTAGGAGGCAAACTTATAATTATTATTCAGTAAATGTCTGATAAGGGCACAATATTCAGTCCATCAGTCTATTCTGTGCAGTCTTTTTTTTAAATTTATTTTTAGAGACAGGGCCTCATTTTGTTGCCTCAGCTGCAGTGCAGTGGCACTATCATAGCGCACTGCAGCCTTGAATCCGGGCTCAGGGGATCCTTCCTCCTTAGCTTCCCAAGTAGCTGGGACTGCAGGCATGTGCCACTATGCCCAACTAATTTTTAGATAATTTTGTAGAGAAGGGTCTCACTATGTTGCCCTGAATGGTCTCAAACTCCTGGGCTCAAGTGAACCTCCTGCCTTAGTGTCCCAAATGCACTGAGATTACAGGCCTAAGCCACTGCACCCAGCCTCGATGTATTCTTTAGGTGAATAGGAGTTAGTCCTCTGAAGGGGAGTGAAAACACCAACTCTCTAAGTTGAAGGAGCACATAGGAGGTGCACATAGGGTGACGATGAATTGTCCTGAATTGCCTGGAACTGAGGGGATTCTTGGGATGCAGAACTTTCCGTTTTAAAGCCAATACAGTCTCAGACAAACCAAGATGGATTGGTCACATTGTGTATGCATTGGTCTGTGTGGCAGGCATAATAACAGCCACCCAAAGGTGTCCAAATTCTAATTTCTGGAATCCTCAAGTATGTCACCTTATAGGCCAAGAGGGACTTTGCAGATGTGATTAAGTAAAGGATTTCAAAATGGGAAGATTATTCTGGACTACAAGTGTCCTTAGAAGTGAATGAAAGAAGGGGGTGCAAGTCAGAAAAGGAGATGTGCTATGGTAGCAGAGGTTAGAGTGATGCAGTTGCTAGAAGTGCCCCACAGCCAAAGCAAGCAGGTGACCTCTAGGAGCTGGAGAAGGCATGGAACAGATGTTCCCCCAGGGCCTCCCAAAGGAACACAGCCCTTCTGATGTCTTGATTTTAGATCCATGAGACCCATTTTGGGCTCTGACCTCTAGAACTTTAAGACAATAAACGTGTGTTGTTTTGGCCACTAAGTTTATGGTAACTTGTTACAGCAGCAATAGCAGACTAATACACTCTGCTTTCCAAAAAATCCCCCAAAGACTTGGATGCAGGTTGCCTTGCTGCCTTTCCATTGCCCCAGGGCAGATTCTGGTTTCTCCCAAAATACCATTCCTTTATTAATGAAGGAGGCAGTGTGGGAAGTATTGAGAGCACATTGAAACACAACCATTTACTTATCATCCTGCTTAAGTTGGAGCATTAGAGTGGGAATCCAGATGCTTCAGCTGCATGTCTGGCTCTGCCTTTCCTTGCTCTGTCAGCTTGGTCTACCTCCCTGGAATCTCGGTTCTTACTTATCTCAAAAATGAACTAAATAATACAGAATTATCATCTCAAATGTATGAACTTTGGTACCGTTCTTAAGTGATCATGCATTCGTAATGTGTTCGTGACTGAGTCCAGAGCATATGCATTTTTGGGGGGTGACATCACACCCAAGAGAATTAAAATGGATTCTTGGAGGAGGGGCTCTTACTGTTTCTATGTTTTAGAAACAGGTGTACAGATGATACATAACTGAATACACAGTATACCTGTGATATGGAAGGTTCATGGGGTGGTGACTAGGAAACGTGTCACACGTCTCCTTCTAGGTGTGCTAATGGCAAAGGAAAAGGCTGAGAATCATTTGTCTAGTGATTGCACTACCTGTTGCTATTTGATAACATGTGTTCAAGGGCACGGGAAAGATGATGAAGCAGAGGAATCTCAGGAACTTTCTGGAGTTTGATGAATATAAATCCAATTCTTCACATGGTTGTAGATCTGTGCCACTCTGAGATCAGTCTCTTTATCTATGACAGAAGATAGAACTCTCCTTGGGTGGTTGTTGGTATTTCATTAGATAAGGCAGAGGGAGATACAGATATACAGGCAAATACAAATTGGCACAGGGCCTGGCCTTCAATGATGTGTCTCCCCTTTTCTTCCTCATCTTTTTGCTCCTTACAAAATGTCATCATGGAACCCTTTCTTCACTGCCCACCCCTTACTGTTGTGCCCCCTACCTGACATACTTTTGCTTGTAAATTGAATCAACATATGGAAACATCTAGCTTTATTTCATTCCCTGATTAGTGGAGCGCCAAACATGTGTGTTTGATTACTCTGGAGCCCAGGGAGCAGACAGCACTGGAATAGTTTGACCCCTTTGGCCAGGGAGAAAAATTAGGCCCAAGGGGTGGGCTGGCCAAGCTGCCTCTGTACTGCAACGTGGTCACAGGGTTCCTTGCACCTTCCATCAGGCGACAGTCCAAATGCAGAGGGAGCTGAGGGTTTAGCATGGAGGTCGTTCCACCGGGTCGGCTTGTGTTACGATCAGTTTGTCTTCAGAGACAGCGCCGGTGCTTCCAGAGACAGACTTTGTGCTTACCATCCCATCTTCCCACACTACGAAGTAATAGAAGAAAAGAACAGTGTTCTACGACCTGTTGCTGTTAGGATAAAGATTCCATGTCATGCCGTAGTGTTCTTTTAATGAACACCCACGGGGAGGAAAAATAAATCTCCAGGCTCAATAGAGGGGACAGAAAGGCTTCTTAAGGACATTTTCCCCTTTTAATCTGGCGAGCATCATGCACTGGAATTCATCATGTTTCCTTCTGTGCTTGGGCTGCCAGGAAACTCAGAGCCAAATTTGTGTTACAGTCCTAACATCTGTACAAAGCCTTTCTGATATTTTTTATGTTTTTATGTTTGATTTGTTCTTTGTAACTTTATCTTCTCGGTTGCTCCTGGTTCATTCCCAGAATCCTAGTGGGCTGATGTGCTCTCTGGGTAACTAACACCAGTGAGTATTGCCAGAAGATGTTTATTGCTATTCTCCCCGCTTCCCCCAGTTCTGAACCCACTAGGGATTCATAGTCCTGCCTTTTTTCATCAAACATTAATATCACACTTACATTGTGATCCAGAAGTCATGACCCACAAGGGACCACTTGGACCTTGTTTCTTATTTGATACCTAACTCCAGGAATTGCCTCTTTAAAGGCACTGGGTGAAAAATGATGGACCAGGCTCAAGGAAAGAAAACCTAGTCAAAGTTCAGGTAAAAAAATATGTTTTGACCACTTAATCTAGGTATTGTGGAAATCAAGATGCATGGACTGTCGTTCTGGAGCCCACAGTCTCACTGGGGTGACACGCAGGGAACAGTTAGTGTAGCACAGTCTCCTAAGTGCTGTGGCAGAACAGGTGCAATGGAGCACTGGAAACAAGAGGGAGATCAATGTTGCAGATCCCAGGGAATCAGGCAATGCTTCCTGGAGGAAGTGGCATTTGAGCTTAATTGTAAAAGGCAGGCAGTTGAAAACTCATGTCCACATAGAAAGCTGCACACAAACATTCATAGAAGATTTTATTGATAATTGCCAAAACTTAGAGGCAATCAAGATGTTCTTCAGTAGGTAAAGGAATGAACAAACTGTGGTACATCTGTGCCATGGAATATTATTCAGCAATAATATTGATATGGAGGAAACTTACATGCATATTATTAAGTCAAAGGAGGTTAAAAATCTATATGCGTTCTGATTCTAATCATAAGATATTCTGGAAAAGGCTGAATTATCCAGAAAGTAAAAAAAAAAAATAGTAGTTCTTAGGGGTTTGTTGGCAAGGAGGAAGGGATAGAAAAAGAGAGAGAGAGTGAAAGAGAGAGGGAAGACAGGTGTGCAGAGTACAAAGGTGGTCAATAAGAAAGGACATTCCAGTTGGTGGCAATCATAGAAGCCAAGGCATAATACTGTGAAAATGCAGAACCTGATTCAATCAGGACAGGTTAGGCTGTGTTGCAGAAACTAAAATACAAGAGAGGAATAAGGGGGATGAGGCCAGTAGCAAGTGAACCAGCGCACAGAAACCTGAACTTTGTCCTTGTGACAATGGGGAAGGTTTAAAATAACTTAAGCACAAACATGTGATGGCCACATTTATTGGTCACTGCCACCAAGAAGCTGTGGACTTAAACTGCAGCTTTGCCTACTTCCCCTACTCCTCTTCCAAGCCCAGTCAGTGGAGAGTAACACGATCAAGCACACTTTTTAATGTCTAGTCTGTGAATATAGTTCATCGATGGTGCCCAGGAATGATGGGGCAGCCTGGAGCCAGACCGTATGACAGTCAATAAAGACCAAAAGTATAGCTCAGTGAAAACAGAAGCATTTACTGGACAAAGTGTAGAAAACTGCACATTCTCTCGTTCTCTCGTTCTCTCTCTCTCTCTCCCCCTCCCCCCACCCCCACCTTCTTTCTCTCTCCTACCCTCTCACTCTTCTTCCTGCTCCCCCCCCAAAAAAAACAATGTTTTAGGTTTGGTTTATTATTCCCATGCATTGACAAAACTGAGGCTGATTGCCATGAAGCAATTTTGCCTAATGTCAGAAGAAAGTGAGCCCAGGTCATTGGACCCCAAATCCAATGCTTTCTATTTGAACTGCTTTCAAACTTGCTAATCACCTCTATTCATCAAATCTGAACTCTTTCAGCCTCTGCCAAAGAGGTCATTTATTGGCACACTGAATCCCACTGTGGAGAGGGCTAGAACAGGTGTGCCCTGGCCATCAGGTCACTACAATTATTATATATAGACTTCCGACTTCTGCATCCATGATCTCACAGCAGCATCAATTATTGTTACCCATATGTGTTATTAATAGCTTCCTAAGGCTGATATAACAAAGTACCAAAGCAGGGTGGTTTAGCAAAATAGAAACCTGCTCTCTCACAGTATGAAGGCAGAACTCTGAAATCAAGGTGTCAGCAGGGTTACTTCCTTTGGGGACTGTGAGGGAGAATCCCAGCCATGCCACTCTCCTGGCTTTGGGTGTCTGCCGGCAATCCTTGGTATCCTTGGCTTGCAGCTGCCGCACTCCCGGTTCTGCCTCCATCCTCACGTGGCCTTCTTCTTTGGGGTCTCTTCTATGTCTGCGTATGTGCAATCTCGCTTTCTTTTCTCATACAAGGACACCAGTTGTTGGGCTTAGGGTCCTATTCTAAATCCAGATGACCACAATTACTTCTGCAAAGACCCTATTTCCAAATAAAGTCACATTAACAGGACTTGACCATATCTCTTCGGGGGATATAATTTAACCTGATACTGCATAGACGAGCAAGAGGAGTTTTCACGAGGTTCAGTGACTCGTCCCAGCACACAGCTAGGAAGTAAGGGAACATTAAGACAGAAGACCAGGTGCTTCTACCACAAATCCAGGCCCCTCCTGTCTCTAGGTATCAAGGTCATTATCTTTGAATGAAACCCTTGGTTTACAGACGTACATACAACATTCAGAGCCAAGGAGAATCAAGGATGAGTTCCTTGGAACTTGGAAAAAGAAACACCTTTCTTATTCTATAGTGTGTTTATTATATCTTGCTGTGTAACAAACCCTCAAAGACTTTTTGGATTAAAACAACAAACATGTTTTATCCCCCAGGTTTTGTGGGTCAGCAATTCCAGGTTGCTTAGCTTGGACATCTGCAGCCAGGTTACCCCCAGGCTACCATCAAGGTATCAGCTAAACATGCAACCATCCCAAGGCTTGACCAGGAAAGGGTCGGCTTCCAGGCCCACTCATGGGGCTGCTGGAGGGCTTGGTTCTTCCTGGGCTGTTGGTCTGAGGGTCTCAGTTCCTTGCTTGTTATTGGGTAGAGACTGTCCTCAGTTTCTGGTCACCCGAGGCCTCCACAGAGCAGCCAGAGAAGGGATGGAAGAACAAAAGCATGTCACCATCTACTGTCACCTAATCTGGGACCTGACATCTCAGTCATTACGCCACCAAGCCTGTCCCACACTCGAGAGGAAGATATTACACAAGGGTGTAAATACCAAGAAGCAGGGATCACTGGACATCACCTTAGAGACTGGCCACCAGACAGAGCCACAAAAGTAGACCCTCCTTGTCTATGGATGGAGTGATGGGAAGATGTGAGGAACAGAGCCATGGCAATCATTTCGCTGCAGTGTAAGTAGAGCTGGGGATTTTGAAGAAGGCATGGCATGGAGACTGAGGACAGGGTCAACACCAAGGGATACAGAAAGAACAGTCTTAGAAGAACCAGGTCCTTGATGACATAATTAAGTCTCTGTTCAGCCTCCCCTGCAGCCAGAAACCTGTGAAATGTTCAGATAAAACATGAGATAATAAATGCCATGGACAGAAAGTCCTAACAGATGCATGACCCCACATATAAATATGGCCAAGGAAGTGAAAATAACCTCCTGAAGTTGTTTGCCTCTGGATACAAGCCGTGTTTATCATTCATCATCATTTGCTCACACGTGATTCATATTCGTACTGAGAGCTGGCCTGGGGTGACCATCCACAAGCTCAGGGCTGGGTTTCTAGCTGCATCCATATTCCCTTTATATGGAAGAACACCTCATATTTTATTAAGAGCCCCGAAGTCAAGAATCTGATGAGGTTAAGGTCTGTCTACACCTGAGCACACAGCCAAAACCCCCAAATCCCAGGGACTATTCATTTCACTGTGTTCGCAGGTGGGTTTTTAACAAAATTAGTAATGAGATCTTGCCTCCAAATCCCTTTTCCCTGGTGAATTCACTGGGGGAAAATCAGCTGGTCTGGGGGGAGGCTGCGTGGCCTGTTTTTTTCAACTGATGTTGAAATTCTACCATCTCCCAGCTCTGCCCTTCCACCCGCACCCACCCACACAGAGACAACTAACCATTAACCTGTCTTTTCCCATTTCACTGAAGAATTTTCGAGCACAGGCTCAGCACCCACCCTCTCTCTCTGACTTCCTCAGACTCCAAACAGCACTTATAGAAAGTCAAAGTGTAATTGTGGAGATGTATTTGTGCTCTGGCCTTTTCAACATTTTGAGAATCACACACTGTGGGCTCCCCCCAGCCCTGCCCTTCTCCCTATCCCATAAACAATGTCTGATCTATAGCCTTTGAGGTAGGTTTCTGATGGAAATTGCAGGTGATGGAGCCACCTTCTGCTTCAGGGACCTCCCCCATTCCCGGGTGGACACCGCCTCCCCCACAACCTGCTCTGCGTCATGCATAGAGGGAAGCAATAACTATTCCCTGGAGATGCTGTATCTGATTCATAAGGAAGAAAAGGGATTTGGGGGGAAGAAAATAGGAAGGATTTTGTTTTGTTTTGTTTTTTTCTCTTTTCACATTTTATTTCTAGAAGTTTAACGACTAGTTATCAATGTTCCGTTTTATTTATCTACTTTCAAAATTTAACGAATACTTCTGGCTATAATTACCTAATTTTTATACTTAAAATGACTGGACACCTGTAGTTTGGAGCACATTGTATTCCAGCGTGATGGCTTATGGTATCAAGTGCTGTGTATATACGGATTAATCAATAAGCAAATTCAATTCTTATGAGGTGCAGTTCATTCTTTAAATTGAAGAAGCATTGATAACAAGAGGGAGAGGGTTTAGTGCTACTCTCTTAGGATGAGAATCTACCATGAATATGTTCACTTCTCCTGTTGTTCCTTTATTATCCAGGGAAGTGGCTTAATCTTTTCTAAGTGTGGCCATTGTAAGCAGGCTTGCCTATCCTTTTTCAGATGGATTTCTTTATTGGTGACACAGTGTATGAGTAACCTGAAGAGGGGTGTCTCAGTGCCCCCTCAAACCATTCAATTCTATAAAATGTCCAGGAGGTAAACATTGGAGGACTCCACTTCTAATAGGTGTGGAAAATACAATTCTACGCTCTCTAGATGTGGGTCCTGATAAGGCCAGAAAGCTTAGCTTTTAAAGTCATTGGTACTCTTTGGTATAATGACAACCACCATTGGACTAAGTACCAATTTTAGGGCATGTGTCTGAGGCACTATGCCAGGTACATCACATACAAATTTCAGTCTCACAGCAGAGTGTGAACTGGTATCTCCATTCTACAGATAAGGAGGTTCGAGGTGTGATAGACCGTATCACATGTGAAAGTCATGTAGTTAAATCAGGAATATCTCATATCTAAGCGTTTTTTTCTGCCCACTCTATTACATTAATTTATTGTTTTTTCTCCTTTTATTTCTTTCCTTCTGGAGTACTCACACTAACCCTTCTCACATTCTGTTAGAAGCAAGGCTCATTAGAATAA
Source organism: Papio anubis (assembly GCF_008728515.1). Taxonomy (NCBI): domain Eukaryota; kingdom Metazoa; phylum Chordata; class Mammalia; order Primates; family Cercopithecidae; genus Papio; species Papio anubis. The sequence continues at coordinate 8,594,781 of NC_044982.1, read as the reverse complement.
GAAAGGCAATTGCCTGAACCTCACCATCTTTTGCTGGAGCTTACGGAGAGGCAGTCATGGACCTCTTGAGACCAGGAGGCCCAGGTACAGGTGATAAGAGCTCAGCTGAGACCAGAAAGGGCAGAAGGTGAGGACTAATGGACTCCCACCACCCGCCTACTGGAACCCTGGGGGCCTGGAGGCTAGGAATTGTGAGCCAGACTAAAAGAGCATTTTCGATTATCCCAGGAGAGAGGTGTTTAGACAGGACAATTAGGTCATTTAAAGTGACCATATTTTGTGTTAGAACCAAGGGAATTCCTAGTTCAGCCTGCCCTGGCTTTCTTAACCTCACTGGGTAAAGACATTGATGAGGGAAGAGAGGAGTCTCTCCACAGCCTGGTGGCTCCCAAGGTGTCATCTGAGACCTCTGTGGAGGGTCTACAATCAGGGGAGGCTTGTGGGACAAGGTGAACAGAGCAGGTAAGGATTCATGGAATGCAAAACTGATGAGAGTTTTCATAATGTTAAATAGGGAAAGAAGAGGAGGGTCACAAGGTAAGAAATTGTAAGCCACAGGATGTGTAAAGGCTGCTTTGATGAGGGAAGTTTGGACCACTCCGGGTGACCCACCTGAGTGAGAAGGAGAGCTGTTGGGGTGGGGCTGGTGGAGAAAACATCACCTTGCTAAGGCCATAAAGATGGCCAGGAGTTAGCAGGGAAGAGGCACGGGGAGGGCTTTCTTGGAAAAGGGGCCGTAAGTATTGGTATAGTGACAGCTTTACATTTAAATTTAAAGAATGTCTTGATGGATTTTCAAAGTGAGCTTTTTAGGCCTTTCCACCTTCCAGTGTCTCCTGTTCCCCATTTTCCCTACAGATCAAATGACCAAATTCAAGCTGCTGTGGCATTTGACTTTCAAAGCCCAATAAATTTCATTCTTTGTTAATCTGTTTATTCACCTCTTAGAAATACTCTTTCCACTCCCACCCCAGTTTCACCTGGAGGTCTCACGCAGGAGTGCCTTCTCTCTGCTATGCTCTCTGACTGCTGTGACCCCTGTACACCCAGATGGGGCCACAGTCACTCCAGGAAGTCTCCTGTGCTGGTCCCACATCTTTCTCTTCCTCTTTCAGCCTTCTCTGGATGCTAACAAAGCTGTTGATAGCTGTTGATGGTTTGGCTATGTCCCCACCCAAATCTCATCTTGAACTATAGTTCCCATAACTCCCACATATTGTGTCATGGGAGGGACCTGGTCGGAGGTAATTGAATCGTGGGGGCAGTTACCCCCATGCTGTTCTCATGATAGCGATTCTCACAAGATCTGATGGTTTTTAAGGGGCTTTCCCCCAACTTCACTCATATTTCTCCTTGCTGCCACTATGTGAAGACGGATGTGTTTGCTTCTCCTATTGCCATGATTGTAAGTTTCCTGAGGCTTCCCTAGCCCTGCAGAACTGTGAGCCCATTAGACCTCTTTTCTTTATAAATCACCCAGTCTCAGGTATGTCCTTATAGCAGCATGAGAATGGACTAATACAGCTGTGTTCTGAGTCCGATTTTATCTGTTTTATGGGAGTGTGATAGCCCCAGCTCCGCTGTGTACTCTTGGAGCACAATGCTCTTGCTGTAGAATTCCTCAAATTCCCCAACAGACCCTAGACACCATGGATCTTTCCATAACACTCTATAATTAAGGGCTGGTTCCCAATGACTGACTCTTGAAAAATGCTAGAGTTTCTTCCATTAACAAAATGAAACAAACAATACCACTTAAACTTGACCATAATGTGTTTGAAATCTCATCTTCTCTTAACCAAATGTCCTCTCCATTTTTAGTTGAACAACTTAAATTACTTAGAAATTTATTATACAAGTTAGAAGCCTCAGGTATTAGACCTTCCTTTTTTTGATTACTGGTGGCAGTCTGATTTGTTTATATAGTGCTTCAGAATTGACAGAAATCTTCTGGTGCCATTATCACTTTTTCCTACTCAAAGGACTGAAAGAGTATTTTCTATCCATTTGACAGATGAAGAAGCTAAGCCATGAGCGAATGAGCAAGAGTGAGCCCAATAAGCTGCAAGAGGGGAAAGGGATCCAAGTCTACTTGACAGAAAATTTTCTGCTCATTTTAAGGCACTGGTCCTTTTCTTCTTTCTGTTTTTGAGACAGAGTCTGACTCTTTCACCAAAGCTGGAGTGCAGTGGTGCAATCTTGGCTCACTGCAACCTCTGCCTCCCGGGTTCAAGCGATTCTCCTGCCTTAGCATCCCGAGTAGCTGGGATTACAGGCATGTGCCACCATGCCTGGCTAATTTTTGTATTTTTAGTAGAGAAGGAGTTTTGCCATGTTGGGCTGGTCTCAAACCCTGACCTCAGGTGATCTGCCCGCCTCGGCCTCCTAAAGTGCTAAGATTACAGGCATGAGCCACTGCACCCAGAATGGCCTTTGTCTTATAAATTCTAAAAAGCAAATATTACTGCATTTACCTAAGACCATTGACAGGGAGTCTGAAAACTCATAGACATTCATTGGAGTGCAGTGAGAGGTGGGAAAGTGTGTTGTTTTGGTGGAGTGAGGCTCAGATGCATTTCTCATTCTTTCTATTCGTGTAATCCCAGCACTGTGGGAGGCCGAGGTGGACAGATCACCTGAGGTCAGGAGTTCGAGACCAGCCTGACCAACACAGGCAAACCCCATCTCTACTAAAAATACGAAAATTAGCTGGATGTGGTGGTGCGTTCCTGTAGTCCTGGCTACTCGGGAGCCTGAGGTAGGAGAATCGCTTGAACCTGGGAGACGGAGGTTGCAGTGAGCTGAGATTGCACCTCTGCACTCCAGCCTGTGCAACATAGTGAGACTCATCTGAAAAAAGAAGAAGAAGGAGGAGGAGGAGGAGGAGAAGAAGAAGAAAAAGAAGAGGAGGAGGAGGAAGGAAGGAAAAGAAAAATTGTGTTGGAAAATATTGTGTTTCCTTCAAATTCAGATTAACGGTGTTGCAAAAAGCAGTTTAGGAAGGAAAAGGGATGGAGCAGAGCCTTCGGTAATATTTTAAATCAGAAGGATTGGCTATAAAATGTGGAGACCAAAATAACTACTGAGAACACAATGCTTTCACATAAAATAAAAACTTGGGGAGAAGACTCCAGATAAGAAAGACTAACAGTTGGCACTTACATTTCAGTGTTATTTACCAGCAGGAAAGGACGATTTTGAGTGATTGAGCGGAATGTGCTGAGCTGGAGGTGAGTTTAATATGGCTGCAAAGCTCGGTACTGTCCTGGTCATTGTGCCTTCCGGGAGAGGGAGAACAACTGTGAGTTCCTGAGCCCAAAGGTGATCTTTTCTTGCTTTGTAGTTCTGAGGAGACTGCACCTGGACGAAGTTGTAGAAATTTGGGCTGTGTGGTATGAGATGCATGCATGCAGACTAAAAGGCATTTAGCCAAGGGATCTAAAAATAATTAAAAGAAGAGTGAGATTACCTCTCATGGATGGACACAAAGACCAACTGTATGTATTTACCCTAAATGACAACAGAAGGAAACCAGAAAGATAATTGAAGGATTGTGAAGATCAAAGGGCTAGAGGATTTGCTCTCTCAGGCACAAGGGTCTAGAATTGCAAAAAAAAAAAAAAAAAAAAAAAAAAAAAAAAAAAAAAAAAAAAAAAACCAGAAAAAAATGCATGATGCTAACATGTAGTTTGCCTGGCAGAAAACCTTAAACAAAAACATAGGGGAATTAATTCCCTTGGAAGAACTCAGATTTGGGGGAGGGGTGATTCAAAATCTACTCTCATAAACCGTTAAGAGTACATTGGGAAGACAGGAACTATGTGCAATCAATGAAAGAATAGTTTAGTGGATCTGCTAGGACAGTTCATCATTGACTACTATGGCAATGTGACATAAAATAGGAAGCCCCAGTTGTGTTGCTCAATTACGTGTGCATTCGACAAGCAGAGCCTTGGGCATAGAACAGGACCCCCACGTTTCTTACAGCCATGATAGAATGTAGAGTATCTCTTTGAAACAAGCCCCTACATAAGCCTCAAAAAGAAGCAAGTACAATTCAGAAGATGTGAACTCAGGGATATTCAAGAAAAGAGGATGAAAAATCAGACTGATGGGGAAAGAGACTGATATACCGTTTTTTGAAGCCAAGTACTGCTAAGTTAATCCTGTAGTTGATCTCAGTAAAAAGGAGGACATTAATAATCTGCCCCAAAATAAATATTTCAGTGTATTTGATGGAAGGTTAAGACTTAGAGAGAGAAGAGCCCTTTGCAAAGACTAAGAATAGTTCAATATGGCTGCAAGGCTCAGAGGTGCAAGGTATAGAGACTACAAGCTATTTAGAAACCAGACCAAAATCTCTATGATTCATGCAGAGTTTTCTGAGAATTACCCCAAGTCAGCAAGGGGGATCATTGGGAAATCACACATATAAAAATGGCACAATAAAGTTTGTGTTTTGATCATCCTGTAAAGATCTGTAAAGATTGTTCTGGCCCTGCAATAGTGAATAGATAGGAAGAGTGAAATAATAGAGGTAGGAGATAAATTAGGAGTTTGTTGTAGAAGTCCAGAAAAAAAGATAATGAGGCCTAGACTGAGAGAATGGTGGAAAACAGTAGTGGGTTGGAGAGATTGAAAAAAAAAAAAGAAAACTATTGAAAAGATAGAATCCATAGGCCTTGTTTCTTAATGAGATAGGTGGGTCAGTGTTGAGGAAGGACAGGTAAAGACATCTAGATTTCTCAGTTGGGCATCAAGTATGTGGTAATACCATGAATCAGGGGACACTGACAATGGAGTAAAGATGTGGGGAGGAAGATGTTATAGGGAAGCTAAAGTAAAGTCAACTTGAACATACTGGTTTTTTGTTTGTTTGTTTCTTTGTTTTGAGATGGCGTCTTGTTCTGTCACCCAGACTGGAGTGTAGTGGCAGGATCTCAGCTCACTGCAACCCCCACCTCCTGGGTTCAAGCCATTCTCCTGCCTCAGCCTCCTGAGTAGCTGGGATTACAGACATCTGCCACCACACCCAACTAATTTTTGTATTTTCAGTAAAGATGGAGTTTCACCATGTTGGCCAAGCTGGTCTTGAACTCCTCTACCTCAAGTGATCCACCTGCCTAGGCCTCCCAAAGTGATGGGATTACAAGCATGAGCCACCATGCCCAGCCAAAGATATTAGTTTGAAGGCTCTGTGATATATCCAAGTCTCAAGACAGACATTACATATACGAATGCAAAGGTCTGGGGTCTATGGAGAATCAGGGCTGGGAATGCAGCTCCAGAGTCATCACCATAAGTGGTTAATGCAGTCTGGGAAGCAGAGAGATCCCAGGAGATAATGTAAATGAGATAATATGAAATTATTTATAATATTTTAAATGGCCTATGGCAAACCTTGAGGAACATCAACATCTAATGACTAGTAGAGAAAGACAATCCTGGAAAGGTTAATAAAAAGAACACTGAAAGAGGCAAAAAAAGAAACCCAGATCTAGGGGCCATTAAGGAAGTCCCAGGCAGGACCCAGGAACATTCTTCAGGATAATGGCATGGCTCAGGGCACAAGTACTAAGACTCTATTATGGGTTCAGCTTTTTTGATACAGATATGAGTAAGAGTAACTTGCCTGGCCTAAGTGCCCAGAGAAGCCAGGAGGATTTAGAAAAAGAAACACTAGGATTATGTCTTGAAGGCTGAACAGGAATTTTCTGGGAAAGGAGTAGTCATGCCAAGCATGAGGACCTGAATATACAAAGTCCAAGTCATGGCCCAACATGACGTGGTTGAAGAACAAGAAGCAATTCCATGTTGCAGGTTCAGCGGGTTTGTGGTGGAAGGGTGCCTGGGAGGATATGGGCACATGGGGATTTGGAGTGGAATGGAAGGCTGTGCTAAGAAGCTTGAGTCTTGTCTTACCAAATGTGTGGACCATTAGAGCTTTACAAGAAGATAAGGAGCATGTTTCATCCTAGTTCAGAAGATGTCTTTAGTAGTGATAGCCCTAGAGACTAAAGAACTGTGTGGAGAGGAGACATATTTAGGAAAGAGACTGGGTATGCTTTGGATATTAATGCAGGGAATTCAGGGGTGGGTATTCTGGGGCTTGTCTTGAGCAAGAGGGAGGACGATTCTGTTTTTCCAGGAAGAAAAGAGGAGGACAGTTTTAGAGTCCAGCAAGGGATAGTTGAGTTACAATAAACCTAGTCCTGATCATTGTTGCCTATTATTTCCATAACAAACAAAAACAAAAACAAAACCAGAAGCAGTGGGCAGTAGCATTGGCTAGTGTCAGGAATTTGAGAGGAAATGAAGGGCTAACCAAATCTCGGCGATGAATTCTTTTTGACTTTCTGGAGCTGAATCAGAGACCATGATCATAGACCATGGCACAACCTCTGATAGCATCCTGTCTTTCAGAGTCTTTGGTAGGGAGGGCAGCAGCCTTCTGCCGAACATCTCCTCTGTTCTAAGACCTTAACCCACATGATCTAATCAACGCTAATGCCAACACTATGAAGTCACCCTTAGGAAGCTTGCCTTTCCCTGGGTCAGACTTTAAAAGTGGCTGAGTTCAATTTCTAGCCCAGCTGATTCTGATTCCCAAGGGACTTTTTCCTTCTTATATCCCTTTATCCATTGATCACACTGTCTGGCATTATCTGGCATCACCCTGGTGAAACAGTTGGCTGACCTTACTACTCCTGACTCCTTAGCTTGCTGAATTGCTATGGACCAAAAGTGAGACTAAAAGTGAGTTAGGTGGGGCAGAAGCAATCAGGATTTGCATTATCAGTATGGTGGTTCTTGTTGACATTGCTGAAAACCCCATCAGGTGAAGGGCAGAGGAGGCTGTGTCTAATTACGTTTTATTTTTATCAATGAATAAGTGCTTCTTTTTCTAGAAGCCCCCATTAAAAGCCAATGAAAAAGGATCAGTTGGGACAGAGTCCCCAGACACTCTTCACTTCCCATTCCCCATACACATTCAGTGCTTCCTAAATGAAACATGGCATGTGATATTCTTCTCTCAATTCTCCAGTTGACAAGGCAGTCATGTCCCTGGAAGGGTCATGACCAGGACAGAATACCATACATGGATCTCCTAAATCCTCTCTGCTTGGGGTTGGCAGCCTCCTTTTCACTGCTGTGATGGAAACGGATGAATAAATGAGCTAGAAACTATGGACCATCAAAGAAGCTGTCATGACTTGATGATGACTGAACCATTTCTCAGATGAAGAAAATGAGGCATGAGAGTTAAAACTTAATGCGTTAAAGATCACATCTCAATCTTCGTCTCCCTAGAAGAATATGTATATTTCTGGGTAACTGTTTACACATTCCTCTCCTCCATGTGCTGTGAACAATTGGCAGAAAAGGTCTGTCTTCCAACTTTGGATCCCAACGCTTCATAGTGTTGGCACACATAGACTGACTACGAGCTCACAGCTACACGTGCTGCTGAATGAGAGGCTATTGTTTGTCAGGCATTTTACTGCTCCTGGCATTTGAGTAATGATGTTAATCACTTTTATCTAGTTCCGTCTCCAGTTTCATGTTACATTTGTTGTTCATTTTAATCCTCTCTTCCTTGTGAAGAAGACAGTATTATTGTCACCATTTTTGCAAGTGTTGTAACTAGGAACCTAAGAGTTTAAAATCTGCCTTAGTTCACGAGGCTCCTAAATGGTAGATGAGAACTTGAACCCCAAACTTCAGATTCTGAATCTTAAATGGATGTGTACAGCTACTGAGACGAATAGGACCCCATCTGCACCCTCAGGAAGATTCTAGTCTCAGAAAAGTGGTCTCAGAAAATAAACTGAGGGATGTGCACTCCACTCCTTTGTTGACAGGGGTCTGCCCGTGGGTCCAGTCTATGGGTTTGCACTTCTGAATGGGAACAAGGTCCTGCTTGGGGGAGGAAAAGCAAATAGACAGGGCTGAGAACTGGTTCAGTCATCGTCAATGTCATGACTGCTTCTTTGATGGTCCACAGTTTCTAGCTTGTTTATTCATCTCTTTTCATCACTGTACTAAAATTGAGTCTGTCAACTCCAACCAGAGAGGGTTCAGGAGATCTGTGCACAGTATTCTGTCCTGGCCATGACCCCACCAGGGAGCAGGCAGGAATTAAGTGATGAAAAATGCTGGTATGAAATATTGCCATAATTGCTTTCTGGAAAACAACAAGCTTAATTCCCAGTAAAACAGCATTAGAATTTTCCAGGCCCTCTGATGGGGAAAATAAAATACCCTTCCTAGAAATTTCTCATGCTCTGTGGTTTCTATGAGATGATGAAGACTCTGTAGAGGATAATGTGGTGATAAGATTTTGGAATCTATGCTCATTGCCCTGTTTCATCAAATGTATGCAGGACTCTTATTAAACAGACAAAAAAAAAAACTCCAAAGCCCAGGCTGATACGTATTTTAAAAATCTCTATGAGAATGAAAAATGACCCTAGAGTCACTCAGCTTGAGTTCCATCTTGTCCCTTAATAGCTAGGAATCGCTGAGTACGTTACTTAAGGTAGAAAGCTCTGATTTTGTTGTCTGTAAAAATGAGACTAATACTAGAATTTTCCTCATAGATCTGTCAGTACCTTTTAATAAGTTATTCCAGATTAAACACTTAGTCTTGTGCCTGGTACAGTACATGTTGGCAATGATCTTAACACTTTTACTGTTTCTCTTGTTCTCTAAGCTGATATGTTGAGACTGAGCTGTTTTACTTCAATGACCCTTTCTTCCATGCCATCACTTCCTTTCTGAATTCACTGAATTATTCTAAGTACAGAATGTCCTCACAAGGTAGTTTTGTGGACCCACAAAGCCCTATGATGGCTCCAGAGTCATGTCTTGTGCTGGATAAATGTCTATGGCCCTGAACTTTGAGGGGGGGAGGATTGGTGAGTTGAGTCAATACGTGTTGAACTGTACAGCGAGAAGACTCAACTCCCTTCTTGTGATCATTGAAATCATTTCAATCCATTTCCTTCTTGGTTGGACAGAAACATGTTTTCAGTAGTGAGTAAATCTTGAGGGAATCCACTGACCTGAACACTCATATAATGCATGAAGTTAATGGACAAAAAATGACATTCATCTTCAGTTAATAATAGCATTTTCTTCTGTAGCACCTAAACTTAGGGGTGGTGAGGGATACTATTGGTGCAGCCACTGTGCCACTGGCAGATACATGACCTTTGTTGTATCTAACTATAATTGGATCTATGGTGAAATAAAATAAGAACCAACACAAGTTTTGACACTAAGATAATAAATTATAAATTATGGAAGTCTACGCCACCAAGGATCTTGTAAACAACAGGCTGGTCTCTTAGCAACAGACCAAGGAGAGCAGGTTGTTGATAGGAATGGAGCAGTGATTACTGCAGTTTTGCAGTGATTACTACCAAAGACCAGGAACTACATTTCAACACCTGCCCAAGGCCCCATCTCTGCCCAGCCCTTCTTTGTCCAGTGGCCAGTGCCCCTTTCCCAGTGACCCAGGTGATCAAATCCCATGGAGGAGACAAAAAAGATGTGGATTGAAGGACAGAGGTGGGCTGAGGATACCCTGTGGGAACATGAGGGAATTAGAGAGGGGGCAGGAGAAACAAATACATTCTTATTTGATATTGTTTGAGATTAGGACTCTAAACAGGGGACTCTGCTTTTCTCTGCCCCCAACTCCCTTTGGTTTTAAAAATCTCACTGAGAGTGGTTGTCATGAAGGAATTTAGACAAGACTTTGACAAGGTGCCAAAATGGTTTATTTTAAAATGTTGTTCCCGAAAGCACCGGAATATTAAGTTGGAGCAAATGTTGCTTGGAAGAGCGAAGGGGTTATGGTCACACAGACTTGGAAGAAGGGTGATAGGGATTAAGGTGCTTGTGACCTGGAACTAACAAAGGCAGGTGGACCGAAGGACTCAGTCACCAGGAAGCTTTTTTTTTTTTTACAAATACATGGGTAAGAGAGAGTGTGTGTGAGTGTGGGTGTGGGTGAGTGTGTGTTAGTGTTTCTCAACTGTGGGGCATTTTCAGAGTTGGGGTGCAGAGGGAGGTTTCCTTTAATTAATTAGATGTTTACCTCCAGCATCATCCCTCAGTGGTTTACACAATCATCTGCCCACATGTTAGGAGTGAGATTCAAGAAAGCCTCTTGTAGTGAAATTTTCCTGGAAATATCCTGATTCTTAGCAGCACACGCCCTCTCCCTCTTTCTGTGGTAGAAACAGCCAGTTCTGCATTATTCCAAACCACAAAGCAAGCGACATGCCATCCCAACTTAGGATCTGAAGGAAATATCAGCCCCTAATTGCACAGGGGCCACACAGCCTGCATCTCGCTTCATCGTCCTGCCTGCATGCATTTTATTGTTTCATAATAAAAGTGGCCGGCTAAATTATGACTACTTATGATTTATTTGGCATGTCATTTTAGACTTTTCATATGTATAAATTTGCCATTTGAAAAGAAGGAGAAAATTCACTGCTATTCCCCAAGGCCTCGTTTTTGGGGGGCTCCTCTAATATCATGAACAGAGACTTTGTGACGTCCGAAGTGATTAGCTCCTATCCACAGGTTTTGGAACATATCTGTGTTCACAAGCAGTCTGCCGGGGTGAAATTCTATCTGGAATAGTGTCCTAAACCCATCGGAGAGAGGCTCTGGATTTGTAAAACGCCTGTTAAGGACCCCTGGGTATGAGCCCCCCACAAACATGTCTGCGGCACCCACAGCTATGCTGCAATGGAGGCCCCATTGCTCCACTGCACAGATGTAGTTGCAAAGGCCCAGCAATGTCAGCCAACTTCCCCAAGCTTAATGCCAGGGCCTGCTTCCACTCCAGGACGAAGTGGCTTCAAAGTCCATACGTTCCCCACCATGGTGGCCTGCCCTGGGGGAGGTCACGGCCAAGAAGGCTCCAGGGCCGTCTTGCAGCTGCTGCCTCTTCTTCTTTTAATTATGAAAGAAATGAATCATCATGAAAAATTAACAATTCACAAGATATAAAGTTAAAAGGCAAAGTCCACCCTCATCCTCTCTCTCAGCCCCTCAAGTATATTAGAAGATCTTTTTAGAGTTGAATTTTCACTCTGCAGGAGGGCGTTCTGTATACAAAGAATATGACCCTTTCTTCCTCTTTAATTTGCTTATAGCTGGTACATTTCGAGAAAATAAAAAGTGACCCATGCCTTTGATGTTTTTTATTTTCCCTTATTTTTGTCAACATATCGTGGAGAATGCTGAGTTCTTTGAATTGTTTTCCCCTTTTTTCCCTCTGAGAGCAAATCACCAAGATGTACTTTTCCAGAGCCTAACATCCTTGAATTCACAAAAGTTCCAGTCTGGAGTCATAATGTGGAACGGAAGCAGTTCTAGTCAGTTCTGATCTTGGCAACATGAATTCTCCCCTTTCCCCAGGGAGACTCAGAAACCTGCATTTTCACAAGATTCCCCAAGTGACATGTGTGCACGACAGGGTTTGAGAAACCCCGCGCCGGACTCAGCTGCTTCAGAGAGAAGATGCAGAACAATTGCCAAGCTATCAAGGAAAGCTCAGACTGACAGCAGAGAACTCAATAGAAATACCCCATCCGACTCTTGTCACTCAGGCCCTAACTACTGCAAGAGAGTGGAGAACTGTTTCTCCCCTGAAAAGACTGGATTTCGACTAAATGAAAGCAAAACTCTGGGGACAATTTCCCAGCGAGTAGCTTGAAGCCCTACCCGGTCACCAAATTGGCCTAGCTGGTCCTACCTGCATTTGGTAAGAGCTGGGGATTGGGACCAAGCAGAGAGCAAGACCGAGCTGGTTTCCTCTCCGGTTTCCTCCAGGGTGGCTGGGTCCCAGGTCCTGCCCCCGCCTCGCCCTGTGCAAGCTGGGTGCAGTGCAGCCCCTCCGGCTCTCGCCCCAGAATGCCGTGCGCAGGCTGGCAGCAGTTCAGCTGAGGACTAAACGCTTGGCTCAAGTTCAACACGGCTGCCAAGATTTGGCAACCAGAGAGTTGCAGGGAAGCAGCAGGCTGCTAAACCCTTTCACATTTTTAATTAGATCCACACACCCATGTCTTTGAGCTATCATAAATATACAGATGACATAGAGAGTATTATTCGGGGTTAAAAAAAAAAAAAAAAAAGGAAGCAAACTCTACTAAGGTACAGCTTACCTTGTTGAAATAATTTCCCTATCACTAGTTTGAGGGCTGAGGAGGAAAAACAGAAGGTAGTGATATTTGCTTAAGTAGAACCACGTCTGACAAGGGAATCTACCCAGGATCTGGAAAACACAGGTCTCGGCTGCCTTGCTGTCATCCTGGGCTTCGAGAATATCACCAGAAGAGGGCATTCTTGGCGCCGGCTCAGCCCTGTGCAGCCCGGAACTGGCAGGGAGCAGTGCTGGAGGAGTCATCCCTCAGGCCACTCCCACCTCCCGTTCTTAGGGATAGCTTTAACATCGCCACGGAGCAGCGAGGTTGCCTCCTTCGCCCTAAATGCAGCAACTTTTATATTCCATGTTGCTTTACTATTTTTCTCGATTTATTTCCTTCCCTGGATTGCTTTTCGGTATCTTCCCCTGGAAAACAATTGCCGACGCTTCTAAATTTTTCTAAGTCCTGTGCCACAATATGCTCAGCTTCTTTTCCTCAGAACCAGCCTTTCCCCTGCACTCAGCCCCTGGGCGATTCTCCCTCTGGGGAGGAAAGAAGATTCAACTCTTGATTCAAATACTACCGGGTTTCACTTTGGTTTCGCTGTGTGGCTTTGGACATAGGATTTCAAAGCCTTCACGTTGGTTCCTTCATCTGAAAGATCCCAAAGCAGTTCTGGCCTCACAGAGTGGCTCCGGGGTTTAAATCGTATGTACAAGGCTTGTAACACAGTCAGCACTCAATACTTAATATTTGATAGAACATGTGCCTTGTAGACAGTCAGCTAACAAACAACTACCAAAACAACAGTGTTAGTTCTTAGTCTTCTTCTTCCCTGACCTGCTTCTCCTCTTGTTTGTGACAAAGACCACCCACGCTTCTCAGACAACTAACCCTAGTCTGATCAACTTGCCGTAAGAGTGAGCCCATGCATTGGTGTGCATGCTCTTAATTTTAAAGACATGTTAAAAAGGAAATGAAACACTTGAAATGCAGGAAAGAACTGCCTCTGGTTGTCCTATCCTAGAGCACAAAGTTTATAAATAGAACCATCACAAACATCAAACATGAGCTGTGCTAAGACATCAAACACACACACACACACACACACACGCACATGTTTGTGTCCTTGGCTTATGGTGAACTTTTTGCACACCTTCCAGTTGCCCCTGCAGAAAACCAGAGCTTGTAGTGGACACTTGGCAGCATTTGGTCTTTTCCCCATCCTTCCTTCATTTTTTTTTTTCACATATGACTTGAAAATAGGGCATGTTTTACTGTGGCAAAATTCCCTCTGTACTTGACCTGCAAACAGGACAGTCAGGCTAACTGGGATGACCTGGTCCAATGAAATGGGCTGGAGACAATTCTACTCCCAATATGCATCTTTCAGCAGATTGAGAGGGTGAGGACAAACAGAGGTTGGTGGGCCTTGACATCCTCATCTTTTCCTGTAGTCCCTTTTGCTCCCTGAGACCTCACTTTCTTCCCCAACCCACAGGCACAGGGAATTTCCTTTCACTAGAAGAAGAAATGATACAAGCTTCTTATGCATGTGCGCACACACACACACACACACACACACACACCCCTATTCGTGCGCACAGACACTGAAACAGGACCCTTACGCCAGGATGTTCCACCTGGAATAGAGAGAGCAGCTATGGCTCCCACAGCCATGAAGTCCCAGGTTGAGTCCCACTTGCCTCTGTGGTCCTGATCAGGCTCCGACAGGGAGCGCACTGCTGCTCATGATGAGTTATTTATACCGGAGGAAGCAGCAAATTTCTATGAGAGTAAAGTAAGGTATAATCCGTGTCATGCTTTCCTGGAGCAAAAAGGGTCATGCTGAAGCCAGTCCCATTCTCTGAGCTATTGAGAGCTGCCCCTACATGTCCTTCCCACAGATGCATTTAAGGAAATGGGCCCTGTGACACCCTGACCCTTTCTGCACTTTATGTAGGGTGAAGGAGGTGGACTGGGAATGAATACATCCACTTCATGTATTTAAGGGCCATTCTCTGATAGTGCTCTGAGACTTCCTGGGAAACATTATTAACTCAGGACTGACAGGTATTAGTCTGCTTAAGCTGCTATAACAGAATACCACAGACTGGGTGACTTAAATCCCAGAAATGTATTTTCTCAGTGTTCTGGAGGCTGACAAGTCCAAGATCATTTCTGGCTGGCTTGGTTTCTACTGAGGGCTCACCTCTTGTCTTGTGGACAGCCACATGGCCCTCCCTTGGTATGTGTGCCTGGGGAAATAGCATTCTGGTGTCTCTAATAAAGACACTCATTCTATCATATCAGGACTCTACTTTTATGACCTCAGTCAGTCTTACTTCCTTCGAGCCCCCATCTCCAAATAGGGCCATACTGGGGTTTAGAGCTTCAGTATATATATTTGGAGGGATAGAAATTGTCAATCCATAATAAAAGCATTTTCGTACTTTTGTGCATTTTGTACTTTTGGAAGGAGATGGAGTCAGATGGAAATTCTACTCACTCCACCACCCCCTAGCTGTGTGGCCTTGTATAAATCTACTAACCACTCTGAGTCTTATTTTCCGCTTTTCAGAAATGGCGGTTAAAAATGCTTTCCCTAGAGTGTGATTGTGAATAATAGCTTAGGTAACGTACACACAGTGCCTGGCCAAGGGAGGCACTCAAAAAATGCAACAGTCATAGTGGTAGTTGATACCATTATTTATTATTTGATATTATTATTTGTTAAACCACCCAGGTCATGTTGCCTGAAACACTGGCTTAGAGCTTTGCATCCCAAACGTTCTCTGTGCTGCTGTTTGCATCTCTTTATCACCAATACTGACATGAGTCAATGAAGCTCATGAGGAGTGTGACCATCTATAATAATATCTTCCATGGGGTCCAGAGGAAGTAAATATGCTCACTTCCAGAGAAGTGACTGTAAATATTCATATCACTTTACATTTAGGGCATTTTGCAATAGTTGTTGATACCATTATGCATTTAACATAGTCATGACCATTAGATTTGGAACTCTTGGTTAAAGCAAAAGTCCTACAAGAAAACATAAATGTAGCTACATTACACTTGGGGAGCTTAACGTTGTGGGAGCCAAGGATTGGAATTATGCAGTTTCAAAAGCCATACCCTGAGCTTCACAATCCTGCCTGAGTCAGCAATTGCAACAATAATGCTGTATAACAAATCATCCCAGCTCAAATGCTTGAAACACTAGGTATTTCTTCTCATGCTCATTGGTTTCTAGATTTACTGTGGTTCTGTTGAGCTAGACATGGCTCCGCTGATCAGATCTGCTGCAGGTTGCGTGTCTCCTGAGTACGGTTTTAAGCTATAGATTGGGTTCTCATCCACTCGATGTGTGTTTGTTCTGGGATCCTAGCTTAAGGGGTGACAGCTACCTCAGGCACATTATAGCCTAAATGCAGAGAAAAACAAGCATATCTAAGGTCTCTGATTACATCGTGTCCACAGGCACTCCAGTGGTTAGGTCAAGCCACATGGCCAAGCCCAACCTCAGGAAGTAGGGAAGGAAATTCTGCACGGTAGTACTGGGGATGAGGGGAATGAGGTTTAGCTGAAAAATAATCCAAACTATTGAGTACCCTGCAAACAACAGCATACAGAAAACTAGAATAGCAGCAACCACTATACCTTCTTTATCAGCAGATGGCTAATTCCCTTTAAGTCATTTCTAGTGGTTGACAGCCAGCATCCATTCTGATTGGTAAAGTGTCAGTTTTGCTTGGTAGTGCCCTAAACTTAATGGCTTTAAAATATCTTGATTATCACCCTGGATTGTCAGTATCTACAATGATACCAGCAAACACCAACTTTCTAGGGCCAGCGACACCAGCACCAATGAACTTCCATTCAGAACCTCCAAAATTCTCAGGACAGGGTCCTAGCACTGCTGAAATTGTGATGTGGATACAGGTTTCAGGGTGAAGGAGCTAGGAGTTTAAATAATATCTCTGATGTTTCCCAAAAGTGTGACCCTAGGCAATGACGTGGCCTCCTGAATCTCAGGTCTTCAGTGGGGATGCTTGTGGTGCTGCTGTGAACAGTAAACTACTGGATGCATGGAAATCAGCCAACACAGGGCCTATAATTTACAGTATGCACCCACTAAATGGTTACTCTCTTCTTGCTTTACCATTAGCTTGAATCTTATGGAATTGGCAGAAATAACCAAGGGTTGGCAATTTCATACAGTTCAACCTAACAGATAATAAAACCCTTATGGGCAAATATAAAATTTTGCTTAAGTCTATTCCTTGCAATCCTGGGTCATTCCTCATCTGTGGAAATGAAAGCCAAGTATGGGAAATACCCAGTGAAAATATGGCCAAATGTCAAATGATGGAGCAGAACAGACACCCCCTGTGTTAGTGTCACTCCAGTGGTGAAGATGGAATGGTAGGGTTTAAGGAGATATAGACAGATAGAGTATAGATAAGTGAATCTACTGTTTATCTGCTTACCTTCCACCAAGGTGGGAAGTGTCAAGTAAGAGCGATGGTATAAGGAAGGGTGGGTGTTCTGCAGAGGTGCAAGGGGCTGAGAGGCCACAGGAGAAAAATCTGTGCTCGTTTTTTGATGTGCAGAGAAGATCATGTAATTTGGAATTAAGCAGATATGGGGGTTTTAATGCCAGCTCTTTCAAAAACATATAAAATCTTGGGAAAGTCACTAATTTCTCTGAACTTTTCACCTGTGAAAATGACATAGTCCTCACAGGAACATTGCAGGCCTCTTAACGGTGGTCTAGCTATCAATATCTAACAGAGAGCTTGTTTTCTGGTGGGGGACGGGGGACGGGGGGCGCTCAGCCATCTTGGTGATATATCACTATCCCATTTTTTTTTTTCTCCAGGCTGGTCTTGAAGTTGGCGCTAAATGAATGCAGAGCAACACAATTCTAGGGTGTCTAGGTCTTTTTAGTGCAGACTTTAAAACTATACCAAAGGAATTTGCCAAGAAACTCACTGGCATTTCCTGAGCAAACTATTTTCATTTCCCCCACTGGTGCTATAGCAGCCAGAAACTTTGCTGCAGTCCTGCCCTCTGGACACCATCTAAAAGCACAAGCAAGCTGTAGACATGGGCAGTGACTGAGTATCCAAGGAAGGCAGTCATATATACAATAATGACCGAAATTAATTTGTCTTATCCCTTCTAGGCCAAGGGATAAAACAAGAGGAAAGCTGGGGGAAAGAAAAAAAAAAAAATAACAAGGGAAAACCCTAAACAAACTTCAGGATCAAAAATAGATGCTCTCTAATGTTGGTATAAGACAGTAATATTATCAATTGTCTTCACCTTTAACCAGAATAAAGCATTTAACAACTTTATTGAGTTCCTACTTTGTGCCAGGCACTAAACCAGCCACAGAAGCCAACATTGAAACAAGCAAGATGCCTGTATCCCAAAAGCGTCATTCTTTTTGCCCAAAGAGAAGGGAAGGAAAATCGGTTCTATGGGGGTCTTGTTTCCATACGTGGAATGAGGGTCAAGGATGGGAAATACCGAGTGGAAATACGCCCGAAGCATCCTGCCATCGAGACGTCTGTTAAATGAACAGTAATTAGTAACACCACGTTCTTTATGCTCCTTCTACGTGCTCAGCGTTGTCCTAGGAAATGCAGGGAGTAGGAACAAAATATAAAGTCTCGCTGCTCCTCTCCAGAATTTAAACTCTAGCTCAAGAGACTGGATTACCGCGTGTGCAGAAATTGCAAAGAAGACAAGAAAATATTGACTTTATTTATTTTCATTGTAAACAGAGTTCATCTCCTTGGACTTCCTTTCGGGAAAGGATTTAAGGAGCTCACATGCAATATGTTTAAACGGCTAATGGCCAGGAATAGAAGTCCAGTACCATAAAAAGGAGAGCACATAGCCTCAGCTAACCACCAGGTTTTTTGTACTTACTCTATCTGAGCCCCAATTTGCTCTTGAGTTCCCTGGCAGCCAAAGCAAAGGAAAAATACGGTCAATTGCAAATGTTTGCTTTTATATTTGTTTTGTTTTTAAGAAACAGGACACAAAACAAATCCTCTGGGAGATCTAGTTAGCATCATGGATAAAGTCCAAAACACTAGCTTTTAGAATAAATACTCACCTAATTTCATAGGATTGTTTTCCATAATGACTCTCAATAAAACTCAAAGATGTAACAAAACATTACTTCCAAGTAGGTGATTTGGCAAGGAGCTACATAAAATGGTCCAAGTCTATAGCTTTCCAGGGATCTAACTTGATAAAATACCTTAACTCAGCATAGCAACTTATATGAGTGGATAAATAACATGTGCCTCCAACAGTCTTCTTTATCATTTCTCTAAAGATGAGTTTTGGTAAAAGTTGGAAAGTAGAAGATCTGAGATTATGCTTTCTTGCGGGCACCTAGATAAATGGTAAGCTGTGTTGCTAACTGATGGAAAACCTACACAGTTTGTAAAGCAACCAAGTGGATGGTATATATAAAAGTATATTACAGAAAAATTGAATGGGCAATCAGTCCATTAATGAATTCAATGACTATCCATAGACCACCATCTTAGCCATTCAAATATCTGAGGCATAGGCAGTGGTATTCAGTAGGTACTCAGTAAATGCTTTTGAATTGAATTCCTAGGAAATGAGACGCTTAGGTGGCAAAACCCTGGAGGGCTTCACCCATCCTTGAAGATGTCTAGTGACTATCAGCATTCCAGCATCACCTCTGCCATTTTTGGCCTTTGTGAGCCAGAGCAGGTGGTGGCCTTACGATTTGCCAAGGCTAGCTGACCCCAAAGGATTGTGCAAAAGCTCCTACTACATCCTGTCAAAGAAACCAAAATGATCATGTCCTTGAGGCAATTACTGTCTTTTGAGCATCAAGTTTGATTCTATAATTCGTGTGTACTTAGCTCAAGCTCTGTCTGACACAAGCTGTTTTGCCAGGCCCACCGCCTGTCTCATATCCCTGGGTCTTGCTTTTAACATTTGTTGTGAGTCTGCCCTTGATGATCAGTTCTCCTATTATCCCACCTCAAAGGGATGATTCGCCATCTAAGGAACAGCGTATATCTGTCTTGTTGCCCATCATCCTTCCCATTTCCTGTTCAGAGATTAGCATGGCCTTCCTGGACCATTGAAACACAATCCTTCCTCCACATTCCAGGCGGCTACTCCAGCCCTGCTGTCAACATTCAAAACCAACCATAGAACACCCACTGATGGGCACCCCATCAACTCCAGGACCAACACCTTTTGTGATCTGCTCCGCTGACCACTCCTGGCTTCTCCCTCTATCTTTCAGCAACTGGTGTTTGCTGTGTATTTTTATTTTGGAGTTAGAATTCATACATAACAATTCACCTCCCTGAAGAGGCCATTTTTTTCTGGCCATTTATCTGAAACAGCAAACACTTTAGTTTTCTCTTTACCAGTTATTTGTATTTGAAATTATGCTATTTGTTTGTTGGCTCTCTTCTTTACTAGGATATGAGGTCCCAGAGGTCAGGAACTTCACAGTGCTCCCAGAGCCTGGGACCAGGCCTGGCACACTGTGATCTCCAATGAATAAGTGAAGGAATGAAGGGATGAATGAACACCTCCTCACATAGACTATGCTGTATTTTCTCTCTTTACTTTTGTGTTTTGTTGTTGTTTGTTCCTTGCTTTGCATTTGTTCAAATCATTACCCTCTGCCAAAAAAAAAAAAAAAAAAAAAGTAATAAGTTTCTTCTTCTTTTTCTCCCTTCTTTTAAGCTTTGGGTTAGATGTCAGGTGCTGCCTTATTCAGAAGCTCTCCTAACCACTTCTGTAGCTGTCTCTTCTCTGACAGTCCACAGTCCCCTCTGTTTGTTTATTTGTTGGTGCATTTGCTCCTTGGGACTATAATTGTCCATTTGTGTCACTATTCCCCTTAGGAGACATTTGCCCCTTGAGGTCCTTGACTAGAGCTCATTCATCTCAATGGTCCTTCTGTAGAGAATAGTGCTTACTGTGCTAGCTTATCAAATTTTTCATAGCTTATGTAGTTAATATTCTATCTCGCTCATGTTAATGTATTAGACACCATATACTCGAACCATCATCATTACCACGATTTCATATGTGCTGAAACTGAGGTTTGGAGGAGGGAGTGGCTTGCCCAAAGTCACAGCGCTCTATGCTGGTGGCTGTGCCCTGGATCCCAGACCATTGGCCTCCAGTCAAATAGTCACCTTCAAGACATATGACCATCTAGCGGATCTCTAATGTTTTTCGCAATTAAATCTGACCTTCCCATCAGTGCAGTAAGCTTCCTGAGGACAGAGAGTGCCTTCCACCTTCCTTGTATGCATAGAGGGAATGGAGCTACACTTTAAACATAATCGGCAGTTAATAAATGTGTGTGGGCTGAACTATTAATTTGATAACAAACTGCTAGACAGTTTTCTGCTTGGATGCATAAACATAAACATATACAAGAGAATATAATTAGCCATTTTCTTGCCATTTTAATTTTATATGTGTTGCATATGTATTTCCACCAGCTATATTGGCTTCCTCTTATAAGTGGAAAAGGTAAGAATCAGTCAGTCTCTCAATCAGTCAATCATGTTTTCGTCATTTACTGTCCTTTACAGTAGAAAATCTTGCTGGATTGTTTGTCTTGTTTTTATTTTTACAGTTTAGCAAAATGGATGTTGCTTTACCTCTATTTCACAATTAAGAAAGAGAGACCCCTGAAATGTTGCCCCAAAGGCATGACCAACTGGGGAAGACTGGGGAAGTGCATGAGTAATGGGTCCCCAATGTGGATGCCAACAAATAGTGTTGGATTCTATATTTTGAAGCTGAAACAAGATTCAGAATAATCTTGGCCAGATGTCAACAACTTTTTTCTCTCTTATTTTTTGTAATGGGGCAGATAGTAAGTATTTCAGGCTTTGTGGGCCTTAAACAGTCTTCATCATAACTACTAAATCTTACTGCTGTGGAGCATCAGTAGTCATAGACAATATGCAAATGAATGACCATGCCTGTGTTCCAATAAATCTTAATTTATGGACAATGAAATTTGAAATTCATATAGTTTCTGTCATGTGTCATGAAATATTATTCTTCCTTTTCTTTTCTTTTTTTTAAGTTTATTCTTAGCTCCAGGACCATACAAAAATAGGAGATGGCTAAATTTGCCACACAGGCTGTAGTTTGCAGAGCCTGATCTAAGAGCATCCCCCTTTCACCTTGAAAGAAAAAATGGAAGAGGAAATTCGGATGGTGAAATCATGGCCATGCTCCATCAATAGCCCACATCTTCTGGTCCTTCATGTTTCTGTCTGGTGCATGGGATCTCCTTCAGTTCTCTGTCTCCTCACTGTAAATAGCTGGGCATCTAGTAAATAGAAAACAAATTTCTGGATGAAATGATGACAAAAATACCTTTGCAAGCCAGTGCCGGCAACTGCCAGATTGTTCTTTGAGGCAAGCAAGGCCCCCAGAGGATTCTGGGTACACACCTTCCTCATGTCATCAACAGACCAAATGGAAAAGCCTCCTCCCTACGTGAAGGTGAGACCCCCACACTGAAAGGGTGGTGGAACTCAAGCCAGAGCCCTGAGGATCTGATTGGCAGATGTCTCTGATCCACAAAGGTCTTTTAACTGATCCTGCAAATGACCTTGAGCTTAAATAGAAAAAAAAAACGGACTTCAAGTACATCACAACTTGCTCCCCTGAGTAAAGTCACATGAAAAGGCATATCCAGCAGGTGGGGACTCAGGTGATGCACCCTCCAAAGAAGCAGGATGTAACGGGTGACAAAAGACTCCGTAGCCAAAGTCAATGCATTTTAATACAATATTTAAAAAATCAAAATTAATGATGAACATCTAGACAAACAAAGCATCAAAATTTTAAATAAAGTTAAGACTGAGTCCTGTACATGCTTGTCTCACCTCCCTGGCTTCATAATAATATTCCCTGTAGTTCCTGCCTTTATTGAAAAATTTGGGTTTTTTTAGCATAGATGATTTTACAATCATTTTGAATTTTGGAAATGCTGAATTATCCAGAAAACACTGTATAGAATATAAAGAAGGCAAAAGGAGACATCCATAGTTTTATCTTTAAGGAAGACACCAAAAACACACGTATTTGCCCGAGCACAAAGAATCCAATTGTAACCCATGAGCATTCATATCTGTTTTGCTGCCATCCCGAGTTGGTGAGCATCGTGCAGGGGGGAAAAAAAAAGAATGTGTCCACTTGAATGTAATCCCAGGCTAGTTGCCTCTCTAAATTATAAAATGTTTGACTGTAAAAGCCAATACTACACTAAGTGGAGTGGTCACAAACCCTACGGTAAGTCTCAGTACTCTGTCTGGTAAGGTACTGAGTCCTCCTTGTCACAGGCACTGAGGCTAGAATGCAGTAATTGATGACTTTTCACCAACAGCAATGTTTATTACCTACTCTGCAAAAATAGAGCTTCTTAAAATATTATAGAACAAATTTTTCCTAAGAATCTCCAAAATTTATACTCAAAAATAACACTGATGCTTTCCTCCCCTTTCACTAATAGAAATATCATTTATTTCTCAGAGTCCCCCACACAAGTGGCTACAGTAGAGAAATTCCTACAGAATTTCATTCTGATCTTGACTCCTAAGAGTCATCAAGCATGAATCCTTGAGGCTACCTACGTCCTTCTCTCTCTGGGAACCCTCTTCACACGTCCTTGGCTAAATATCTCTTCCATTACTGATGCCTTAGCCTGAACCAAATAAGACATCTGAAATAACAAGCCAGTCTTCTTTCCATATCAATCGTTGACAGCCATAAGCATCTCTTTGATGTTTGTAGACAGAAGAAGATGGAAGAAGGCATAATTAGTTGGTGTTTTAATGTGTGTGGTATTTTCCACTTTTTCTAATTCCTTTTTTAGCTAAGGTTCAAATTGTGCAGTCAAAGAAGGCGTTGGCAGAAGGAGTGATTATATGTTTCAGAGGTCAGAAGCCTGACCCTTTGCTGTGAAAGTGCCTGAAGGTGAAATTGAGCCAAGTTCAAAGGGAAGTCTAATTGGCTTTCTTGAGAACTGGTGCTCTTGAAATATTGAGTTGCTGCTGTAGGCTGTCCAGAGTGTCCCTCAAGAGGTAGTCTTTAAAATGCCACTGGATAGCATCACCTTCTTGCAATAAGTTGGCTTCTAGGGTCCTCCCTGAGCCTAGATCATTTATTCATTCAACTATATGTATGTGTATATATATATATACACACACACACACACACACAATGTGTATATATATATATAGAGAGAGAGATGGAGTATTGCTCTGTTGCCCAGGCTGGAGTGCAGTGGTGCGATCTTGGCTCACTGCAACCTCCGTCTACCAGGTTCAAGCGATTCTTCTGCCTCAGCCTCCCGAGTAGCTGGGAATACAGGCACCTGCCACCACACCCGTTTACTTTTTTGTATTTTTAGTAGAGACGGGGCTTCACTGTGTTAGCCAGGATGGTCTTGATCTCCTGACCTCGTGATCTGCCCACCTTAGCCTCCCAAAGCGCTGGGATTACAGGCGTGAGCCACCGCGCCCGGCCCAACAACAAATATTTTTTTAAGCATTGACTGTGTGCTAAGCTCACTGTTCTTCCATGGGAGCTGTGTTCAAAACCCTTTTTTCAAGGGATCAATGCTGCCTAATGCTAGAAAAAGCCATTTATTCTTCCTGCCACATCCATGCCATCCAAAGAATCTGTCTTTGCTGAAACAGTGGCAGATCAGTTATATCATTCATTGTCAAAGCCCACCAACTAATGGAATCTCCTCTTTATCCTACTCCATCGAGCTACTAAATGCCTCTCCCACCCCTACAAATGCCCAAAAGTTTCTTTCTTCCTTTCTCCTCTCCCTTGCTTATGTTACTATGGTGAACATTCTGTCGTGCCAGCACCCTCATGAGGGCTAGTCTCAGGTCAGACGAGATTCCCAGAACAGGGTATAGGATGTTTATTTCATCTTCCCTTGGAGAAGTTCTAAAAGCATACCAAAGAAAGCCACTAAACACTAAGACTCACATTTCTCATTGTGATTCCAACAATTTTCTTTCATTATATAGATGCTTAGAGATCTGGAGAAAAAAAGTTTAATTAGGCTTTGTCTATTTGACTAATAAAGGTGAAGGGGTTATGACTACAAGATGGGAAGGGCCTTTTGAGTCTGTAGGATTCAGGACTCTGTCTCAGGTAGATCTACATACAAACTCCACAAAACAGGAAGAGAAGATGGTTAGTGAAACTGACTGTTACTGTTGTTGGTCTTTAAATTACCTCTAAGAAATTGAAAAATCTCTTGTGATATAGGGCCTGTGAACCCTCTGTGAAGGCATTTGTAAGATCTATTAAAGTCAGCTTCCCCCATATGGTAGCTAAATGGACAACTAGTGACCAATATATGAGTTATTGTTGCTGCATTTTACCTGTTACTTGCTCCAAGTCACCACATCCAGGCTGGCCTCAACATGGCTGATAAAATTGTCTTCCTGAAACATAGGCCAGATCAGTGTCACCTTTTTCCCCAACCTCAGAAGGCTTTGGTAGATTTCCACTGCACATTAAATGAAGTACCCAATAATTAACATGGTATGGAAGACCCTCAATCATCCATCTGTATGCCTGGAGAACAAAGACAGATGGGCTTTGGAGCCTGGAAGACTGAAGTTCAAATTTTATTTCTGCCATTTGCTAATTATTTTGCTTTAGGACTGAGCCTCAGTTTCCTCATCTCTACATAAAATGGCAATTAGAACCTCTGTCTCCCAATGCTATTGTGAGGATTAAATAAAGTGAGACTTGTAAAATACTGAGGAAGATGTCTAGCACAAAGCAGACACTCAGTAAACTTTGTTATCTTAAGTCTAAACCTCACTAAAAATAATTATGTTCTCTGTCACCTCTCTGATCTCCAAACTTAATTCCTATCATGGTCTTCCTCTCATTGAGTGCTCCATTTGAGACATTTCTCTATCCTTTCCCAGGACACACTCTGCTAAATCCAGTCTTCCCCCAAAAACCCTGCTGTGGCTACTCCCAGAAGTTTACCTGTTCCATTCTAACCTTGCTCATTCTCTCAGTATCTGCTCTTTAAGGAAGTAATTTTCTTTTTAGGTATATATTTTTTCTTGCATCTGGACTTGATTCCCATGACACTTTTTGAGAATCTAAGGTGGTACTTACAGTCTTCAGCCTATTTTTAAAAGTGTAGTTTACTCTACTATAATTGCAGGTTCGCAGAGGGTAAGAACTGTGTCTTTCATATCTCTCTATCTCCCCAAGGCACAGATAAAGCTGTATCCATCATGATAAAGAAGTATGATGAGATCTTTTACCAGGTCATGCTGAAGTAACAAACAATCCTCAAATCTCAGGCGCTGACTACAACAAAGGTTTCTTGTCTGCTTGCATGTATGTCAATCGTGAGTCAATGGCAGCTCTCCTCCTTGTGTCTCTTTTGTACTGAGATCTGGGCTGAAAATGTATAGCTCCTCTCTGGCACTTGACCTTCTTGAGGCAGAAGGAAACGAGTTCATGGCAGAATGGTGCAGTGGTCCTTGGATTCTCTGCCGGGGAGCGGCGTGTGTCACATGATGTGGTCAAACATGGCACCACTGGGGTGGGGAGAGCAGATGCTTTCCTGGGATGTTGCACCACACACCCCATGGAAACAGGCAGGGGTGTAGCATCACCCAGAGAAGGGCAGCAAATATTTGAACACGTTATTGCAGTTTACCACCCTCATACATCAGAGACTGTCAAGGAATGCTATGAAAATCAAGTCAATTTGCATCATTTTAAATAACCTTCTGAAACCCATGGTCAATGGCAGTCAGAATATTACTAAAAACAGTATTTACTTAATTGGAAAATGTGCCCTTTGTGAAGAACTACCAGTGTGATTTCCCTTAGCTCTATGCATCAGAGGTAAGTGTCCTTTTACTCATTACCTATGAAACACTGTTCATTATTTTCCTGGCTACTAGGAAGCTCCTGCCTAAATGATGACTCCCAATGGTGAATTACACAGGAATTTATGGAAACTTTTTCAGGATTGACCTTACGCCTGGCATTACTGCATTTTACTTCTACCCCATTCACCCAGATGTAATTTTGTCATCTGTAGTTTTCATAAACTACTAAAAAATACATGGATTATAAACAAATGAGCTTATCTTAGACATACCCTTTGAGACTGTTTGAAGCTTGTCTGCCCACTGGACTTTATTGTATTCTTGCTTAATGCTTTAGCTCTGCTTTTAAGGAATAAATGAAAACACATGTGGAAGACAAATCACTCCTTGTCCTTCCAAATATGCCATGAACTGCCTGATCAAAGGGAAATCAGAAAAGCCACTTTTCACACAGGGCCCCAGGGGTCCCTGAACCAAACCAGTCTCTCTGGGGCCAGGAAGGACAGATCCCCAAATCTGCCCCGGTTCCCCAAGGCGCCTGCTGGACCCAGCACCTTTGCCCTCATCATCAATGAAAGGAAGCATCAACGTAATCCTTTATGCTTGGTGGGACTGTGGGAAATAATATCACAGACAAACACTGGACCCCCAGGAGGGGCCTTCTTCAGATGACAGGAATGCAGACACAATTGCAAATACCTTGTGCCTGTGTCTTCTAAGACAAAACAGTTGGACTCTTTGGACACACGGCTGATCTTCTCTCCACACATAGGGTAAGAACAATTCTATTCCTTACCCCGTGGCTACCAAAGTGATGCTTTCCTAATGCTGGGCTGACTGTTTCATGTATCTTTATGAGTACCACGTGGGACTTCTCACTGACTTTAGGATGAAACCTGAATCCCTAAACTCGGATTTTGGGGCCTCCAGGAGCAGCTTCCTCATTCTCCATCTCTTGTGTTTCTAATTCCCTAAATTTTATATGCTCTTCCTTAAGTCCATTCCTTTGCAGTTAACTTTAAAATAATGATGATGACAGTAAAAATAACAATAATGATACAAATAATACAGTAAGCCCTAGATGAGCTATATTCATCCTTTCCACTCAACTGAGTGCATCTTTAGAGAGTCTTCTCTTTCACCCCAGCTGATGCCTGTATATATTGTAATACTGTGTTTTATCAACTTGTCTATGATTCCTTGAGGCCAACTAAAGGCCATGTTCAAGCTCTTCTTTCCATCCCTAGCCACTAGCTCAGTATCAGGTGTCTAGGAGTTGCAGAATGAATGTTTGCCCAAAGAATATGCACATGAGTTAAACAGGACCCCAGTCGGTTATATGGGTTTAGTGAGTCACAAAGAAGAAAACGGTATGGGGACGGTTGGAGGGAACAGAACAGGAAGAAGTAACACCTCCTTGAATCAACAGTGTCTACGTCACCTCAGGTGAAAGGTGAGAGAGAGAGGCAGGCACTTCCTTCTTTAGAAGGATCAGAGGGAGCAGGAGGCCGAGAATGTGACCATTCACCCCACTGAATTAGACCTAGGGATGGTGACATGCCCTGCAGAAACTCCTGTGTGGGGCTAAGTCATCTTGGCCACGCAGGCAAAGACACGGTGAAGCAAGAATCTCTATGGGCACATTTTGTAAAGAAGAGACCATCGAGGATGTGGGGTTTTACAAACAACCTTCATCATTATGAGAACCGTTACCACTGTTACTACAGGAAACTGTGCACAGAGTAAAAATGAGATGGCAAGCACAGGCTCTGTCACAGAAGAAGAAATGGAGTACATTTCCTGATAGTAGAGTAAGAAAGAAAAAAAAAATTCTGAGCCACTATGGCGCTGCCTAATAAAACATAGTGAGAGACTCATGTGTAATTTTAAATGTTCTGTTAGCCACATTTTAAAAGAACATAAAATGAAACAGGTGAAATGAAGTTTAATGATGTATTTGACTTAACCCAATTCATTCAAAATGTTATTTCAATCAGGAAACCATACAAAATTATCAATGAGACATTTCACTTTTTTATGGTATGCTGAATATGAGAACTTGAGTTTGTTTTCCACCCACAGTGTATCTCAATTCACGCTGGCCACAGTTCCAGTGCTTCATAGCCTAGTGTGTTGGTCACTCTGTCCTGGAGGGCATAGGACCCTGAGCACTGTCTTTACACGATCCCTTTGTCTAATGTGTAACTGACTTTGAGGAAATATGAACAAGGGCTTTTAATGACAAGAGGCAGACATTGAGGTGGGTCACAGGTCACAGGGATAAGACTTCTGCTTTGGTGGTCCCGAGGCCAGCATTAAGAGGTGCTGTGTGATCCTAGTGGAGCCCTTTCCCTTCTTGATGAATGATCTGCATCAACACCTACAAAATAACAGTTTGGTCCAGATGATGATAGTCTCTTAAAAGTATCTGCATGCATCATCTCCAACCCGGACCACCACTCCAGAGCTGGAAGTCAGACTCAAAAGTCACGCTGGCCCTCGTATGTTGGGTATGACATTGAAGGTCACATTCACAACCAGCCCTGGAGCCAAGGTGGGAGCCTACACCTGTGAGTCAACTCACTGGCTTGTGGCTAATAGTTAAGGGCACTTTGCTTGTTATTCTAGGAAAAGATATTGGAACTCTGAATTGTGCCTATGCATAACAGATTTTATTTGCTGAATTGATATGAATGGCTACATCACCAGGTAGATGACCTCTGTTTTGTGGTACCTCCTGCCTTCTCAATTAAAAACTTTGCAGGCTGCCTTTCATCTTACTTAGGTTGAAACAAAAGCGCATTTCAAACATAGCTTATATCTTCCACCTCTTTCTTATACTCCGGTTGGTTTGGGCTCTTGAGCATCCACAGAGACAGCTCCCTGTCATTTTCTTCACTTTTTCCAAAAAGAGGAAATGGGGAAAACTATCAAGACACCAGGCAGGTTGTTGACGCAGCATCAGAAATCTCAGTGGAAGCTTTGTGAAGTCACTGTCCTCCACCAGGAAGCAGGAGCACACCTCTAAGGCATTCTGAAGCTACCCAGACATTCAGCCCAGCCTCCCTCTCTCTACTCCACCCCAGGCAGACCATAAACACTTCTCCTGCCAGCCTTGGCCTGCTGATGTCAAGAAAAGCCCATGCACCAGGTCCTGTTCCAGCGCAGGACTGGGAAGAATAGCTTCAAGCATGGGCTTGCCTCCCACACAGACCTGGTTCAAGTCCTGGTTTCCCATGTAGCACGTGGCTCTGGGAACATCTCTCATCCTGTCTTCCTCTCACATTCCTCACCATAAAAGTATATTAGTAATAATACCTCTTCCTAGGGGCTACTGCTGGTAGGAAGTGAAACAGTGCAAGTTAGTGCCTAGCATGTGCTGGCACATGGGCAATGCTCATGAGAGCTCACTAAAGGCCATGGCCATTGTCATCACAACAACAAGGATTGAGTGAGCGCCCTGAGGTAGACCTTGAAGTCATGTGAAAATACTTATCACATCCTCCCCAGAAGAGCCAACTTATACATTTTAAAAGAATATTTTACTGAAAATGCCATCAGAACATACAGAAATGTTTTTCATTAAACACTGTGTAGCAAAAGGCCATAAAACCTTCCTTTGAACCTGCTCTCCTCACCCCGTGTTTCCTGTCCTAGTGTTAACTTCTCTTCACCATTCTTTCCTTTCCAATGACATCTGCAAGCTCCCCATCTGCTCGGGCTTACAGCTTTGTCCCCATTCAGAATCACGCAATTCCAGCCAATGTCACCCCACCTTCAGGAAGCTGTGGACACCATCCAGGCCTATGCTAATACGACACGCCAAGCATCTTATTGTGATTATGAATATATAATCCCTGACCTCAAAAAATCAAGTGTCTAGAGGAGAAGACAGACACGTAAAGAGGTGAGTACCTGGGAGAGAGGAACAGGCTTTTGGAAGCATGTATCATAAACCTGAATAAGGTATGGCTTTTGGAGCCCAAAGGTATCAAAGAGACCTTGACAGAGATGTCCTAGCCGTCAACTGAGAGATATGAAGAAGTATTCCCAGGGGAAAAAGAAATTCAAAGTGAAATTCTAAAGGATATTCTAAATATAATAGAATATGCCAAGGCATAGGCCTGTGGAATGTTTGGGAAAGTGCAAATCATTCCATACTGTTTGTAAGCACCCTCTCCTCCCTGGGAGAAAAGGAGTAGAGATGATGGGGGTGGGAGATGAAACTTAAAGGAAGGCTTCGTTGGGCCTGTTAATGAATTTGAACTTGATCTTGAAGATAATGGGAAGCTACTGAAGGATTTCAGGGTGAGAGATGGCATTGAAATCTCTATTTTAAAAATGTAAACCTGGCCGTTATGCTGGGGAAGAAATAGTGAGAAGAAAGAAAGAGACATGGGTTTGTAAGCTATTTTGGTGATGCAGGTAGAGAATGATGAGACAGTATTCAGGTCCAAAGCCTGGCAAGTAAGATGTGTGAGCTTGGGCAATTGGAAGACAATGCACATATTTCACTCGTAAGCAGGAGAGTGAGACTCAGCCACAGAAGTTTCTGTCACAGCTATCATAACTGTGAGATACCAAGTGTATTAGTAAGGATTATGACAAGATGTTATGCACCAGACATGGGTTTTTCTGATGGTTTGCATGTGGTAATCCTAAGTGAATATTCTGGGGGATAACCAAGTGAAATTTGGGATTCCTTTTAGTCACCAAACTCATCATTCTCTCCCATGTTTCCATGACTCCCAGTTAGGTCTCAGAATGCTCAACACACTCTGCAAAGGGTGCCAGTCATCCTTTTTCTGAATTTGTTACTACCTTTCTCCTGCTGTGTTTCCTCTCTCCACTAAGAGGGGACATGCTGGACTTGACTTCCTTTGTGATTAGCACCACTGGGTTCAAATTTATTAGTCCCAGGAGCAGAAGGCTAATGAGTTAAATGCCCTGATTTAATTAAGCCACCTAATGGTTTCAGCTTACATAAATTCTCACCTGATCAGTCCGGCATCTCTTAAATACATTATCACCGGCGCTCTGCAGGAAGACAGCAAGCTAGATCCCTGAAACATGAGGCAGGTCCCAGTCCCTAAGCACTCAGCTCACCTATAATAAAGAACAAATCTGTCCTCTCTCAATGCTTGCATCTTTGATCACCTCAAATGCAACAGTCCACCAAAGGTAGTCAATGTCCCGAGGAGCTGGCTTCTTTCTGGGACAGGTAGTAATATTTGGATGATCCCTTACTCTGAGCTCTGCAAACCTGTCTTATTCCTGGAGAGGAAGTCCAGTGCAGTGAATTGGTTCATGGTTTGGGTGTCAGAAGCGTGTGACTGAGTCTCTTACTATCTCTGTGATCTCAGCAAGTTATTTAACTTTCTGGTTCCGGTGCTCTTATCTGCAAAACAAGCACTGCAATGCCAACATTGCTACATCCCTGTGAGGGTTAAAGAATGTAATGAATATAGCACACATAGCTTCAGTAACAGTCCCCTATAATTATTTTCATCCTGTTGTGGACAGCAGGAGATGAACTTAGGCATCCAAGGCAGGTGCTACTGTATGCAAGGGAGGAATAATCCTGGGTAATCCAATAGAGGCGGCATTGTGGCCTCTGGTCCAGGGTTTTGCAAACAGCACGGTTAATCTTTTCAACCATGCTAACAGATGGATTTGATGAATTTCCCAATTTAAAGTGAGGACAATGAAGATCAGAGATGTGAGATTATGTACCCAATCTCATAACTAGTAAGTCTTCCAATAAGGATGGCAGTTCTATTCCATCAGTGTTTTTTACTACACATCATCCCTACATGGTTTTCTAAATCTCAAGCCTATGGAAAAAAAAGAAACCCAGAAAAATAGAAAGAGTATTACGGATAGACAAGCAGGCAGAAACATGGGTGGTCATAAGGCCTGATCAGGAAGTGAATGAGGCAGAAAAACTATGCAAAACAGATTTTTCACAAAATGCGATCTTGTACCATTTAGCAATTAAGACAAACAGAAGTTCCCATGACATTTTTTCTTATAGGATATGCTGTGTGTTTACTGTGTTAACAAGGCTATCCCTGAATCATAAAGATAAGCTCATGTTCGGAAAACTCATTTTCAAGAAACAGAAGACATAGTGGAACATTCTAAAAAGTTGTTTTTATCAAAAATGACGGCATAAAATATTTGGGGCTTCAAGGAAGAAAGTTCTGTAGCAAAGTGTCTGGCACATAGCACACACTCCAAACAAATGCTGACAACTGAATCAACGAAGAACGCGAGAAAGAATCAGCACATCACAGCCCGTGACCCAAGAATTCCAGACAGAGCGATTCTGGGCAATTTTGACTCTAAGAAGACTCTTTCCTTGTCACTGCCATGGGGTTGACCAGAAAGCTGGGTCTCTCTGTACTTGTGCTGTTTGATGTATTTGATTTTTGTGAAGTTTCAGGGTACAAGAGCATGCTCTTTCTGCATGATAGGGGTAGGAGAGGAATATAGTCTGAATGTTTCTCTGCCCCCAAAATGTGTATGTGGAAATTCTAATCCTTGAAGAAACGATATTAAGAGGTAGAGCTTTTGGGTGGTAATTATAGGTTGGTGGCATTACTTTTAATTACTTTTAATGGCAAAAACTGCAATTGCTTTTGCATCAACCCATAGATCACGAGGGTGGAGCTCTCATTAGTAGGATTAGTGCTCCTATAAAAAAAAGACTGAGGGACTTTGTTTTCTCCACTATGTGAAGACAGAGAATTTGTCATCTGAGAGGAAGTGGGCCCTCAACAGACCCATGCCTCAAATCTGCTCATGCCTTGATTTTGGATTTCCCAGCTTTCATACCTGTGAGAAATACATGATTGTTCTTTATAATCCACCCAGTTCATGATATTTTTGTTATAAAAGAATGAATATACTAAAACAGAAAGAAAGCACAGCTGAAGAGAACGTTTCTTTACTCATTGAATATCTAAAAAAAATTCTGTAGATGATGCTGTATTTAGAAGCATTTTGACTGTGGAACAACAGTGTTTTGGAGCTCTCCCCGGTAAGACTTAGAGTATATCAATAAGAAATGAAGAATTTCAGTTTAAGCAGAAACTCCAGAAAGATTAAATATCAGTAAATGGGACCTTTCTGAAAGTCTGTGGGTGGAAATCAAAGGCAGAGAACTATTCAACAAACACACACTGAGTGCTTAATATGTCCTTGAAATGGTGCTTGTACTTGGAACACCAGAGGCAAGGTCAGGGCAGCCAACATGCTCAGAGATCTGTTCGGAGCCTGGCAAGTAAGCTTGCAATGGACTGAGAGCCTCCAAGAGGCAGGCCTAGCACTTCTGTCCATTTAATACTCACAGCACCTCTACAAGGACAGGGTGGGTGTTCGCCAACCCAATTTTATAGAGAAGGAAACTGAGTCTAGGAGAGGTTACATAACTGGGTTCAAACAGCTAGGAATCTACTGATAATGATGATAACAATAATGATGAAATAAATTGTGTGTGTGTGTGTGTTTGTGTGTGTGTGTGTATAATTATCAATAAGAAAGAGGCTTCCATTCCTTACCTCCCTGCAAACAAATGTCAAAAGTATTATGAGAATTTATATTTGGCGGGGATGGTCCTGTCTCTACTGCTGAGTACTGTGCTATATCTTCTTTTTGAAAATATGACCGTTTTATTCAAATAATTTGATACCCTCAAATTAGAGCCCACTCCCCAAGCCAAATCACTTTGGGAAGACTGAAATACCAACCCCACTTCCCACGAGGTCAAGACATGTTCTCCTGTCCAGTTTCCTAGACACCCCACAGGCAAATTCTCTATCAAACTCTGACACTTAAAACCCTGATAGATTTTTTTCCTCCGGATACCATCTGTTCATTAAAGTCAACATTACATCTTCCTGTCCCAGAGAGCCCCAGGCAATCCTCAAATTTTGCTGGACTGGAGAAAAAACAGGCACAAATTTAAAGACCACAGAGCATTCATCTTCCAGAAAGAAAGAAACAAGAAAGAAGAAAGGAAAGGAAGGAGGGAGGAAAGAAAAGGCTAAAACAGGAGTTCCCTCAACTTCACATATGCTGTGAATTCAGGCTCAGGATTGATTTTTCAGAAATTCTACCCTGTGTTCAATATCCTGTGTGTGCCCATCCTGGGGACAGGTGATAAATTTTTGTTCCCTGGCAGAGCAGTCTCAATTATGGATCTGTAAGCAGGGGTTGTGATACCGCTTGGTGTGATTCTTGTCCTTTCTTCTTCTTTCTTTTGTTCTTGGGCGTGAACATTCAGAAGTGAAGTATGGACTTATTTAGGCAGCTCAACATGCATTTTTCTTAAAACCGCTTCATTTAGTTGGAAAAGTGAGTTGTGCCTTTGTATGCTTTGTGGAAGAAAACCAGGCTCTGAGGAATCACAGGCAAATGCATATGTTTAGTTACTACTAAAATCTGTGGACATGAGGAAGTCTCTCTCTCTCCCTCCCCCACATTGAAATATACAAGCTACCATCCTGCAACCAAAAACGAATCGGATTCTCAGGTTTTAGGAAATATTTTCCTACTGAGGGGACTCCCATACCTCAGGAACCCAACGTGGAGAACACAGTTATATGAAGAAAAGGAAGATAAGCATGCTGAGGGTATTAATCATTATCGAGTCAAGTTGTCATTCATGTGCCATGATTATTGTTTCTCACATTCACCGAACACTTTCCTGATAAGAACAGCACTTAAATAGCAAGGTAAGAAAAATGGCAGGGGCAGATTTTTTTTTAAATCTAGGTGACATTTTAATAATAAGAGTGTACAATATTCAGGATATTAAAGTCTTATTTCCCAGGCAAATCAGAACAATGTGACTCATCCCCAGAAACTCAAGAAAGCAGCTAATAGAAATGTGTTCATTCATTCATTTATTCATTGACTCATTCATTTCTTTAGGCCAGAGCATATTCGCAATTTGGGGAAGATATCCAGGCCTCTTCATGACAAGAGGTAGAAATTCAATGGCCTGCAGCCTTGACAGGTAACATAGATAAAGTCCTGCATCAAGTGGGACCTGGGCAAAGCTATGACATCATTCCAGGTTAAAAAGAAGTGAAAAGTTCCCCCAGCTCTAAAACATTATGATTTATCCCACTATGTTCTGTATTTTTTTTGGGAACTATGTGGGTTATAGGGCCTCTGGCCACAGTAACCCAAATGATCTCTCAAAGTGGACCTCCCATCAAACATTTATTAAGATTCACCACCCAGATAAGAAACATGGGGATATTTTCATTTGATAAAGTCATCCACTTTCCTTCCAAACTTCGTCATCTGTGTAGTTGCTTTTCCTGAATTCTTTCCTATCTCTCCAAGAAGGTGTGGGGCATCCAGAATATCAAGAAAAACTCCAGGGAGCTACCATGTAGTGTGAGAAAAAAAAATATAAAGGCCAGGAATGACATTTTCTATGGAAGGAGTCAAATATTGGTCCAGTTTTTGTTTGTTTGTTTTTTGAGACAGGGCCTTGTTCTGTCACCCAGGCTGGAGTGCAGTGGTGGAATCTCAGCTCACTGCAACTTCTGCATCCCGGGTTCAAGCAAATCTCGTACCTCGGCCTCCTGAGTAGCTGAAATTACAGGCATGCGTCACCAGGCTGAGCTAATTTTTTTTTTGTATTTTTAGTAGAAAAGGGGCTTCACCATGTTGCCCAGGCTGGTCTCAAACTCCTGAGCTCAGGCAATACACCCCTCAGCCTCCCAAAGCACTAGGATTACCGGCATGAGCCACCACACCTGGTCTGGTCCAGTTTTTGTAATGAAAGACTAGTCATAACACATGTATACAAATAACACACACTTGCATTGACAGATGCATACCCCCACACATACTTTCCAATTCACCAGCTTTCAAGGCCTGGATCAGATACCAGTAATACCTCCTTTAGGTTGCCTTCTGGGCTGGGCCAACTAGAAGCTTCCTCTTCCCCAGTTCTGTGCCTTTGTCTCCAACACTGGGGGATTTCTAACTTGTTCCATAATTCATTAGAAAGTAGTATGGTGTGGTGACTCATGCCTGTAATCCCAGCATTTTGAGAGGCTGAAGCAGGTGGATCACCTGAGGTCAGGAGTTCGAGACCAGCCTGACCAACATGGGGAAACCTAGTCTCTACTAAAAAACAAACAAACAAACAAACAAACAAATACATTAGCCACATGGGGGGCACACTCCTATAATCCCAGCTACTCAGGAGGCTGAGGAGGGAGAATCACTTGAACTCAGGAGGCGGAGGTTGAAGTGAGCCAAGATCGCACCATTGCACTCCAACCTGGGCAACAGAGTGAGACTCCATCTCAACAACAACAGAAAAAGGAAAGGAAAGGAAAGGAAAGGAAAGGAAAGGAAAGGAAAGGAAAGGAAAGGAAAGGAAAGGAAAGGAAAAGGAAAGGAAGAGAGAAAGAAAGAAAAAGAAAGAAAGAAAGAAGGAAGGATGGAAGAAAGGAAAGAAGGAAGGAAGGAAGGAAGGAAAGAAAGAAAGAAAGAAAGAAAGAAAGAAAGAAAGAAAGAAAGAAAGAAAGAAAGAAAGAAAGAAAGAAAGAAAGAAAGAAAGAAAGAAAAGAAAGAAAAAAGAAAGAAGGAAAAAAGAAAGTAGCATGGTGTAACTAAGGGGAGAGGCCAGTTAACGTGTACCAAGTTTCAGTTAGACAGGATGAATCAGATCTGGAGACCTACAGGATGGTGACCACAGTTACTAATAATGTCTTGTATACTTGAAAATTGTTAAGAGAGTAGATCCTAAATGTTCTCACCACAAAAAGATAAGTAAGTGAGGTGATGGATCTGTTAATTAGCTTCATTTAATCATTCCACAATGTATACATGTGTCAAAACATGTGGTACCTTGTCAATACATACAATTTTTAGTTGTCAAAAAATAAATAAATAAGGAAAGTAGTGTGGTATAACTAAAAGACTGTAGATATTGTATCACACTGATCTGGTTTAAATAATGATCTTGTTGCTTAATCTGTCCTCAGATACCTAATGAGCTAAAGGACACTTAGAGCTTTCATCAGGAAAATGGGCATGATAATATGTAACTTCTAGAGACCTTGTTAAGATTAAGTTCCTAATGTAGCATAGGCTTCAAAGAAGATTTATGTTTTTATCTGCATATTTACATTGTATATACATTACATTATTTCTACTAAATTGCAGGCTCTTTGGTGCAGTCTATTTCAAATTCATTTCTAATTCCTATACTACCATGTTATGGAAAACAAGAGTAATAGTCCATAAATGTTTGTCGAATGAATGTGTAACTATATTGCTATTCATGTCTGATTTCATGTTCACTACTTTTTGAATCAAATTAGGTTTTCAAGGTTCTATCAACCACCATCCGTGATGTGGATAGTAAAATAAATTGAATGTAAAAATATGGGAAAATTAGGCAGAAGGCCTTATGTTACTTGGAAGTGAAACGAATCATATCAAATTTTCAAGACTCTATCCATGAATTATCTGTGATGTGGGTAGTAAAATAAATTGAATGTTAAATTATGAGAAAATTAGGAAAAGGGCCTGATACAACTTAGTGATAAAAATGGATCCTTTTGTACATGAGTGTATAAACGATGTCTATATATGAATCATGTATGTTGTTTGCATTTTTAGTAGTGTTACTTAACCTCTCTACCAACATTTTATTGGATTCTTGAAAGTCATTCTTTGTGCATTTACACTATTTTAAAACATCTGCTGCTTTGGGGTTCAAGCTGTGCATTAGGGTTCCAAGAATTCGCAGAGAAATTTCAAAGCAGGTCTCCCGTCTGAATAACTCGGTGGGAAATGCAGTAGAAGCCTGATCTTTTATGAGAATGCTTATGGCTGTCCTGAAATATTTGAAACCCAATTCCTTTGCAATTGCCTTGTCTTGCTATTTCCTTCCAAACAACATTTTTTTTTTTTTTCTATTTACATCTCTTCAGGGACACTATAGTCCAGCTGAGTCAAGGGACCCAATGTAGACAATTCGGGTCTCCTGATTTTAGGCTTAGATGCTTTCCTTCTAGCTCTGGGCCACCTATAGCAGTGGATTAAATTGTCTGAACATCTTTCAAACCACCACATCCATCTCCAACTCACATCTCGTCATACCTGCAGCTAGGGACCGATGCAACCTCATGCCCCTGCCACTGAGCCTCTTGTTTCCATCCAATCCACACATCCTCAATGAGCCTGCTTCAGATGCTAACTTGGCATTTGATCTTTCCCCTCTTCTCAATTACAAGTATCCTGGTAAATCTCAACACTACTTTAGCTCCCCTCCTTGTCTTCAGTGCAAATCCGTTATCAATTTACAGCTGCCTTAGCTGACCTGGAAATCCTCACCCTTTATTCTACCTGGCAAAAACCTTCCAAATTCACCCAGAGCATTCTGACTCTGTCATCTTGGTTCATCTTGAGTTCTGACAGCATGAACCAAAGAGCAATTAATAACTTATTTTAAATAACAATCTTAATGGTGAATAGCATTGCCTGAATTAAAATGAATCTCATTTTAATACAGTGATTTAGCATAGGTTCATTTAGAATATTTTATGTGGCATTAGTAAGTGCTAAAACTTTGGAGAATTTCCTTCCTTCCGTATAAAGGTTATTCTTCTCAGTCTAATATAGACAGTGGGGCAATGCAAGGTGGTTTCAGAGAAAAGCAGAAAATAAACAAATACCGCTGACCAAATGAGGGAGCAGGGTCTTTAATTCTAGCCTTGGCCTTTCTACTAAGCAATTCTAACTTTGG
Organism: Papio anubis; assembly: GCF_008728515.1. Lineage (NCBI taxonomy): Eukaryota > Metazoa > Chordata > Mammalia > Primates > Cercopithecidae > Papio > Papio anubis. The sequence continues at coordinate 8,555,872 of NC_044982.1, read as the reverse complement.
GTAGTACCTAATGTTGAAAAGTTCTTGGCCGTGGTAGGTGGCATTCTGGTTTCTCTTTCCAACCAAATCGCTATTAAGATATAATAATTTTTAAGTGTGTTACTCCTTAATAATATTTGCATGTCAAAGCAGGTAACTGAATGTCAAGGACTCAAAGACTCAAAATGAATCAATTTTGAAGATGGAATGTCCCAGCATTAGAGTTCTTCTGAGATTGTTGTGGACAGGAGTGAACTCTCATAAGAAATGCTGAGGTTGCCTAGGCCTAGGGTGGTCATGGGCTACAAAGTGAAATGCGGAGGGGCACACAAATCCCTCCGCATTTCACCTTTCTGCCTTGTTCATGCCTTTGCACAATGTATGTGCTTAGTAAAGTTGATTAAATTGTTATTGAACACACCCAATTTACATACTCTATACCTCTACCTAAATTCAGTCAAACAGATAATGGGCAAAAGATGAAAAAGGAACAAAGAGTGCTCAGTTACATGACCAGAAGCCAATCATTGCTCCCTGGACTAGAGTTTTATCATCCATTGAACAAGAGTGGCAGACCAAATCTTCTTGACATCCTCTGTCAGCTAAAATGACTCACTTTGACAATCAGGTAATGCTACATAGTGTCGATTCTCCAACCCAAACTGATGTTCACTTTTTTTTTTATAGCAGAAAGCTATACAAGTGCAATATACATGGAATACATATTTTTTTCTATCCAGGAAGCAGACAAACTTTTTTATTTTATTTTATTTGTTGAGACCGAGTTTCACTCTTGTTGCCCAAGCTGGAGTGCAACGTCACGATATCGGCTCACTGCAACCTCTGCCTCCCAGGTTCAAGTGATTCTCCCATCTCAGCCTCCTGAGTAGCTGGGATTACAGGTGCCCACCACCATGCCTGCTAATTTATGTATTTTTAGTAGAGTCAGGGTTTCACCATATTAGTCTGGCTGGTCTCGAACTCCTGACCTCAGGTGATCTGCCTGCCTCTGCCTGCAAAAGTGTTGGGATTACAGGCGTGAGCCATCGTGCCCTGCCAACTTTTAAGTGTTCTTTTGCATGAACCTCTGGCAGGTGCTGCCTAGTTCTACTTGTGTTCCTCAAAACCAGGAAGCGAAGGCTCTCTATTGAAATGCTAATAGATGAGCCAACTGTATAATAAGACTGCATCCCCTTTGAGTCTACATATAATTTATACGTAAAATAAAATTGCACATGGCCTTGTTTCATAGTATACTTGTTTAATTATCCACATTTTAGAATGTATTTTCCTTCAATTAATTCTCAATATTTAGAAGAGGAATAAAAATGTCAGTTTATCTGTACACCTGGTAATTAAAAATAGTGTGGGGAATAATTACATTATCTAATAGGGGAAATTTGTCCGACTCCAATAACTAACATCTAGCAAGGACTTTGCTAATTCTTTTCTCTTCTAAGGGTGGCCTTTGATTTTTCCTCTCCCTTTCTCTCTAAGAAAAGGGGACCAGGTTGAGTGAATCTCAAATGTCATTCCCCCTTTTCCACATTTATGAGCCTGGTCTTACTATGAGAAAGTGATCCAGCAACCTCTGATAGAGGAACATCCAGGTTTCTTATTTCAGCTTTTATTCACATTTCTTTTTCAAATATTAAGCAGTTGTTTAAGAACCATTCTTTTAAAAATAGCAACTCAATGAATTTTTATGCTTATATTTTAAAATTTTCTTTATTCTTCTTTTGTTTTATCTGGGTGAGATATTTCACCACAATTCACGCCTATATCACTTTTGGGTTAACAACAATAATAATAATAAACAATAGCAACAACAAACAAAAACAGTGATTACTCTGTGCAAGATACTGAATTATCTCCTTCTCCCAGGGTCTTGTCATTTAATCATGATTCCAAGCCTGGACTTACCATCACTCTCTTTTACTAAAAGTATTGATCATTCCCTCTGCTGTTTCACAGTGAAGATCTAGGGTTAAACCAAAATGTTTATGCATTGGTCCCAGGAATGGAAGGAAAAAAAAATCTTTTTAAGTCAAAATAATCTAAAAGAAGGTTTAAAACTAGAGGAAAAGCCAGGTGTGGTGGTTCACGCCTGCAATCCCAGCACTTTGGGAGGCTGAGGCAGGCAGATCACCTGAGGTCAGGAGTTCGAAACCAGCCTGGCCAACATGGTGAAAACCCATCCCTAGTAAAAATACAATAATCAGTCAGGTATGGTGGTGCACGCCTGTAGTCCAAGCTACTCAGGAGACTGAGGCAGGAGAATCACTTGAACTCAGGAGACAAATGTTGCAGTGAGCCAAGATAACACCACTGCACTCCAGCCTGGGTGATAGAGCAAGACTCCATTAAAAAAAAAAAAAAAAAAAAAAACCCTAGAAGAAGAGAAGAGAAATGAGAAATATTTGCTAAATTTACTACTCTACTTTTTAGATACTGGAGTTTTAAAAACGTTTACATGGATGCGTGAGTACACACAGTCACACAAACACGGGCATTCTTCTCTTCTCATTTCCGGGGAACTGGTGAGTTAAATCTGTACTGTTGTGAGCCATTCCTTATTATTGTTATACTCTGAAATATTAATAGCCCCTTATATTTAGACAGTGCTTTTGCAGTTCTCTCTTTTCAATTACACAGACGTCACAGGAAGTGGCCTTCTGGGCAAATACAATAAGCACTAAGTGATTTTTTTTTAGGAAGCAGGTAGATTTTAAAGTCTTTTTAGAGAGGGCCCCTTCTGAAAGGTGGAGAAACTGAGTCACGAAGTTTCGATGATGATAAAAGTTCTCCTACCCTTTGTTCTTTCATAGTACTTGTTATGAACATTTAGATTTATAAATTAGTTTTATAAATATCTTTTTATATGTAACTAATTTTGTTTTGGCATAAATTCTATAAAGTAGGAACTGTTCTCCTTATTTTAAAGATTATGAATTGCATTTAAAAGTTGAGCTAATTTTAAATATTTTCCATTCAAAGATGATGAGAGCCAGGAGCAGAGAGAGCCCCAGCCTAGTGGCCCTGTTGTTATCACTCCACAACATCTCTATTCCAATGTCACCAGGTGTGGCACATCTTCGTTTTCCCGTTTTGTCTTTTGGGTGAATAATATCAGATAGAGCTTGTTACTCTAAATGAGACAAGAAATACCAAGGACTGAACTGAAATGCCAGCTGTATCAGTTCTGTTGGAATTGGGAGATCAGGCAGGTACTGAGAGGCTCCGCCCACCAACAGGGTGCGGCCCCGCCCCCCGTGTTGTTCTGCAGCATGAAAACCAGGGATGCTCTGTTCTCTGTCCGTGATGCCCTTAAGGCCCCTCATGCCAAGGATCCCTGTAGTACTACCTCAGTGGGAGAAGAAGAAAGGGACCAAGGAGAAATGATTGTAAGAGAGAGAGGGTCCCAGCTAATAGAAGGGATTACAACAGGATTTAGTTTGCTCTTTGAACAGGAATTTTCTCATCTAACAAGACATCCGGATGTAGGCAGGTCCAGGGCTGATTCAGCTGCTTATCAAGGTCATCGAGGACTCCAGTGTTCTCTGGTAGGCTGTGTGCACCATATAGACGTGATGGTCCCTCATGCTCTCAAGGAGGCTGCAGTGGCTCCTTGTATCATATCTTCTTACAATGTGTAAAAGCAGCAAGAGACAGGTGCAGGCTCGCTCTCTCTCCCCCTCTCTCTCTCTCTCTCTCTCTCTCCCCCCGCCCCAATGCCTCTCTCCTTTTATGTGGAAAGAAAATCTCCCTAGGGAGTTCTTCCACTGGACTCTGCTTACTCATCACTGCCCAGAGGGAGACACACAGCTACCCCCAACTACAAGAGAATATGAGATAACAAGAGTCTGACATTTCCATCTTATTTCATGAGAGGCAGTCTTTGTCAGGATGTCAGAATCAGGAGGGGAATGGATTTGGGGCAGGCATCCACAAGTATCTGCTATGGTGGTCTAATCAGACTATCTCATCTCCAGGTCCCAGTGGAGGGCATTTGACCTTAGCCAAGCCAATCAGTGCCCTGACCTGGGATTTCTCAATTAAAAATCGGCAAAAAATAATAATTAAAAATGCTTTATGCGAATAGAGTTGAAAAGCTGCAAGCCTAAAACTGCCAACATCCAAAGTTCCAGACTTTCGGAGAAATCCAGTTTGATAAAATTGAAGCTGAAACACAGAGAGAAGTGGCATGAGAGATGGGCAGGGATTTTCTCATCTGACTCTGGGATCCAGGCTGTTGTGGTCTCTGCTCTTTGTGTTTGGTTATGCAAGCCAAGGAATTCCCCTTTTAGCTGAGGAATCATTTACCCAAAGATAGGCATTATCACAACACCCATGTTTTAGTTGAAGAGGAGAAGTATGTGAATTAGCCATGTCTGCAACCCTGGTAAGTAGCAGACCCATGACACAAACATAACCTTCCTACATGTAAAATCCCATGCTTTTTGCATGGCATTGCTCAGGAGTGCAGATAAAAGATAATAATAAATGGGAGAGAAGATTGTAATGGTAAGTAGGAGATACAAATTCTAGACTGCCTCCCAGCACTCACTGGCCATAGAATTCATGCAAATCAACATTCCCCTCTCCCCACCCACTTGTGGTGTTCTCAGTCTTAAATGGAGGTAATATGTTTCAACTTGAAATCAGAGAAGTAGAAATGGCAGTCAAGCATGGGGTGGGCACTCATGTGGTATCCCTTTTTTAGCTTCCTTTTGTTTCCACAATTTTTTATCTCATGGCTGTATTTGACACAATTATATACTCATTCAAGTTTTCCTTCTCCAACTATGTTAACCCTCCCATGGTTTATTTTTCATTGGGGCACCAAAACTTCTTATTTATTTATTTAATTCATTTATTCACCTAGAAAGGCCATTTTTGCCTGCTGCCTAGAAGGTTCTTCTAAACTCAAACTCAAGTTCCACCCCTTTGTATTTTTATGGATTACTCTTTCTGTGAATATAGGTGGGGCAATTAAACCCTGCACTTAGCATTTGGTACTTGGCTGTTTACCATGTTTGCTAATGGTTTCCCTTGTTAATTAATATAAGCTTATCTTATTAGAAATTTCAACTTTCCTGAAGGAAACTAAGAACTTCTATTCTGACCTCAAGTCTCTAAAGAAATCGCAGATTTGTTTTAGGTTACACCAAGACAAATCAATACCAAATCAATAATTCACAGTCAAATAGCATTTTACTGAATTTACAGAATTTTATAGAATTCAAGTATTCCTTAAAATTCGCCAGAGACAGTCATCACCTTTCTCATTTAAAAAAAAAAAAAAAATTAAGAGATAGGGTCTCACTGTGTTGCCCAGGGGGAGTACAGTGGCTATTCACTGGTGAGATCATAGCACATTACAGCCTCCAACTCCTGGGTTCAAGCAATCCTCCCACCTCAGCTGCAGTAGTAGCTGGGACAACAGGCATATACCTCCATACTTGGCTCCCTTCCTCATTTTAAAATGATTTAGTTCAGAAATGTTAAGTGGCTCACCCAAAATCCCATAGTTAGTGGTGGGACTTGTTGGGTAAGTAAATAGGTGATAGAGTCCTGACAGTGAAGACTGGAAAATTAAAAAGAGGTACAGAAAGCTAACTAGTTTTCTTCCTCCCTCCCTTCCTCCCTCCCTTCCTCCTTCCCTCCTTCCTTCCTTCCTTCCTTCCTTTCTTTTTCTTTCTTTCTTTCTTTCTTTTTTCTTTCTTTCTTTCTTTCTTTCTTTCTTTCTTTCTTTCTTTCTTTCTTTCTTTCTTTCTTTTCTCTTTCCTTCTTTGTTCTCTTTCTCTCATATGTGACAGGCATTAATTTAGGGGTAATACCATAGCATTTCATCAGTTTTCATTTTACAGATGAAAATCTGTAAATAAATAATCTCAGGTACTCAGCAGAGCATGGTTTTAAACACTAGTTTTGCACCCTTGTCTGTCAGACAAAAAAAAAAAATCATATTCTCCCTTTTTTTGTTTTTGTTTTTGTTTTGTTTTGTTTTGTTTTGTTTCGTTGGAGACAGAGCCTCCAGACTGGAGTGCAGTGGCATGATCTCGGCTCATTGAAACCTCCTCCTCCCAGGTTCAAGCAATTCTTGTGCCTCAAGCCTCCCAAGTAGCTGGGACAACAGGCATGTGCCACCATGCTCAGCTAATTTTTTGTACTTTAGTAGAGACAGGGTTTCACCATGTTTCCCAGGCTGGTTTCAAACTCCTGAGACCAGGCAATCTGCCTGCCTCGGCCTCCCAAAGTGCTGGGATTACAGGCGTGGGCCACCCTGTGCCCAACCCATTTTGCCCTTTATTTCTAAGAAAAGACGAATGAATTAAAGTATTCATTCACTCACCCATCCATCTTCTCACCATCTCACTGCTACCAGGCTCTGAGTGGACCCTCATAATGCACATGTGACCCAGTCAGGCTTCCTCTTGCTCCACTGAGCTTCACATTCTGCTGGGGAAGATCTCCTTGAGGCAGATCACCTACTGCAGGCGACCCTCTTGTCCACTGAGCAGCCAGAAGCCAGGGGACAGCGTTAGGTCTCTAAGATCCAGCAATGATTTCACTAAGGGAAATCATTGAGCCCTTCCTAGAGAGACTGGTTGGTTGCTCTAGTATTGCTCAGTACCATCCTTTGTTCACATTTCATCTTGAGGAAGCACGGCTGTGAGCAAGCTTTGAATTCCCCTACAGGTATCTAAAGCTAACATTCAAGTCCATATTCCAAGCCATCATCAAGAACTAAAGATAGGGGCTTGCCACTGTCAAGCCACATTACCTTCAAAGATTTGCCATTTTTCTTCGAGCCACAAGCTCTGTTTCCAATGGCACACTTTAAAGAGAAAGGTGATGCTTTGGGAGTAAGGAATTAGGTGTTTTCTTCCTAGCCCTGGGGAAAGGAGGTTGGGGTGTATCCATCAGAAACTCGTGGATGGTGCTTGTCTGGAAACAAAGAGAGGCAGCTGGGACTCCCTGTTTGAAGTTGGATGGAGGCCCAGTTTTGAGGGAGAGGCGTTTGGAGAAAGTCTTTGGAGAAACCACATTCACGGCTGTTTTGTTGTGTGACTAATGGGGTTTGCCAGTTTCACTCTCCAGTGTGTAACTACCTCCACTAGACTTCCTTCAATGAGTTAAAATTAAAGAGTAAACCCTTAAATACCTACTTCCAGTTGATTTGGCTTTAGCAACATATCAGTGAAAACTGTATTTTAATTTTTGACTTTTGTTAAGACTAAATAGTCAGAAACGTTTTACCTCTTCAGGCTTCTCCATTAAAAGTCCATCTAAATGCAATCAGCTTTATTAGCTCACATGAAAATTAAATTTCTTCCCAAGGTGAGTTATCATTGTGTAGTTCCACGGGTTAGCATTTGCCTTAAATTCAAAGCTTCTCTTGAAAGGTTTAGCTTAGCAATACTGTCTCAACAATTCTTAGGCTGGTTCTGAATTCTAATCATGTCACTACCACTTCTTTGTTGTATTTTCCCTAATCAAGTGTCTTCTACCATAGGATTTCATTCATTCTTGGTAATTCCTTCATTCATTCACAAATTTGCTTTTCCATTTATTTGTTTTGCAGGCATTTACTTAATTTCTCCTATGTGACCGACTCAGCTGAGACTGCAGGTGCACACCACCATACCAGGATACGTTTTTCTTTTATTTTTTTGATGGGGCCTTGCTATGCTGTGTAGGTTGCTCTGGAACTTCTGTCCTCAAGTAATCCTCCCACCTCAGCTTCCTGTCAAGTTTCACCATTAAAGGTCATTTTTTCCATTAAAACCAATGTTTCATGAGGTTCCCATGAGATTGCATATCGGTAATGCAACTGACAAGACCCTCATCTACAAAAAGATGCCCTGTTTATAGAGGGCCTTTTTCTATTACTATCACTTCTGAGCTACAAGAGGTCTTCTAAAGATCAATAGATGAATGTGCAACCAATTAGGACTTTAAGAAATTTTACCTGATCTTAGACAATTACTTTTTGTTGTTGTTGTTGTTTTTGTTTTTTAGAATTGAAGAAACTGAGGCCCATAACAGGAAAGAAAAGTGACTTATCTAAGGTCAGGGCCAGGGCCAGGGCCAGGACCAGGACCAAAGTCCATGCTCGTAATTCCCAGTCCTCTCTCCACGTTCCCACCTGTCCAAACTTGCCCAGGCACCTACCAGTCAGTGCTTTTCCTTGTGCAATTCACTGAGTCTCCATTTTCTTCCCTGATTGCTTTTTTAAAATCCATCCAATTCCAAGATGTCTAAGAACAGTTACATCTAGCTTCATCTGGGTTTAGCTCAGAATGTTCATATAATCTTTTTCCTTGTGCTGGAATCCCAATAATTTATTGCTACAACCAAGAGGGCAAAGGCCACCCAGACACAGCATCCTAAAATTCTTCCCCAATAAGCTTTGTAGGAAGATGGGAAAGTAGTTGTGCACATAGCTGGTCCCAGCCTGACTTGATTCAGTTCAGCCACCCCCGACACCACCCCTTCAATAAAAGAAGAAAGAGAAAGAGAAAGAAAGAGAGAGAGAGAGAGAGAGAGAGAAGAAAGAAAAGAAGAGAAAGAAAGAAAGAGAGAGAAAGAAAAGAAAGAAAGAAAGAAAGAAAGAAAGAAAGAAAGAAAGAAAGAAAGAAAGAAAGAAAGAAAGAAAGAAAGAAAGGAAGGAAGGAAGAAGGAAGGAAAGAAGGAAGGAAGGAAGAAGAAAGAGAGAGAGAGAAGGAAGGAAGGGAAGGAAGCAAGGAAGGAAGGAAGGAAGGAAAGAAGGAAGGAAGGAAAAGGAAAGGAAGGAAAAGGAAAGGAAAAAGGGGAGAGAATGTGAAAGTGTTATAGCAGGATCTGGCCGCAGGTCACTCAGCCCTACCTTGTCCTCATGAAGCTAGGCTTTAACAGGTGTTGTACATTTACAGATGGATGGACAGCCTGGGACCTGCGCCTCGCATGCTGATGCTGAGTGTTCTGGGAGTGGCCGGTGCTCCACCTCTGAGAGCAGCTTGACTCCTCCGGATGCCCCACTCCCAGTCCTCAAGCCCAGGAGGAGACATGGAGACTACTCTGGGCTGTGATCTCTTCGTTTTCAATTGCAGAATTCCTGTCGAGGTCTCAGCACTAGGGCATTTCTCCAAAGCCTTATATACTTACAAGCCTTTCTTCCCCTCTTAATTTGCCTGGAGCCAGGCTTTCATCTCAACTTTTAGCCAAGAGGCACCTGCTGAAATATTCATAAGCAGAAATTGTGCTATGGGTGCTCTTTCCTATTTGTCCAGTTCTATGTCATTAGAATAAGGGCGAGGTGAGTGGAAATGAAGTTTGACACCAGAGAGTAAAATTCACTCAGAACTCCAGGTAAGCGGCAATTAACCCTTTTCTGCATAGGAGGCTAAGTACTAAGAATAGACCTTTGCAGCCATTCATGCACTTGTTCTTGGATCAGCAATTCTTGACATCTATTCATTCTTTCAATACACTTTACTGAACACCTACTGTGTGTGAGACCCAGTGCTGGACCCTGGGCATACCCTGATGAATATAATTGTGCTCACCAAACCTCATAGTCCAAAGAGAGAAAACAGAGAAACATACAGATAGCTGTAACATAGGGCAAGTCTAGTTATGAAGTTAGGCACAAGGGAACATAGAGCACAGCTCAGATTTAGAGAAGGAAAGGGTGATAAACACAATTTTCTGAAAGCAAAGAACCCTAAGCCGATTCTTTAAGGGTAATATAAGTTTTTCAGTTAAAGGGAAATTGAGTGGCAGCGTGGAATTTTGTAGGGAGTGCCATGAAGAGGAAATGGACCTCCAGACAGAGTCAACAGCAATGGCAATGGCAGAGATGCAAGGAGAAATGACATTATGCATGCAACTCTGAGCAATGCTGGAGAAGAAAATGTTATTAAAGGTGTGAGATCTGGAAGGAAGTGGCCAAAGTCAGATCAGCGGCCTTGTCTGTATGTCAAGGAGCTTGAACTTAGTTTTTTCTTTCTTAGAGAGGCACAGCATAGTTGAAGACTTCAAGCTGTAGGAGGGTTAGGATATGTTTTGGACATATTACTCAAGCTTTCATGAAGTGATGAATTGTTAACAGAAAATAAGTTAGGAGGCTGTTAAAATAGGCAGAAGATAACAAGGGTGTGAGTTAGGGGTAGTAGAAATGGACTGGAGGACAGAGGTTCAAGAACACTAGACAGGACTTTCTCAGTTTTGTGCGAGAATCATTTACTGAACAACTTTTGTTAGTCAAGTTTTACTCTAGATAATAGCGGGAAATACCAAAATCAGTGTCCGAGTCTATTTTCCTTGACACAATTTAAACTCAAATTAAAGGAGTTCTATTAATATTGAACCAAAGGCAAGAGGGAGGGTGGGGAGCAGAGGAGGGGGCCTTGTGAGTTTCATAGAGCGGGCTTCATGTTTCTAAAACAGGATGCAGTCTGCACCCAGCCCTCACATGACATTTGTGGTTTGGATAGGGCTGGTAAGGATTGCACCAGTTTTTCAAATCTCCGGTGATGAAGGCCTGACTGAATCAACTCAGACCACAGCAAAGGCTCTGCACAACCCAGGCAGAGCTGGTTGTCTCTTTTCATATTCCTAGCTCCACGGAAGAATGCCAGCTATCAGCCCAGGCAACATCTTAACAAAGCAAATCACTGGTTGCTATGAACTCCACAATGTTGGGATTTATAAAGGATGATTTTTTTTTTAACTTTTTGTCTCTAACGTAGAATGATATAGGGCCCTATTGCCAGTGTGCCCCATAGGCAGTCCCAATTTTTGTGTGTGTGCCCATGTTGACATAAAAGCACATCTGAATTTTACTTGGAGTTAAATCACTGTGAGTGTTCCTGGCTGAATACAGTGGGAACGCAATATTGTACTGCAAAAACAAGAGCTTGAAAATTGTTTCTGCAAAATTGAACTCTCTCCTATGTGTATGTATATGTGTGTGTATGTATATGCATATATATGTATATGATAGCTGCATACACAATGATAACTGAGAAGAGAAAGTAAATCCTTTGCATTTTGAGGCAGGTTTTGCTTCTATTGCTGTTATTAATTCACAGTGTTCAAATCTCTATGACCCAGTTTCCTCATCTGTAAAATGAGGATAATTATATTTATGAATAAAACACTAGGAGCTCTTTGGATGAAAGGGAATTCATGATTGGGAGGAAGCAATTTTATGACAAACTACAAAAACTGCATTCGCTGGGCACCCAGGCACTTGTTCTTCCTGGAGCCAGACTATTTCACTGGAAGCTGATGGATAAAAAATATTGATATACACGTTAAAGCTCTACTGAAATGCAAATGGAAGTCACTGTGTAGAATGATAGATTTTAAGATATGTTGACACGGCTGTTTGCTTATGGAACTCTTGCCAGCCCAATCCCAACCAGAAATCTCATAATATACCACGGTTGGTTGTAATATTGTTCCTGAACTATGCCACTTTGCTTTCTGACTATCTGGTCATGACTGGTCGTGTCAAACCAGATGTGTGTCCATCCTGCTGCTTCTCCTCAAGGCAGAGGCTACAGTTTTTTAATAAAAAGCTTCTGTGACCAGGGTTCTGAGGTTTCCAGGATTGCCTACAGTCTTCTTACTATGTCTTTAGTATTCAACCCCTTTGTTGCGTGAGTTTGCCGTTGCTATAATAAATGACCACAAACAGTGGCTTCAAACAACACAAATTTATTATCTCATGGTTTCTGTGGGTCAGGAGTAGGCACAGCTTAGCTGATTTCTTTGCTCAGAGACTCAGCAGGTGGAAATCAAGGTATCAACCAGCAGGAAAATCTCTGTCTTCAAGTTTGTATAATGTAACCCAATCAAAGAAGTGGCTGCTTCATCACATTCACAGGCCTTGTCCACAGCCAAGGGAAAGAGATTAGAGGTTCTGTTCACCGGAGGGTAGGACTCTTGGAATTCTTCTGTCACGCTTGTCATTCTTGGTGTCTCCTGTGTGCACCTGCTGTGTATCCTCTTCTGTCAGGTCCAGGGTCTGAACACATTTTAAAGCAGAGATGATTTTGGCCTGGGTTTTGAAGGAAGAGTAAGAGTTAAAGTTGAAAAGGGAAAGGAGACCATTCAGACACGGCGAGTGAGATGACTTGGTCGAGGTTTGATAATCACAATGCCTGCTGTGCTTGGGTCTATGTCTTCTGCTGGGGACATGGAAAGTGGTTATTAAAACCTTCATTTTTGATATGTTATGTTTGTGGGGCTAGTCACACCTGAAGACCTAAATCTTACAATGTAAATAGAAAAGGAAGATTGAAGGAAAATAATAAAACAGCTTTCTTCCGCTACTCTGGCACAGTAAGAATAAACATGTATTTAGAGCTGCAGTCTTTCCTTTATGCTTTGCTATAGATGCAAGTTACCTAACAGGCTTGAAAAAAAAATGCGGATTCCTGAGTCCCATGTCAAAAAATACTGATTGAATAGGACAGATATGATAGCCAGGAATCTGCATTTAAACAAACCTCAGGAATATTTCTAATGCAGATGTCCAAGGGCACCTCTCTCCCAAGGTAGAGGCTACAGACTTTTAATAAAAAGCTGCTGTGACCAGGTTTCCAGGGCTTTCAGGAATTCCTAGTCTTCTTACTGTATCTTCAGTATTCATTGGCTTTGTTGTATTAGTTTTCTGTGGTTGTGTAACAAATTACTGTAAACAGTGGCTTAAAACAACCAAATTTATTACCGCATGGTTTCTGTGGGTGAGAAGTTTGGACACAGCCTAGCTGGGTTCTTCGCTTTTTCCAAAGGCAATCCTTTGAGACACACCGATTTAATTTTTTCCCAAGTCCTTCACAGAAATTTCACTTTTCCCCTCAAAGTGACATAATGTTCATTTTACAGATGAGTCAACTGAGGCTTAGAATATGATTTTCCAAAACACTAAATCAATATATGATAAAAGTTGGGGAACAAATTCAGATTTTCTCTTTCAGGCCTCAAGATCTTTTTTGGCTTTTCTGTCTCTGAAGGCATAATTTATAGATGTGAGTATTGATTTGATCTACTTCCAACTGGCGTTTCAGCTTTTCTTGTTTGTTTGTTACTTCATCTCCTTAATATTTATGCAACCTGGACCAAAAGGTCTGCCTTTGCTTCGATGCTTATCCAAAGCCCTGCGGAATTCACATTAGCACTTCCATAAAAGTCATAAAGGCTCTGCAAACTGCTCACAGTTTAAATATGGGAGCCGAAACCCTATTCACAATTTAATATAACTAAATATGTACATACTTTATGGTCAATCATCCAGACCATTTACAGGGTCCCTTGGCTTTGAAATTACTAGATCTCAAATGGTGCCGTAGATGAGCTTTGCTTGACATGACATATATTGAAATAGACTGTGGAGCGATCACTTAGGGATGAAAACCTCACTACAGTCTTAGTGAACCAAAGCTAAGAGGCAAATTATTCAATTACAGTAAATTTACAGTAGCTTAATATTTGATAAAAGTGGTTCTTCCATCATCAGAGCATCTTATTGAAAACCCTTGAGCAGCAAAATAGCGCCGGAAACTCTTAAGATGTTTTAATCACTTATTAAGAAAATTCATCTAGCTTGATCTTTTATGAGCAGTTTGCCTTAAATATACTTTTTTTTTTTTTTTTTTTTGGTAATTGTCAGGTACTTTGCACATGCACCGTTGGCCTTGAAATTAACCCACTAATTGTTCTACTGTGGGCAGCGGTGGGCGTGGGTGGAGCACACAGCGACACCCACTGAAGTAAAGGCCACTTGGGGTTGAAAGTGTGGCCTTGGGAAAGGGGGATTTTGTCCATGCTTTGGACTTGCAGGTGAGGCATCAGTCCTGAGTGCTTGCCCTGCTGAGATGTGCCTAGTAAGGGGACAGAAGGCTTTATGAAAAGGCTAGCTGCACATCACAGGCCATGTTCAATGAGAAGCCAGTTGTCTGCCCCAGAAAACTACAAAGCAGGACTTCTCATATTTTAATGCAGAGATGAATCAACCAGGGATTTGGTTAAAATATAGCTTCTAATTAGGCCTAAGTGTCTGCATTTCTAACAAGCTCGAGGGTGATGATGCCCCTGCTGCTGCTCTGCAGAAGCCTCTTAGAGTTGCAAGAAGATAAGGACGCTCCCGCCCCACCTAGACTGGACATATTTATGAAGGTGGAGTCTCGGGTGAGGTGCCTGACCTGCAGGACAACAGAATATAGCAGACACGACCCTGGTGGGGTTTGAACCCAAGCTCTATAGGTTCCTAGCTGCGTACAGTTTTGGATGAACTGTTTAACCCATCTGAGAAAATTCTATCACATTGGGCTTGAGAAAGGACACCGAGTTTTGTCCATCCTAACTCTGGCATGCTGGATTGAGGGGCACTTGGGGAAGTTCACCTGGCCCTCCAGCCTCCCTGGATAGGTGCATTCAAATACAAATGCCACTCTTCCGCTTGCTTTGGAGTTGCCATCATGTAAATAAACATTCCCTCTGCCCAAACCTCATCCTTGTGAAGCCACGCTGGCTAGAAATGTTGATTTTTCTAACTTCTAGAACCAGAGTTCGACTTCTTAATCTGGGTTTAGTTAAACTTCCCTACTGCTCAGGCACTTGTCTTCAAATATAAAAGAGGCGAAGAGAGGGGGTGGAAATGCTAATTAGGCCCTGTCACAATTCCAGCTACTGTTGTGAGAACTTACAGTATGCAAATCAGATTAAACCGACCCTAAGCTTCTCAGGGCTAGGAGGGCAGGGGTGGGGGACTGGATTGACAATTGCCGGGTGAAAAGGTAAAAGCTGGTCCTCACCCTTCTCCCAAGATCCCCGTTTTTTTCATTTGCTCTGCAGTGGCTCTGAAGCCCCCAAGCTGAGAGATACCCAGGAGGAAAAGTCGAATGTCGAGATGTGTGTGTAGTGTGTGTTAAATAAAACACAGTCTGCTCCCCAATGTCGCAGCTGTATTCAGAGTAAAAGTGAGCTAATGGCTTTAAACACACACACACACACACACTCACACAATCACCATTCAGCTCAGTATAAATGTCACAGCATCAAATACCAAATACTGAGAATTATTAACGTAAGTGGCCTTCTATAATAAAGCTCATTATTAATAGGCCTATTAGCTCAGCATTCATTTGAACTGACAGCAACTTCTTTCTACGGCAGCTGTTTGCTCCCTTTTTACATCCAAGACCCCTTCTGACATCTCAATGTATATTAAGAGGCAGAGAATGGGGTGGGGGATGGCAGGGAGGCGTGATGAAAGGAATGCAGATTATTTTAAAAGGCGGAAGAGCGATGGGGAGTTCCTATTTATCAAGCATGCATTATAAAATAATGGCAAGAATTATTGAGCATATATCACATGCAAGCATGTTACATGTGTTATTTTATCTCATTCCCAGAAAATACAGGACCCCAGTTAAAATTAAGTTACAGATAAATCACATTAGAAAATACAGGCATGTTCCAAAGATTGTTCCAATTATATGTTATTTATCTGAAATTTAAATTTAACTGGGTATCCTGTATCCTTAGTTGCTAAATATAGAGCAAATCCCACATTTTACAAGTAAGGGTACTGACTGGGTATCCCGTATCCTTAGTTGCTAAATATAGAGCAAATCCTATTATAATCCACATTTTACAAGTGAGGGTACTGACTGAGTATCCTGCATCCTTAGTTGCTAAATATAGAGCAAATCCTGTTATAATCCACATTTTACAAGTGAGGATACTGACCGGGTATCCTGTATCCTTAGTTGCTAAATATAGAGCAAATCCTATTATAATCCACATTTTACAAGTGAAGTTTCTGACTGGGTATCCTGTATCCTTAGTTACTAAAATATAGAGCAGTCAATGTAATCCATTTACAGTGAGGTGCTGACTGAGGTATCCTGTATCCCTTGTTTACTAAACATAAGAGGAAATCTAATATAATCCACATTTTAAGTGAGGGTGCAGGTTTAAAGGGTGCAGTCCAAGGTCAGCCCGCACATTGGGTATGAATTGGTATGAACCTTGCTTTAGAACTCATTCCTTCCCAAGAGTTCCCAGAGGCTTCCACCATGTCAGTTCACGACACACAGCTCAATATAAGCTTCCTCTTATTCATTTTCCCAGAGGTTCATGTAGTCGTCTTTATTGTACCCATTTTGCAGATGGAATTGAGTTTCTGAGCTGTCAAGTATCAGCAGAGTCATTTTGGTCATTTGTCCAGCATTTGCTGAGCAGCTACCCAGCACCAGGTGCTCGGCTGGACACTTAGGCTATAAAACTCATATAGAGGCTCATTCCTCAAGTCTTATGCATACGATAAATGGAACAAGGCAAGTGCACCAATCAGGTAAGTGAAATGTATGATAAGACAAGGTTAACTATCAGAACTTCCCCAAAACAGTTAAGCTGCTATGTCAGTTTCTCTTTTGCAAAAGGTTTCACCTGGTGAAGAGCTTTTGAGGGGCAGATAGTGTAGATTAATTTTTAAAAAATAGTCTTAAAGAAAACCCTGGATTTATATACACAAAAACAGTGTTTTATTTTTAGCTTAAAAGTCTAAACTTAAGAATTTAATAAATGGGAATCTGCAGAGACTAGTTTAATATTACACAGAAAATTACATGAAGTGATGGTCACCCTTCATTCATCCATCTCAACTCAGCATCAAATGATGGAGAACAGATTATTTGACTTTTATTAATGTCAATTAATAAAATTCATTTTATTAAATGAATATGCATTAAACACCTAGTATGTCCAAGCACCATAACGGAAAAGCACACACTTGCTTTCAGGGAATTCACAGTTATTGTATACCCTCTCTGACCCTCATTTTATTCATCTGTAAAATGGAAATACAGGTAATGCTTACATCACAGGGCAGTTGTGAATGTAAAATGAGTTAATATACTTAAGCTCCTAAAATAGGGTCTGGCACATGCTAAATGTTCAGTAAACTAGAGCTCTCACTATTTTTTACTGGGGGCTGATAGAATCACATAGGGCTTATACTAACAATATGTACTGACATTACAATGTGGTAAGGGGTTATTTGGGGCAGATGCATGGTGATGCAGGGCCAATAAAGTCAATCCACAACAAGGCCCTAGAGATAAATGAAGGCTTCATAGATTACAAGGTGAGTCCTTCCCCAAAAGTCGGGAGGAAAGGACATTCCAAGGTTAAAATTAGCTAACATTTATTGACTCATTGATGTAGGCACTATTTCCACATACAAGTAAGAAAACAGGCTGTAGTTTGCATATCTGGGATATGGACCAGTTGGTGTGGTTCTTGCTCCCAGTAAGTCTCTCTGGACTATAATGGCAAGTGACCTGGGGCAGCTGGTGCCCAGTGAGAATGGATGGAACATGGAAGCAGAATATGGGGAAGAGGCCAGATCAGGGGCAGCCTCAAAACTCGTGGAAGCTAATGACTTTGTCCTGTGAGTGATGGAGGACCACTGACTAGTAGACAAGAGAGGGACAGGGGAATGACTTGGTCAGAGATGAGTTATAAAAAAATTGACTCTAGTGGAAATGACAAAAAATGATTTGGGAGAGAGAGATTAGTACCACTTTCACTCATCCCCCATCCCTCTACCCCTTGCTCACATGCACACACACACACACACACACACACACACACACAGAGAGAGAGAGAGAAAGAGAGAGAGAGAAAGGAGGTATAGTTTTCAAGTTGTCTTGTTTGTGTGGCTATGAACTCCAAAGTTTTGGCAAATACATCTAAATTACATGTATAACAGCTTTTTTTTTTTTTTTCACCAAAGAGATCCTTCCTGAAGAAGGCTAAAGTGTTCCTTATATTATAGCCCAGAATTGATCACTCCTTGTAACTGAAACCTCTCAAAATAGTGTAACGTGGCTCCCCACTTGCATGATTCATTTAATGAGCTGTTGAAAGCCCTGTAGGAAATGGACTGTGCTTAATCAATTCCAGTACTGTGTTTGGATGTAACCAATGGTTGGTAATTCAATAAATGAAACCGATGGATGGATGGATGGATGGATGGATGGATGGATGGATGGATAAATTAGTGGATGAATAAAAGAAGGGATGAGTGAGTGGGTGGGGTGTGGGTGGATGGAAAAATTAGTGGATGGATAGATGAATACATGGATGGATGAGTGGATGGTAGGTGGATGGATAGATGGATGGATAGAAACATGCATAGACAGTAATGTGAATTATTAGGCAGATGGATAAATCAAAAGATCAGTGGATGGGATGCTGGTTTGATGGACAATAATTGATTAATTAGTGAACCTAGAGTTTACAACTTACTACTTCTGGAGTCTTCATCTTCTCAGAGGATCTCTTTGGTGAAAAGCAAAGCTATTATATATGTAGTTTAGTGGTAGAAAGTAGTTAAATCCAGCAACTTAATAAAAATACATGGCTTCTAGAACCTCAATCACTTTTAGAAGATAGAGAAATCATCCAGAAATATGTCTTCATTTGAACAATAAACCCACAAATATGTTGTTGAAAAAATTTAGATATATTTGCCAAAACTGTGGAGTTCATAGCTGCACAAACATGACAACTTGTTATAAGTATTAAATGAGTGAACAAATATAAAAGCCCCTAGGATTATGCCCAACACTTAGTAGAAACTTACTGATAGTTGAATATCAATACATTTAGGACTGGAGCTATAATATCTAGGATATTCACCAGGTTAATGAATACTAGTTGCTACAACAGGTAAGTCTTGAAATCTCAGTGACTTAACACCACTGTATTAGTCTGTTTTCACACTGCTGTAAAGAACTGTCTGAGACTGTGTAACTTATAAATAAAAAAGTTTTAATTTACAGACAGTTCTGAAGGGCTGGGAGGCCTCAGGAAACTTACAATCGGGGTGGAAGGGAAAGCAGGCACATCTTACACGGCAGCAGGTGAGAGACAGCAAAGGAGGAACTTCCAAACACTGATAAAACCACCAGATCTCTTGAGAACTCACTATCATGAGAACAGCATGGGGGAAATCACCCCCAGGATCTAATCACCTCTCTTCTTTGACACGTGGGAATTACAGGTCCCTCCCTTGACACATAGGGATTACAATTTGCGATGAGATTTGGGTGGGGACACCGAGCCAAACTGTATCAACTGCAAAGGTTTTTCTTCTCACTCACATTACAAGTTCAGCACCATTTGTGGGAGATTGTGGATGCAGGGATTGCTCCACAGAGCCACTCAGGTATTGAGGCTAGTAAGTTCATCATTGTACAGTTAATTCATTTGAAACACAGGGCTGTGTGGTCACTGAGGTAATGGAAGATAAGAAGTGGTCAAAACAGCCCTTAGCCTGACAGGGTCTACACCTCCTCTCCAGTCAACTGAGCAGAACTTGGTACATGGTTGGTGTCATGTTCACATTCACTTTAACACTGTTTGTCTTGCCACACTCTGCTGTGCCATGGGAGATGACTCTGACCACATGCAGAGTCAGCAGGGAGTGCCTGAGAGTGCAGACCTCTGACAGCAGCCCTCAGCCAACAATGAAATGAGAAGCAGCAGATAAACACCCTAACTTCCTTACTGCTCCATCAGGGTGATTCCAAGGGTCTCTTTATACTGATTTCTAGAGTTCCCAGTGCAGTAAGCTCCAACAGATTATAGTGGAAGTCAGCTCGATACCCCACTGGTTCTTGCCCTCATTCTCCTCCCTTCCCCTGCAGCATCAGCAGAGATCATCTTTTTAGGACACTACTAGCCTATCAATCCTTGCCCTGGGATCTCCATCTGGGGAAACCCATATCATAAAACCATCCAACTCGAAGAGAGTTGTATAGGAACTGAAAAGGAACACTTGAAACATGTGGAATCCACTGGCTCTGCCACACCCAGCCTGTCCAATGAAATGGCGCCACCCAAACTCGTAGCACAGGGAGAGGTTTCTGCCTGCTCACCATTTAGGTCCCCAGAAATGGTGAAAAATTGGAAAACTCGTGGTCATCATAAATTGATTCTTAGTGTTGTATGTCTGAGTCAGCCACATAATGAGGCTTTGCAATCACATCCGCCCTCCTTACACTGATGCTAAGCTTTGATTAATGAAGCGATGCCCATGGTATGAATAGGAAAAAGGACTCAGGCCTAGTCACTTCCACTCAATTGCACATAGTTAGTGTGATACTTGACATAACATTCCAACAATTCCCTATTCAGAGTCCAGTCTTTTTTTTCTTTTTCTTTTTTTTTTTCGTTTTCTTGTCTCTTCATATGACAACTAAGTCAAAAGTTATTCATCTTGGTATTAGGCCCTTAATTCCTGTCTACGCACAAAAGAGCAGGAACAGCTACCCTGCTCAGGGACTTAAGCTGTTACTTAACCTTGAATCTTTTTGGCTCTTGATTTAAAGTATTTCAAACCCTTTTAAGAGAAAAAGACATTTCTCATTCTAACATTAATATCTTCACTGTCTTTCCCCACCTGAAGGATGTAATATGAGGCTTAGAGTATGTGTATGGAGCCAGATTCACCAAAAATTAACTGTGTACTATTCATTTATCCATTTATTTATTGCTTATGCATTCATTGAGCATCTACCAGGGGCTAGAGGTAGTGATGGTGGTTCTGTCATCCGTGAGAATTGTGCAGCCTTGTAAAGACAATACAAAATGCACACATACAGCTGATACAAAATAAAGAGGGATAAGTTACCTAAAAATAATACAGTTCAGAGTCCGGAAGAAGGAAGGATTCCAGCTCATTGGGTATGCAAGTGTGTATGGAATCCAACGGGTATTTATTTATTCATTAATTCATTTAAAATGATGTTGATCGTCTGCCATGTGCTGGGGAATCTGCTAGCCCGAGGGAAAGTGTGGATGGATGAAAGTGATCCAGTTCTTGCTTACCTGTGATGTCTATAGTTTACTGGAAAGGGAAGGTAGGTACTATTTGAAAATGTTAAAATGGATTAGTTGTTAGAGGTGTGAGGAGATGAGGACTTATTAGACTAAGGGAACAATGGAAGCATAAAGCCACAAAGTGGATATGGGCAAAAGAATGAAAACGAAAAAGTCCATTCAATGGGGTGGAAAGGACTGGGGTTACGCATGAAAGGATATCGTGCTGAAATCAGGGCTTTTGGTCAGATCTGGGAGGAATTGGCTGCCCATCCAAAGAGTATCTGAGATCATTTCAGCAAAAAGGCATGTGATTACAGGATCGATCCAGCAGAGCAAGACAGATGAACCATTAATGCAGAGAGGAAACAGTTCCAACAACAGAAGTGAAAAACATCAAGACCTGAACCAGGGCAGTGGCCGAGTGGTGAGTGACACAGGAAGGACTTGAGAAGTATGATGGTGGCAGGGCTTGTGGGAACCATGACCGCCAGAATACAGCTGTTTAGGTCCACAGAGAAAAGTGGGACAGAGATTTGGTGCTAACTGATATTGGTTCCCCTTGATCCTGGGCACAAAGATAGACTCCTTTTCCAGCATCCCTGAGAGATCAGCTGTGGCCATGTGACTGAGTCCTGGCCAACAGAAGATGAGCAGAAACTTCCTGCAACACTTCCTTGCCTAGCCCATAAAAAAGACTTTCACATGTGAGCCATGTGCTGCCTCAACATCTGTCAGGAGAATGGGGAGACCAGGCACAGAGAGGAGAGTGGAACCAGTCAGAAGGGGACAGTGTCCCTGGGTGCCTGCCGAGGGCAAGGGTCAGCAGATGTTTTCTGTGAAGAACTAGAAAGTAAACCTTCTAGGTTTTGAGGCTATGCAGGGTCTCTGTCACAGCTACTCACCTCTGCCATGGTAACACAAAAGCAGCCATAGACAAAGTGTGAATGAACAGCATGGCTGTTCCCAAATAAAACTTTCTTTGGGAAATAGGTGACAGGCTGGATGAGGCACGTGGGTTGCAGGGTGGTCAACTCCTGGCCTCCAGCAAAGAGTTGCCTCCTGCTGACATCACAGGACTGTGAGAAACCAGGGCATGAGGCCCACTTTGTTTGGTTAAACTTCTGAGCCTTGCAGGTGGTTTGCTGTGATAGTTAACTTTGACTTCCATAAGAGAAAAGAAAAAGGGCCATGAAACTATCCTATGTTCCTCAGTGAAAATGTGACAACCTATGGGATTTAGGATAAGAAATGCCATCACCAGCTTTAAACAATCCCTTGAAAGTGAGTGTGACTGGGAATGTATCAGGGCAGAGCACTAAAATGCCTAGAAAATCCTGGACGACACAGTCTACGAATACCACAAGGTCCCACAATTTCATTGCTTAAAAGTGCAGTGAATTGACGGTGAAGGGCCCCTTTGTGTGGCACGGTATGATAATTGGAGTTTAGACACATTGGTTTACTGATGGAAAATTTTGCTGTCTGCGTTCCAGAACTCAAAAGAAAGAAGGGAGGAAAGAAGACTTGGATGTGAGCCAGATGGAGGAGAACTGAAGAAGTCTGTCAGCAAGCCCTCAGGTAACAATATCATAATTTAAAACTCTTTCTAACAGTGGGGGAGTAATTAACGATGCAGCTTCTCCTTTTCCTGTTTTCATTTCGGCCAGGCAGAGTTCCCCGTGTGTGTGTCTCGCACACACATGCGGGTGCACAGGCGGAATAGTCAGGGGCGGGAGAAGGGAGGAGCAGGTAGCAATAAGTTTTAAAAAGTGGATTTATTCATATGTGAGCCATCATGAAACAGGGGCCACATATTTGCCTCTGTTGCTACTTGCAGGTTCCTTGAGGTGTTTTAATCAGTCTGCAGACTCTGAGACAAGTTGATAGACCACCCTGAACAATCCGCTGTGGCATTCTTGCAGGATGGATTTAAAAGCCTTTCTGATTTATTTGGGTTTGAAAGGACAGAAGACAAAAGTATCATTCTGGCTGGCAACCACATTGACTCCTCTTAGAGAGACTTTCCCTCATGCCTTAGTGACAGGGAGATTTCAAGTTCCCCCAAATGCCCAGTGGCAAACATTCCATTACAAGGTCACCCAAGATGGCTTTCTTTCACTGAATTTCTCCTGAGGTGCTCAAAGATCTATAATTCATGCACTCACTCATTTATACTGCGGATCTAAAATGATTTTAGAATTGATCTGGCCAATTTGCATGGAGGGTGGTAAGAGCAAGGGACTGATTTTCAGGTCACTTGAGCCAAAATCCAGTTGTACAGGCAGAGAGCTGTGTGACCACTGAGCTATCACTGCCATTTCCTGAGCCTCAGCTTTTTTTTTCCTGCAGAAGTAGGCATTGAAGATTGGCTCAGGTTTCTGTTTTCCAGAATGTGTTTCAAAGGATGTTAGTAACAATACCGTGGAAAAAGGGTTCAATGATTAATTCTATCAGGAGTTGCGTTCCAGTACCACCAAAAAAGGTCAGAAGTGACTGTAGGTTAAGCAAGATAGAAGTTCTTTTTTTCCCCCCCCCCAAATAAAAGAAGTAGTGGCCAGGCATGGTAACTCATGCCTGTAATCCCAACACTTTGGGCGGTCAAGGCAAGAGGATTGCTTGAAGCCAAAGTTTGAGACCAGTCTAGTCAACATAGTGAGACCCCATCTCTACAACAACAAAAAAAATTAAAACAATTAGCTAACTGAAATGGCATGTGCCTATAGTCCTAGCTACTCAGGAGGCTGAGGTGGGAGGGTTTCTTGAGCCCAGAAGTTCAAAGCTGCAGTAAACAATGATTGTGCCACTGCACTCCAGCCTGAGCAACAGGGTAAGACCCTGATATGGTTTGGCTCCATGACTCCACCCAAATATCATCTTGTAGCCCCCAGAATTCCCACATGTGAGAGGGACCTGGTGGGAGATAATTGAATCATGGGGGTGGGTCTTTCCCATGCTGTTCTCGTGATAGTGAATGGTTCTCACGAGATCTGATCATTTTAAAAAGAGGAGTTACCCTGCAAATACTCTTTTTTTTTTTTTTTTTCTGCCTGCTGCCATCCACGTAAGACATGATTTGCTCCTCCTTGTCTTCCACTATGATTGTGGGGCCCCCCAAGCCACATGGAACTGTAAGTCCAATTAAACCTCTTTATTTTGTAAATTGCCCAGTCTCAGGTATTTCTTTATCAGCAACATGAGCACAGACTAATGCAGACCCTGTCTCTAAACAAATAGATAAATGAGTAGAGAGGTAAGCAGTCTTTGGCTGGCATACCAATGAACCTAGATCCTCTGTCTTCCATCTCCACCATCCTTAGCAATGTGTTTTGTCTACAAGATACTTTGTACTTCAAGATGGTTGCCAGAGCTCCAGCCATCACATCCACATTCCCAGAAGCAAAAAAAAAATGAGGAAGCATAAAGCTTGGTAGACAGGAAAACACTTCTAAATAAAGAGCTCTTTTTAAATAGTCTCTCCTGATGTCCCTTAGGACACTTCTGTTTTAATCTCATGGACCAGAATGTAGTCACATAACCACATCCAGCTGTAAGGGGTAGTGGAAAATTTAACTTAGCCAGGAGTATTGCCAATGTGAACAAAATCAGAGTTCTATTACCAGGAAATTTGAAGAGAATGGTTACTTACTGGTAACTAATAATTCCTACCAAAGTGGCCAAAGAAAACTGTAACATACTGGATTTCAGTTGAGTAGATTTCTTTACTGTATTTTTCAGAGCTTTTTAAGTGCAAATGTGCATTGTAACATTTCCAGTATGGGATGTGTGTCTCTTAATTATTCGATTATAGATTCCCATTAGTTCAGAGCATTGTGTGAAATTCACAGTGTGAGGAATAATTTTGAGGATAGCTGCATGCGAAGATCTCAGGTTTTCTTTGTTATTGACAAGGTGTTACATTATCTAGCTCAAGGTCCCCTCTTCCTCACTAGATCCCCCAAGAGAAATCCAGATTTCCTCTATTCTTTCCCTCTTCACAGCCCTCTGAGTACTCCTGATAATCTCAGGAATTATTCCAAAGCCCCCTGTGGGCATTGCCCTCCCTGGACTGAAGAGGACATATGAGCACCTCATCTCTGTCATTGTCATATATAGTCACGCATTGATAGATACTCACCAAGATGAGATCATGATGATGTTAGGCAGCAAAGTCTTGATTTTATTCACATCAAGGTAGGATGTAATTGGAAGAGACCAGAATGAAGTGTCCCATTTTAGAAAAAGCCCTTTATGCAGAAAAATGTAGTGACCATGTCATCATGATTTAAAGGGGGCAATTGTGAACTGCAAACAAAACAAGTAAAAAAAAAAAAAAAACTACTCTTCCACATGTTCCCTTCACGCAAGGCCCTGTGTTGGTTCCATTAGCAACACAGTGATCTATGATGATGTCAACATACAATTCTAAGTTTCAAAGCTTTACAGGGGCATCACTGACCCGTGCATTCACATTTATTGAGCCCTTACAATGTGTGAAGCCCTTTGTGCTTGTCCTTTAAGAACTCATGGGTCAAGCAGTAGAGAAGAATCCTAAACAATCAAGTCAGAAAGGAGTTCTGGAGGTGTTCATAGAGCTGCTGATGGCTGATGGAGAGAGATGCCCAGTAATGAGGAACATGAACTCTAGAATAAGACATGCATGCGAATGAGCCTCAGCTCTGCCATTTCCCAGACCTTGAGCAAGTTATTTAACAGCTCTGCCTTAGTTTCCTAATCTGTAAAATGGAATAAAGAAGATATTTCATTTCATAAGATAGAATTTGCTATTAAACAAATTACACGGGCCGGGCACAGTAGCTCACACCTGTAATCCCAGCACTTTGGGAGGCCGAGGCGGGTGGATCACCTGAGGCTGAAGTTCGAGACCAGCCTGACGAACATGGAGAAACTCTGTCTCTACTAAAAATACAAAATTAGCCAGGCATGATAGCACATGCCTGTAATCCCAGCTACTCAGGAGGTGGGGTTGCAGTGAGCCGAGATCATGCCATTGCACTCCAGCCTGGGCAACAAGAATGAAACTCCTTCTCAAAAAAATAAAAAATAAAATATCGCACCTAGTATTTTACCTGACATGTGAACCTCCAGCAAGGACATTTGCTGTTGTTAATGTTATTCATTGTTATTATTTTCATGGCAATATGGTAGTGGGGATACACAAAGGAAAGAAGGATGACTCATTCTTGGAAAAGGGGGACTAAGCTACACTTTGTATGGTAAAAACTTCAAATGATTTTCAGAAGAAAAAATGTTGGAGGAGATGAAGATATTTCAGTGGTCATCTGGACCAGCCTGTCAAACAAAACGTCAGACCTAGTTTGTAGTCTGGTCCATGCTGGCTTTCAAATTTGCTGTTTACAGCAAGCTCCAGCCAGTTCCAACTAGCAGACATACTGCTTTAGCCAGGAGGGTCTACACATTCGAATTTGAGTGATCGTCTTTCACTTGACGACCTGCCCAATTTCTGTGGGATTGTTTTACCTGGCATATTTTTGTGTTTACATGCCTGGCCCTATTCTGGGGGAAGATGTTGCTAAGAAGAGAGACAGTGGTGAAACTCTATAGGAGGAGTGAGGCCTGGACCAAAAAATTCACAATAAGGTCAGAAGCCAGGAAGGCAGAGAACAGGACTGAGCATGGGCGAGGTGATGGACCACTCCAAGGTGTGGAGAACCAGCCTCCAGCCGCACTGTGCTGGCTCCACAGAGCCATTCATAGCTCATCACCACCATTCTTAACCATTGGGCCACTCTGGGCAAGTGACTTCCTCCCTCCAGTGCCTCTAGTTTCCTCATGATGAAAGATGCGGGTAAACGACATCACGACGGTCACTTTCTGAATTCTGATTTCAATTACACAGCTCCCTAGAGGCAAGGCAGAAAGATTTTGTCAGAGGAAAGAGTATATCTTCATCCATCGACCCACATATGCTATCCAGAAGCTTCTGGGGTTCTTGGAATTTCTTGCAAGAAGTCCCACTCTCCGAAGAATAATTCCCAACACCACAGTTTCTTTTAATAAGCAGTTACATCATCTTTCTAGAGACTACCACCCACAGCCTCACCACAGATGGGTTGTTTTTAAAAATGAAGTCTTTGGACGTCGAGGTCACCCCGAGCGATGCAGCACGGGAGCACTGGGTCCGGGCCTCCCACCTCCCAGCCCCCTCACTTCTGCCCACAGAGCAAACCAGCAGGACAAGAGAAGCTTTTCACTTTTCAAGGAAAGATGGTTCCTTACTCCTCAGCTGCATGTCTGTGTTCACTGTACCAGGTTCAGCAATGCTTCATAAAAAGCCTGCTCACGAAGTGCAAAGCAAATTAAAGTGAGGTTTTTGTGATAAACATGATAGTTTTCCTTTCCATTTTTAAGGGTTCTTGAGGATATTTAACCGATTTGTCCCACATCCTGCGCCTTGTTTTGTTCCAGTTCTATAATGGGAGTATTAATTGGTAACACTTTTCCACGAGGTCTGGAAATGATTACAGGAAAAAGGAGGCATCCAGAGTGAACATAAGCTGTAAAGTCCTCACTTACCAGAGCCACAGAAGATACGGAGTTGCACATTGGAAAGCATTCTTTTCAAGGCAGCCTGTTCAAAGGTCTTGAAAGCAAATGTCATCTGGGTGGCATCTTCATGTGCTGGAGTCACCACAATGGCTGCAAAAGAGTCCCCGGCATTGGCTAAACTCCTAGTGCCACATTTGATAGTCATAGAATTTAGCCAGTTTATCTTAAAGTCTGAATCTGCAATTTGAGGATTGTCATAATTTGTATAAGTTTGCTACGAAGAGTAAATGAAATAGCAGACCCCAGTCATATAATAAGGACCCAAAAATAATTCATATATTTCTTCTTTTTCTCCTATTGGCACAAGGATTTCATTTATTAAGGTACTTTTCCAAAATGTAATTCTTTTATTTGCTTGAAGCCTTGAAAACCTCTAGCAGTATATGGACTGATTTTTCAAAAATTAACAAAGCTCTATCAAACATGTGTTAAGTTTATAAAACTGTGCTAAGCACCATGAGAAACAAAGTTGATCTGTTATTCTAAAGGCAAAGCAGAAATGCATGCATAATTGAGCGACTGTGAAAATCTGAAGCAGGGTATTAGGAGGGGTGCTCTTTGGTCATTTGGGGTGGTGGGTCAACAGCAGAATGAATAGTATGTCTGTGAGCTCCTCAGGGCCTTTGCTTCTTTCTTTATCTCTGCAACCCCCATGCTTATAGTCTATGATACACAGTGGGATATCAGCAAATATGTCTTTGGTGGATGGATGAGCAGGTGGATAGTTGAATGAAAGAATGAATGAATGAATGAATGAATGAATGAATGAAGTTAAATTTGTTTTTTTTCATGACCAGCAGTAGACTCACAGATTGTGGGTCAGCAACAGGAACAAGGAAGAGTAGAGATATTATAATTGTCTCTACTCCAATATGTCTGGGGTCACAGCTGGTACACCCGAGTGAGGGCTGGCTCAATGGCTGGACCTACCCAGGGGCTCATTCATTCACGTGTCTGGTGTTTGATATTGTCTGTAGGCTGTCAACAATGGGAACACCTACGTGTTCCTCCCAGTGGCCTGAGCTTTCTCACAACATGGAGGTTCTAAGGATGACATCTCAAGGAAGAGAGTCAAGCAAGGGCTGCATGGCCTTTACTCACTCAGAGGTCACGCAGTGTCTCTTCCACTGTGTTGGTCAAGGCAGCAGTCACAAATGCTTCCCACGTTCAAGGGGAAGAACACAGAAACTCTGCTTCTGGATGGGAAGTGACAAAGCCTTGGAAGAACCCATGGAACTAGAAATATTGTGGCCATTTAAAAAAAAAAATCCTCCACAAATATGACAAATTGGAATGAATGCTTCACAGTTCAGACTCACTCAAGTTGGTGCAGAGGTGGGGTGACTGGAACCTAGTTTTCAGGTGACTTGGAGTTTAGAGCAGGGAAGCCTGGGGAATAGAGTTGGATGACGATGCTGAAAATTTACTAGCATTCAAAAGTCAGGTGTGAAGGGCTCCTTGGTTACTTATGATATAAAGGAAGGACCTCAGGGAGCACAGGGCCAAAGAAGCATTATTGGTTTGACTGGAGAACTGGAATCCTGCGAGAAACATACGGAGAAAGACAAGCCTGGGGGAAATGTCGTAGCTGGTGGTCGTGGGCCTTGGGTGTTCAGTCCAAAGCTCACCCTCCCCACTTCCCACTTCCCACCTCCATGCCTTGAAAATGGTGGGGAGACACATGGACCCTGTTTCAGGCCAACATGCAGTGACTCAGCAAAATGCACCTGAGAGGATGGGAGAAAAGGAACGAGGGTTGATTCCTGTGGTTGGGGGGACTGAGGGAGAACCTACAGGAAAGAAAATTACTCCACTGCTTTTATTTGAAACAGTACTGAGACTTAGTCTTTCCTGAAGGAAACAGGAAAGGAAAAAAAATAATATATCCATTTTCTTGAACGTTGAAGGCCAACTCAGAGACGGAAAGCACTCTCTGAGAAGAATATGTGAGGTCACTGTGTTTCCCCAGTTCTGTTCCCCAAGCAGGCTGACATGGGAGGAACTTTTTATTTTTTCCCTCCAGTGTTAATTGAATGTGCAGATAGAGAGGTACTAAAGAGATGACATTAAAATGAAATGTGTCCCCTGGGCACCTACTTCATCTGCGCTCTCACCCACTGCCCTCCACCTCAGCAGAACAACTTTTCTTTTTCTGGCCAACAAAGCCATCTTCAGTTATTATTTCTCTTTGTCTCTTCTCATATCTCCTAATGGAAAGGTTCCAGTAGCTGCTGGCTAGAAAATTAGCCATATGAACTCTGATTCTCCCTCTCTCTCATGTTCTTTCTTTCCATGTCTCTCTTCTCCTCAGATTAGTGAGAAAATTCAGCATTGAATCTCTTTCAAACTCTTCTCTCTGCGCAGCCTGTTAACACATGGAAAGGGCTAAGATTAAACCTTAATTTAACTCTGTCTCTCACCCAAACGTCACCAGACTCCTGGCCCAGTTTAACTTTCAATCATTTTCAAAAAAGCCTGGAGAAGTGTGGCTCCACACTGCCTGTGTCTCCTCCGTGACCTTCGTCGCCTGGTCAGACGCCTCGTGATGAAATCCAAGATGGCATTAGGGAGGAGAAGGAGGGTGAGAAGAGATGAATATTTATTGAGTTCTGGCATATGCCAGGCACTTTAAATGCATTATCTCCTTTGATGGAACAGCCCCAAGGAATAAATATGTGTTTTTCTATTTTTTTTTTCAAGGAGAGAAACTGAGGCTCATAGAGTATAACTCTCTTGTCCAAGTTCACACCAAGAGTAGGGGTAGGATGATAATTTTCTACCACTGACGCCAGTGCTGCAACTGTCCATGAGGCTGGATTGGCCACAAAAGTGCTCTGTGACCGACACAAACCTAAGGATCAGAAACCCTCAC
The DNA here is from genome assembly GCF_008728515.1 of Papio anubis. Lineage (NCBI taxonomy): Eukaryota > Metazoa > Chordata > Mammalia > Primates > Cercopithecidae > Papio > Papio anubis. The sequence goes on along the minus strand of NC_044982.1, from coordinate 8,525,541 downwards.
AGCGACTCTTTCAGTATGTGTTGCCATCTTCCATTTCCAGATAGAAAACTGAAGCTCAAAGAGGTTTAATCACTTTCTCATCCTTCACACATTTAGAAAGTAGAAGAGTTAAGACTGGAACTAGGCTCTGCTGTAGTTCAAAGCTCATGCTGTTCGAACTGGAATTACAATTTTGAATATTTGCACCACACTAACTCACCTAAAACTAAATTGTTTCACTTTATGCCTCCTGGAATACCTAATATTTTTTCCACTCAAAATCAAATTAATGGAAGAAGGGAGCCAAAATGCCTTCTAAAAAGCAGTATAACAGAATAGAATCTGTTGTGTTTTGTTTATGTTGTTGTTGTTGTTGTTGTTGTTGTTTTGAACAATTACGAATAGTAATATTAACTCTAACAGGATCAGGCGAGTAGACATGACCAGGAGCCTAGACCAGCAATGACCCTGGAGTGATGGATCCAGTTCTTATGAGAAAGGATATGGTACCCAAGAGGTGGGGAGGCAGGTAGCAGGCCAAGCAAGAGGCTACAATCCTTCATTGATGAACTCCAGAGAATCCAAGGGCTAAAACTCAGGGTGGAGCTTATGACATTCACAAATGCAGGAGAGAAGGTAAGAATTCAATGTTAGTTAAGTTCGTCATGTCAGTAAGCCAATAGATACTCTCCAGGTTTTATGAATTAAGGTGTGTTTATCACAGTGTCGTTTAATCGTAACAGCCATATATATATATATATATATATATATATATATATATATATATATTTGTTTATGTATGGATGTTAAGAATCTTCCATTCAAGAGTCATTGAATGAATAGGTACACTCCTCCCACAAAGAACTATTACACAAACAAACATTATAAAATGTTGCAAAAATTTGCTGAGAAAGAAAAATGACTCTCAGCTCCACTCCCCTTACTCCCTAATATGAGAGGGGGCACAATTGTCCTCTCTCTGGATAAATTTGCCCATATAAAAATATGTAGAATGAACCAGGGGGAAATAGTGCCAAAGTATTCATAGCACATGGCTCTACACACACACAAAATAATGAGGATTTGTTTCTTGTTATTTATTCTTTGTTTTTATTTTTTTCATAATAAGTGTCTATTTTGTATAAAATGAGAATATATTGCAAGGTGAGAGACCAAGGCCAAGAGTCTGGGGCAGAGCTGGCTATGAGTTGAGGTCAGGGGCCCCAACTATGTGCTGTTGGTAGACTTCAACCCACAGGGGCCGTCCAGTATGAGAGTCAGGAGGGAGAGATTAACATGCATGGATGCCCTCTCTGTTTCAGGCCCATGACTTATTATCTCACTCCATCTTCTCTTGCTTAAGTACATATACTTATCCTCATTGTTTAGATGTGAACTTGGAAGTTAATAAAGATTAAATAACACATCCAGATTCAGCCAGCTCGAATAATAACAATAGTTAATTATTGAACACGCTTGCACCATAACAATGCTAAGGTCTTTCCATACATATTTCAGTTTAGTCCTTGCTACAGACCCATCTGGCAGGTGCCATGCTTTCCTCAATGCTACAGATGAGGAGCATGAGGTGCATTTGACTCAACATCCCATAGGTCATAACGGTGGAGTCAGTGTTGGGCAGTGAACCCCAGAGAGCACCATAAATGACTTCAGGACACAACCAGCAAAGTCTGCAGCCAGCAAGATCAGCATTCAAACTCAGAGTTAATCCAAAAGATGGTCCTCCTTCCGATATAGTTCCTCTGATGACACAAATGTCAAAAAAATGAAACAGCAACCAAACCAATGAACGATCCTGATATTTTATTACAGCTCAATCACCAATGCATCATGTACCCTAGTTCGTCCTGTCTGGGATTCTATTTAATTTTTTACATGATGGAGAAAGGATGAGATTTGAAAACCTTTGAAGTCCCTTCCAAGTCCAACCTTATTAGGAAACATATCTCTGCTTTGGAGTCTTTGCTGGCTCCCTTTCACCTTCATGTCTTAGAGTCTTTAATAAAAAAGTGTGTGTGTGTGTATGTGTGTGTGTGTATGTGTGTGTGCGTGTGTATATATATATATACACACACATAAATATACATATATAAAAATATTTATCCTTATCCCCATTGTGTAGATGTATATATTTACATATATTTATGTATGTATAGATGTATATATTTACATATATGCATGTATGTTACATATGTATGTATGTTAAGAATTTTCCATTCAAGAATCATTGAATGAATAGATACACTCTTCCCCCAAAGAACTATTAGGCAGCCATTATAAAATGTTACAAGAATTTGTGAGAAAAACAGCTTTCAGTCTGCCATGTGTCACCACCTCATTGCAATGGCTTGCTCAGTGTATGTATATATTTACACATATAATATACATATATAAATAAATGTATATTATAAATACATATATACAAATATATGTATATAAATATAGATATATGTATATTTAAAACTACTTTTACTTTAAAACAATTTTAAATTAACAAGAAATTGAAAGAAATTCATGCAGAGAGTTCTGGTGTACCTTTACCCAGCTTCCCCCAAAGATAGTCAGGAAATTGACATTGGTACTGTTAACTAAGCACTACCATTATACCATTAACTAAGCCACAGAGCTTATTTGAACTTTCCTCATTTGCTTGCAATCATCTATTCAGCTTCCTTTGCCTTCACAAGAGGCCACACACAAGAAGGAGCCCACTAAGTTGTCCATCCTGTCACCAGCTCACTCTTCACCCTTTGCTCCCCAGCAACTTGATCTACCTATGAATCCCCAAGAGGTCATATTGTTTGATTGTGTTCTGCTCTTGATCCCAAATATCCTTTCTCAACATCACTGCCAGCAAATGCCTCAGATCCCAAGCTCCCATCTTGGTGTTGCCTCTCCTGCCTCTCTTCCCATGTTCCTGCTGCCTGTCATGTGTCACTGCCTCATTGCAATGGCTTGCTCAAAGGCCAGCCCCTTTGGAAATATGTCTACCTTGGGCTGGAATTCATCTTTACTTCCTGGAGATTTCCATGCCAGCACCATGCCTAAGACACTTGCTCATGGGAGGAATGAACAAATGCAACCTGTGGGCTTCAGAGCTATTCTCTTTGTATTCTGAAGTGTCTCCTAAAAGAAAACTTCCTTCACCTTAAAAAGCTTCCTACTGAAGGATAATTAATTTGGAAATAAAAAGTATATATAGAATGTGGTACAAAAAAGAAATATATATATATATATATTCTCAAACTATCATCACACTCAAGGCACTATAGAACTGTTTTATCATTTAAGAGAAAAGCAAAACCACTGTGCATATAATTGAATTTAAACGGTGAAAAAAAAATTCATTCCACTATGCATTAGAGATACTATTTTAAATATAAACACATTCTTTCCAGTCCTCATTTTTTCTCCTTTTGGCTCCTGCTCTCAGGCACAAATTACTGTTAAGTTGGGCTGAATAATGAATGAAAACAGTCAGTGTCATTAATGGCAAAGTGTAATATTGAGGTGATGAGACCTCTTGTTTGCAAAGCTTTCTCTCTCTCCCTCTTTTTCCCCCTAAACATTCCTTAGCAAGGATCACTGGCAAAATAATTTATATTCAACTAAGTATCTAATTGAAAGATTATGAACCCATGGAAACGTAGACTAGCAGGACTGATATCCTAAGGAAAAAATAAATAAATAAAACAATCCTCCCTTTGGATAAACACACTTACTGGTGTATGGCAGTCTCTTATTCGGAACAGGAGCTTCCATTTTAGAGCTAACGCAAGTCCCACAGAGATAAGCTCTCAGCTTATGAATCTCCATCATTGCATTTGGGAAGGGTTTACTTGAGCAGAGGTTAATTTCGCCCTATTACAGTTGCTGAAGTGCAGCATGCCTTGACATCAATTTCCTGTCAGACACATGTTCTTTGAGATGTGAGGTTCATATATATGAACATCATCTTGGAGAAGGCCATCTGTTTTCTCAGACCTAGGTGATCTTCAGGGAGTAGGTCAAGTGGGGCAGGTCCAGGGTCTGAATCACATCGATAGCACTTTCTAGCATGATTTCACTACCTACCCAGGTAAACAGCATTACTCCCTGCCACCTTGGACTTTTATAGATAATACTGAAATATCTCTAAAGTATTTCAAAATATTTCAGTTAACAAGGGCCCAATTAGAAAATTGCAGAATCTCAATAATTAAGGGATAACTACACGATTTTTTTTTCTTTTTTCAGTTATTTATTTATTTAACAAAGGCTTAACTAAATGCCAGTGGACTAAACAATTAGCATGAGACAGATAAGAGGTTGGGCCCCAGAGATAGAGAGATCAATATGCCACAAGGTCCTAGCTCTTCAGGAACTTAAAAGTCATTCATAGGAGAGAAGGAGGTACACTATCTCCTCCCATGTGAGAAGTCCTCACATGGGTTGCAAGAAGAAAAGCCTGCAAATGAAATAAGCAAGAAACATAGATGAATGGGCCCTGATCACCGGGGAGGGCAGCCTTCCTGGTAAAAATATCACTTGAACTTTAAAATTTGCAACATGGTCTTCAGACATGTCCAAACCAACATTTAACCCTGGTGTTCAGAAAGTGCTTGTACCCATATGCGTGTGGGGTAGGGTGGTGTCTCAGTGGGTGGGAGCACCAGCTGCACTGTGTCCTGGCATGTAAGCATAGGTGCTGAGCCCCAGATGCTGGTGCACAGTCCTAGCCTGCATTCAGAGGAAGGCGATGGGGTTGTCTGAATGATTATTTGCTTACGTAGCATGGAAATGATTCCTGATTTACCAAATACTAGAAGAGGTGGGGTGTAAAGGTAAAGGTACAATTCTCCCAGAGGGTGGATAATTCCATACATACATGAGCAACCATGCTGCTTGAAGGCAACAAAAAACAGACATCTAGGAGGGACCCACGTATTCTCACATCAGGGCTCAAATACCTTTTGCCAAGTATGGCATGGATGCTTTTATAGCTGCTTTGGCTGAAAGAACAAACTGGCTTTCTCTCATCTTTATCTTTTTCTTTCCAAGTTTAACATACTTCAAATATGTACCTTAGTCTATCATACATTTTGCAATAAATAATAGTCCAGCCTGCTGGAATATCCCAAGGTAGTGGGGAAACAACCACAACCCAAGGAGATAGCATTTTGAGCAGGTATTGTGGGGCACTGGTGAGAGCATGAATGCCTAAGTTTGAGGTAATCAGAGAGGGCTCCCTGGAGGTGGTGGTTATGTTTGTGTAGACTTTAGAGAAGTAAACCTAACTTCTCTTGATCAGTTTATTCAACTAATCTTTATTTAGTGTTCAGTGCAGAGGTGGAAGTGAACATTCTAGACAAGTGGATCAATAAATGCAAGAGTACCAAGATCATCAAAAAATTACTGTAACAGTAATCAGAAAAATAACTAAAACAGCAACACCTAGAATAAAATAACCAACATTAACTGAGTGTCACTATATTCCAGGCAAAAAATATGCAGATACAGTGAGCACATCTCTATTATCACTGGAGTCTTGGATACTGGAGGTGGGAGGGAGAACGAGGAAGAAGTCAGAGAATGTTGGTGCAATGCCAATGTGATTGTAACTTGATGGCATGTGCTGGATTCTAGGTTCCTTTGTACAGTATCTTAAAAATTATGCAGAGAAGTTTGAGTTTTACCTAGGTGGCCTGGTTGTACAGAGTAAACAAATGCATGGTATGGGGAGAAAGAGTTCATTTACTGATTTCCTAAAAAGACAACTAGACAGATAGAGCAGATATCTAGTGATTCTCTCCCAGGTAAATGGAGCTGCTGGCTCAGAGGTATTGGAGAGTGGTTCTTGTGGGAACAGGAGCAAAAATGGGATACAGTTTCATGTTCCCAATGTTTGTGTAAGCTTTGAAGTCCCTTTGAGTCTCTGTCCACCTGATGTCACCAGCCCAAAGGCCAACAGGCAGTCCTGCCCACATCCAGGAGACCCACGCTCCGGTGGCCCCACATCCACTTGTGTTCCTTCTGTTGCCCTGGTCCTAGCCACTCCCATTCTCACCTGGACAACTTCACCACCTGCAGACTGGCCTTTGGGCTTTTGCTCTTGCTTTTTTGCAAGACACTCTCTGCTCAGCAGCCTGAAGGCTCTTGAGGAAGTGCGAAGTGTTTACATCCTTCTTCTGCTTAGACGCCTCCCATGGGAATTCCATCATACTTTGAATTCAATTCAAACCCCTTGACCTGCTTACCAGGTCTTTCAGAAGCCAACCCTCGGGGATTCCTCTCTTGCTCTCTTTTTGCAACCATCACCTCACCCTGTTGCTAAACAGGCTCCAGCCACACTGACCTTCTCCTTGATTCCTGAGTCCTCTAAGTTCATACCCACTATAGTGCATTAGCCCTGTGGATGCTTCCACCAAAGTGCCTTTCTCTGCTCTTGTCATAATGGGTTCCAATTGCATTTCCATCTCCACCCAAGTGCCATGTCCTCAGAGAGGTCACCCAAGCTGTCCACCTGCAGCAGCCATCAGTTGTTCTCCACAGCACCACCCATTTTAATTCTCTGCATAGAACTATTCACTGTTGTCTTTCTCTTTATTTTTCATCTTTTTATTGTGTTTCCCCAGCAAGCTCCTTGGGGTCAGAGACCTATCTAACCTTAAGGGTCACCTCCTGGAACAGTGCTAGGCACATCATGGGGTGCTCAGAAAACGTATGCAGAGGGAATGAATCTTGTATATTCATTCTGCAGATGGGAAGACATCCAATATGGTGTGGATTTGTGCCCCGGCCATAATCTCATGTTGAGTCGTAATCCCTAATGTTGCAGGAGGGTCCTGGTAGGAGATGACTGGATCATGGGGGTGGATTTCCTCCTTGATATTCTCATAACACTGAATGAGTTCTCATGAGATCTGGTTATTTAAAAGCATATAACACCTCCCCCTTCACCTTCTTCCTCCTGCGCTGGCCATGTAAGACATGCCTGCTTCCTCTTCACCTTCCACCATGATTGTAAGTTTCCTGAGGCCTCCCCAGCCATGCTTCCTGTACAGCCTGCAGAACTGTCAGCCAATTTAACCTCTTTTCTTTATAAATTACACAGTTTCAAGTAGTTCTTTATAGCAATTCAAGAACAGACTAATACGACATCTACCATGGGTTAGTATGAGCAAAGATCACATGAAGAACTTTTAGGTGTCTGCATAACAATGATAATAAAAATTTGAATGAACTAGGTGACATATATTGAACTTCTGTATCACACTGTGCTAACCCCTTGAGAAACTCCAATTCCATTAAACACATCACAAACTACTCAATGAAGTACATACTACGCAAATTCCTAATTTTGGGATGAGGAAACAAAGGCTTGGAGACATTAAGTATTTTGGCTTAGTGCAGAGTGATATCTCAAAACTGGCAGATTTGGGACTTGAATCCAATCGAACCTGACTTGTATCCATTATACTGGAGTATACCCATTACTTGTTCACTGTTCCTTTTATGAGTTGTGACACTGAAATATTTCCAGGAAACGTTCCTGTGACCTAACAAATGCATATGTCTTCCCATTACAGAATGAGTTCCTGCTGCTGTTGTTGAAATAATAAATAAATATATCTCAACATCTTTATTTGCTGCTAGAGTCTCAGGGCTCAATTCATTGCTCAATCACAAGCGTTTTATCAGCTTAAAAATAAATATGCTCTCGTATCCTTCTAAATGGATTTTAAATTTCTGGTTCTGATTTCATTGACTTATAGTTTATTTTATTTTAAGCCTCTCTGGACCATTTTTTTAGGAGATTTGTACAATTAGAATTTTCAAGTCAATTAATCATATCCTACTTTAAGACGAGAGCATGGATTGTCACCCTGATTTTATAGATCAGGAAACAAAGATACTTGCCAAAAATAAATGAGCAGGTAAATTTTGGAACCAAGGCATTTATTTTATTTTATTTAAAAAAAAAATTTAAAAAGCAGGATACATGTGCAGAATGTGCAGGTTGGTTATATAGGTATACGTGTGCCATGGTGGTTTGCTGCACCTATTGACCTGTTCGCTAAGTTCCCTCCCCTCACCTCGCTGGCCCCCAACAGGCCCTGGTGTATGTTGTTCCTCTCTTTGTGTCCATGTGTTCTCATTGCTCAACTCCCACTTGAAACCAAGGCCATTTCTAATTCTCCCTATTTTGTGTCTAGAGATTATACCATTATACCATACCACCTTTTGCATGTGGGGAATATATATAATTTTTAAAATTTGAATTTTCAGAATGACAGCCAGAATAAAAAGCAGGTGTTTATTGAGTGTGCTATACGCCATGTTCCTTACTAAAGGTTTTATTTACACTATTTTAATGTTTTGACCCTTGAAATTTAATGTATTTGTATTAGTTTTCTATTGTTGTATGCGATTGTTAGTTTATGTATAAACTTGGCTAAGTTATAGCACCCAGTTACTCAAACACTAATCTGAGTGTTTGTGTTAATCTGTTCTTGCACTGCTATGAAGAAATGCCTGAGACTGGGTAATTTATATTTTTTAAAAAAAGAGGTTCAATTGGCTCGTGGTTCTGCTGGCTATACAGAAAGCATAGTGGCTTCTGCTTCTGGGAGGCCTCAGGAAATTTACAGTCATGGCAGAGTAGGAATGTGGGAATTGGACTTTCAAGGTTGAATAGATGTTTTCCAGAAGCAGCCAGAAAAAAGATATTTAAGAGATATCTTTATCTCTTAAATATCAGGAACAGCCCAGTACAAAGCCTAATACAATAGTGTGAAAAGGCTTTGTCCACCAAAGAAGAGAGATGTATTTCCATTGCCATTCCAAGGATTTGTGGCTGTGAGTGGCTGGTCATAGAGGAGAGCTTCAGAATCTATGAAACCTTCCAACATTTTACCCCCCATTTTGAGGCTGATGATGTTGAAAGTATAGAGTATAGAAGAGTATGTATTCTATCATGTATTATATAGTACGGGAAGGTATTTTTCTATATTCGAGACAGGGTAGAAAGGAGTTTAAATAGTTGAGAAGGATTTGAGAAGATGATATTCCAATCATTTCACATTATTCTTTAATTTAAAAAAGTAAATATTTTTATAAAAGTAAAAAATGGCTTTTTTGTAAAAAATTCAAGACATATTAAAAAATATAAATACACAAAAGTAAAAATCATATCTGGTTGAACCTATACAGATACACTATAACAAATTACTGTAGAAACTTCTGTGTAAGTGATATGTAAAAAATATAAACACAAATATATAAATTTAGTTTATGTAAATATCTTTATATATTTATACAAAAATTAATTATATATTATTTATATATTACATATATAAGTAATATATTACTTATATTAATATATCATATTATAAATATTAATATAAGATATCAATATTTAAATATATTATACAGTATATATTAATATATAAATCTTTAATTTATATTTATAATATATGATTTATATATAATATGTACATTACATATTATATATGTGCATATAATACATACATTATATGTCTATATATAATATGTATCATACATGTATATTATATCTATTATATAGTAGATATAATAGATACATGTATCATACAGACAATATACTTATAATACATGTAATATATAAATATAAAAATAAATATATATTGAAAATTTAACAGATTCATAAACTTTAAAAAAATCTAATATGAACATGTTCCCATATTATTAAATATTATTTTACAGCATTATTTTTAACAGCTGCAGAGTTATTCATTGTGTAAGTGTATCTGAATTTATTTAGCCAGTGTCCTCCTATTTGCCATCACATTTGCTTTCCATTCAATATTATTCATATAATTGGCATGCTTCAAAAGTTTGGGAATACAAAAATGGGGTTCATCAATACCCAAATCGTGATATCTGCTGGCCCCTACCTGTTGATGCAGGAACCTTGTCTCCTTACAGTGCTTGTAGGTTGTTCCTTTGCAGAGATTCTCCAGGGCCCTGTGCTAGGTATCTGCGGGGGCACAGACCATATCTATGTATTTTAGCATCTTTAGAAGGATCATGTTTGCTGCTGAGACCCTCAAAGATAGGTGACTCCCTGGGGTCAGTGTCATCTACCACCAGTGTGGCTTGGGGAAGGGTCACCAATACTAAGTGATCATCTCACAACTCTACACCTACTCTTTTATACTCCTTTGTATGATGTTGGAGCTCAGACCTTCCAACTGCATTTCTCCTTTGCCAGTCTGCTCCCTACTAGATTTTGCTGAGAATATATGCTAGAGGGAACCTGGAAGGAAGAAATGAGACAAAGAACTACTCCTTTTAACTATCTTTATTGTCACTGGCAGTGTTGTCTCAGCAAGAGTTCAGAACCTTGGCAGCTAAAGGTGGTTCCAATATCCAGACTTGCCTTCCTCGTGGTCCTTCCGGAGATCCAGTGCATCACACCTCCTCGGAGATACCAGCACCTGCCAGGCAGCTCCTTTGCCCAGAGTATGGGTCTCTGGCTTCTCTGGGCTCCAGAAATCTGGAGGCTTCCTTGCCTCAATGGGCTGAGTCCCAGTTCTGCAAGTTTCTCCTCCAAGTTCCCACCTTTTAGTAATCCAACTTATTTTGTTTTCCTTGAACTCTGATCTTGCAATTACTATCCCTCTGTCTCCTTAGTGTTTCTTTTCTTTTCAGTTATTCAATACCTGTTTAGCTTATTATTATATACTCTTTTCCTCAAAATAAGGGATATAGACAGATATACCTAAATAGTCATGTTCAAGTATGCAATAGTTCCCATTTCTAGTTTTATATACTTAGTAGAGAAAATTTTTTCTTCTTTGGTAAAACTTTACAGGAATTTTGTAGATAAAAGAAAGGACATGTAAAAGAATGCCTAACTTACATCCATTTTTAAAACTGAAAGAGCTCAGCCGTCCTCACCTACCGGCAATTCCCCTCATCTGCTCCCCTACATGTCTTGCAAGAACAGGCTCATGTAGCAGTAGAAGCTCACATCCTGCCTCATGATGTCCTCTGATTTGTAACATCTGGTAAAATGTATGAAAATAATAGCATAAAAGATAAGAGGAGAGAAATGGAAATCTACTGTTTTAAAATTCTTATAGAAGGGTTATATTATTAATGTACATTGACTTTGATAATATATAGATATCTATTGTAAACCCTTCAGCAATAAATGAGGAATAACTGAAAGCTAATACAGTAGATTTCTAAAATTTAAAAATAAATAATAAATACACAGTCCAGAACTTAAAATGAATAAAGAAATAAAGAATTGATGGTCAAAAGTAGTGCAAACAGTAAAATTAAAATGGCAGTACCAATAAATAAATGTAAGTGAACTATACATTCCATATAAAGGCGGGAATTTTCAGAGGAGTATGTAAGCAACAACCAACCATACGTTACCTACAAGAAATCCACTTTAAAAACAAAGACAGATATAGATTAAAAAGGAATAGATTAAAAAAAAATAATCCATGAAAACACTAACCGTAAGAAAGCCAAACAAGACACCAAGACAAAGTATAATGCCAGAGATAAAGATGGACATTTAATAAAGCTAATATAATCATCCTTTAGTTATGATAAACAGGTCAACATTTTAAGACCACATAACAATACTAAATGTATATATACAAAATAAAGTTTCAAAATACATGAAAAAAACTGACAAAGTAAAAGGAGAAAGGGACAAATTCACAATCATATTTGGAGACTGCACCCTCTGCTTTTTAATATTTGATAGAATAAGTAGATTTAGAACAATTCAGTAAGGAAAAAGAAAAGTTGAGCAACATTATAAACCAAAAACCAACTTATAAAACTTAATGAAGATTTATGGTACAAAGTACACATAATTTTCACCAAGATAGACTATATTCTGGGCTATAAACCAAGCCTCAATAATTTTGAAAACTTAATTATGTGACAAAACAATAGCAAACAAGAAAACTGTAAAATTTTCACATTGACCGATGTATTTTTAAATGACCCATGGATCAAAACAGAAATCATAAGCGATAGAAGAAAATATTTTGAATAGAATTAAGATTAAAACCCTATTTACAAAACTTTCAGGATGTAGCTAAAACTACATGCAGAGGAAACTTTAGAGTTCTAAATAACTATATTAAGAAGGAAATAGGATTTAAATTACTGACATAAGTTTTCACCTTAAGAAACTAGAGAAAGAAGAACAAATTATATCTAATGCACAATAACAAAAATAGTAAAAAATAATTCAAAAATAAATGACAAAAAATAGGAAAAAATGAGCAAATCAATGAAACCAAACGATGATTCTTTAAAATGACGAGTAATAAAATTTAGACCTTTGGTTAAATTGATCAAGAAAAGAAGATAGAAAACAATATCAGACATAAAGGAGGGGACAGCTTGAAGATTACTATCAAGAATGAAACAGGAGTTATCCTGAGCAAATTAAAAGGACCAAGGAATGTAAAAACAATGGCAAATCTTAGATTAAATAGACAATTTCTTTAGATACACAAGTTAGAAAAACTGACATAAAAAGAAATAGAAATTTTGAATAGCCCTACATCTGTATTTTTAAAAATTAAATTTATATTTAAAAGTCTTTCCACAGAGAAAATTCTAAGCTCAAGTAGCATTACCTAGTGAATTCTATCAAAAATTTAAGGAGTAAGTAATAAAATCAAATGTAAATTATTTGGGAAAAATATAGGAGGAGGCAAAACATTCTAACTCTCTATTGACATTACTTTAGAATCAAAGCAGAAAAGGACATTACAAAAATGATAAAAAAAAAGTTAGCAAATCAAATCTAACAATACATAAAAAAGATAATGCTTTATAATAAAGTGGTTTGTCTTAGAAATGCAAAGTTGACTTAACATTAAAAGAAAATCAAAATAATCAAAATAAAGGAAAATCATATTATCATTTTAAAAGATGATAAAATATTTAATAAAACTTAGTACTTAGTCATGATAAAAACTCTCAACAAATTAGAGAAAAAACAAAATCACTTCAAACAGATAAAGGGCATCTATGAAAAAGCCGCAGCTAATGTCATGCTGTATGCTGAAATATTTAATTTCCCCTTCAAGACTGGGAACATGCCTAGGATGTCCGCTCTTACTACTTTTATTCAACATTGTACTAGAGTTTCTAATTCAAACAATAAGCAAACAAACAATCCAAAAATGCACAAAAATAGGAAAAGAAGAGATAAAATTGTTTTTACTTGCAAATGATAAAATTAATCACATACATTTTCCAAATAATTCAACAAAAAGAAAATATTAACAGTGAAAGGTGATTTTTAACAAAATTGCAGACTATAAATTCAATATACAAGAGCGAATTTTATATACTATGAGTGAATTATGAAAAATGAAATTATAAAAATATGATTTGCAATAGCATAAAACACATAAAATATTTTGGAATAAATTAAATCAAATAGACACAAAACCTGTACACTGAAATCTACAAAATATTGAGGAAACGAATAAGACATAAATATCAGGAGAAATATACCATGCTCATGGATTAAAACAATTAATATTTGTAAGATTAACTGGAAAGTAGTATGAGACAACTATCTGTGGTGATGGATGTTGAAGGGATTGTGGGTTACATGGTGTACATGTTAGTCAAAATTCAGTGAAACACGCAAGATTTATGCATTTCACCACATGCAAATTATGGGCACTGTTTTGTTCCCACATCATCCCATATACCTTAATATCTGGAGGTTGGGTGGAGGTCATCTTTACTTCCCAATGCTCATTCCAAATCATCTCTTTTCCTTCCTTCCACATGAAAAATCTTTAAAATGCATATGATTAAATGTTGCTATTGTTTTTCTTGTTGCTGTCATCTATTAATGACCTATGGCTCCCTATTATTCATTAATTATTGTAACAAATGGCTCCAGTCATCATTCATAATAACATTAACACCATGTTGCTAACTCATCTAATGCTAAGGCCTCTTATTCCTTGTGCATCAATACCTTTAAGGCAGACATCCTCAGCACTATTCCCAAATTTGTTAGAAATGTAAATCTTCAGACCTTGAATCAGAAACTCTAGGTCAGTGAGGTTCAGCAATCTGTGTTTTCACAAGTCCTTCCTGTGATTCTGATACACACTGAAGTCTGAGAATGACTGTTGTAAGAAACTTACCCTTCACTCTATTTTAGGTATCTATGTACATGTTCCTGCCTTTAAATTGTCATCTCCAACAGCTTCACCATCTCTGAATTAACTTCAAGCCATTCATCACTCTCTGGCTACATCTCTAAGCTTCCAGTTCATTCCAGTCTTCCCAGTCTAGAAATTCTGCAGCATCTTTGAGTACCCCAGTCCATTTTTCCTACCACTTTTTTGATATCTGCTCCTGATGGTAATCATTAAAATTATTTCACCAGTTTCTGATTATTCTCCTTTCCAAAACACAGTAGAACTAACTGCTCCCTGACCACCTCTTAAAATTAGACTGAGCCTTGTGATTTGCTTTGACAAATTAAATGTAAGCAGAAGTGACATGTGACATTTTAACTGCCAGTGCAAGTCACTTACCCTTTTCCCCTCCTGTTGCAGTGGTTGTGGAAGCCATTGTCAAAACGGAGCCTTAGCCCAGGTCCCTGAGTGACCACAATGATCAGAGACCACTTCAAACTCCTTAAGAAATTAACTTTTGTTTTGACAAGCCATTGAGATTTGGGGCTTGTTCCTTATCACAGCATAACCTAGCCTGTTCTGATGGGTATAACCTCTCACGATATACAATATACACTATATACAAGGATCCCTTGAAAGCAGCCTGCACTCTCTTGCCCATTCTCTATTCATCAGATTTCCTTAGTAACCCTACCTCTCTTCCAAACCTTGTTCGTTAGTCAGGGGTCTCCAGAGAGACAGAAACAATAATATGTGTATGTGTGTATATATATCGATTTATTTTAAGGAACTGGCTCTTACAGAATTGTGGATTCTGGCAAGTCCAAAATCTGCAGAGTAGGCCAGCAGGCCAGTGAGATCAGCTTTCCTATTGAGGCCTTCAACTGATAAGGCCGACTCACACATTATGGAGGGCAATCTGCTTTTCTCAGTCTATCAACTTAAATGTTAACCTCATCTAAAAACTTCTTTCACTGCAAGCATTTAGAGTAATGCTTGATCAATTATTTGGGTGCATGGCCCAGACAACAGGACACATAAAATTAACCATAATATGTAGTTATGCCCAACTTCTTACCTTCTTTGCATCCGCTCCCCAAAAGCTGCTTGTGGCTGGAAAATGTTACAAAACAGTGTTGAGTGGACACATATCAATAAATGACCACACATTTGAAACACATTTAATCCAACCAGATGATGCTTCTACATTTTCTAAGTAAATTTATCTTCCCAACTCTAGACATGATGATTTCACAGCTTCTCTTTCCTCAGGCACACCGCCTAGTCTACTGACGACCTCACCTTACATCAAAGACAGATTTAGTTGTAGAGTTTATATCCGATTGCATCTATCTTTGATGCATTCAGATATAGGGTCCCCAGCTGAATTTTCCCAGTGACCCTGGCTGTTGTCTTTATGTACAAGCCCTGACTTCCACCCTGTTGATGGAATAACCACCGCAACTCATCCCAAAGACGAACTCCCCTGTTTGCGATCTCTATCCCATACGCTTTTGCTTTCTCAAGAACTGTATACTTCCAGTTTTTCTCATTTTATTCAGTACCATCAATTTTTCCTTCTCTGCTAGATCATTCTCAGAAGCCTACAAATTTGCTACAAAATTATCCATCCAAAATAAAATTCCCCATGTCCTGGCATCCTCTTCAACTACCATGCCATTTTTCCAGTTCATAGCAGCACTTCCCCCTCTCTAACCAAGAATTTTCCACAATTTGAGTGCAATTGCCCCTATGCCCTGCTTTTTCCTTAATGGACCATTCACTTGTCATTTCTTTGGAGAAGTCCTCAGATCCTGTCCAAATTAAAGCAACTCCCTTCCATTGCTATCATGCTACTATATTTTTCTTCTTCACAGATGTTAGTATTAGTAGCAGTGTGTTTGTATCTACTTCATTTTTTATTTGTGCACATGTTTTTATCTGTCCCAGCCCATGAGAATGTAAGTGGATTGAGAGCAAGTCCTCAAGCTGCATGCACAACCCCTCACTGCCTGCCATCAACCTATATATTGCATGGCTTATGGCCACTATTTCTAAACGAATTGCAACCAGCATGAATTCTTACTAAGAAGAGAAACAGTGCTATCAGAGCATGCAAGTCTGCAGAAATGTAGTTTTCACTAAAAACAGCAGTTAACAATTTACATAACAAAGCAGGATATTTAACTTCTGAGTCTAACACACCTGCATTCTTAGATTGGCCCATGAATACCGAGGAGGGTGTTTGCTTAATATTCTTCCCTGTGTAGAGATTGCTTCCAAGTCACAAAGCAACCTCCACCAAGGGCCAACTCCAGCCTCCAGCTCTTGGGAAAGGGGAGATGCCTATAGCTTTGAAATAGTTTTCTCTCTCTCTCTCTCTCTCTCTCTCTCTCTGTTATTGTCCTCATTTTGGTTTTGTTTTTTTCTGCTACCCCACCCATCAAGAAAAGCAAAATATATACATACATATATATATATATTTGCATCCTGATTCCAGGCATAGCACCCTAAAGCTAAATTTTCCACATGTTTATATTGTTTCCTTGGGATAATTTTCCAGATGCCGGTCTGCAGGGTCCGAGGGTATGCATTTTTTTAGAGGTTTTGAAACACAATGCCAAATTGCCCTCTAGAAAAGCAGAAACTGTTTATCCTCTCCCAAGCCGGGGATGTGGGGGCCTAGCACCCCATGGCCTTGCCTGTGCTATGCATTATTTTTCTCAGGCTTTCCAATTTTAACATCAGGGTGTCTCTTCCTCTTGCAGGGGAAGGGCAAAGTTGGCTGGTGCCAGCTCTCCTCTTTCCACAGGTGTTGAGCCCCTTCCTGACACCTCAATCACGCCACCCACACGTATTTGGTGGAAGGCAACCCAAAGCACCTTTAAGCCTCCCTTTCCAGGGCTCTGAGTAGCTTGTAAAATTTGGGCTTTCCAATTCAGATTCCTCCTCTCTCAGAATGTATGAGTTTGGGAGGCACACTCTCCACCCCAGGATCCCTGATCCTCCACCCTCTCCACTTCTAATACCATATCCTCCCAGCAGCTTCCACAATAATGGACACATTTTCAGCTTTCTCAGGTCGGGCAACTTATCAAAGAGAACTCGGTGGGCTCACGCAGAGCTGCAAGTGAATCTTAGCAGCTTCCTGCACAAGTACATCATGCAGGGACTTGTGCTCCATTTTCATGGATTATGGGCTCCGCTAGTCCCTGGGAAATGAAGTTACTCTCCAATACGTGCAGCTCTGCTGAGCTGTGGAAACTTTCTAAAGCAAACAGATTTTCTTCTTTTATTTCTTTCTAAATTTTATTATCATTTTGGGGAGGATGGAGATGGAATGCACAATTCATTGCCACCAGAATGTATAGGGCTAAGTAAATCTGCAACGTTGTCATTAACTGTAAGATAAAAAAAAAAGCAATGGAGCCACATGCATCTAATTTAACCTACCTTGTTCCCATCAGGTGGTTAATCTCTGCACTGTTCTCACAAGCACGTTATTAATAATAATAGTAACAGCGTGCCCTGATGGAGCACAGTATGTGCCAGGACACACAGGGAGGGCTTTTATAAGCATTGCTTGGTATAATCCTCATGGTATTATTAAACATTAGCCATCTGCATTTTGCCCATGAAGAAACTGAGGCTTGCAAAACATGAATCATAGGTTTTAAGTTTTCACGATTCCATGTGGAGTCCAAATATCACTAGCCTGAGTGCCACGTACTATGGGGTCTGTGACAAATGTAGTCTCAGGCTCACCCCAAACCTGGAAAATCAGAATCTGCATTTTAAAAAGATGCTTGGATGATTCATGAGCACATTGCAGTGTGCAAAACAGTAATTGAAATTGCATAGCTAATCAAGAGAGCACCTGGGATTTGAACCCCTGTTTCACGGATGCCCAAAGCCCAGCTTTCTTTCTGTCATACAGTGCCATCTCTCATATAGTAGCAACATGGAGAAAGAAATTCTCTAGCATCTATAAAGGAGCTATTATTGTGTGACTATACTACCATTATCTTGCTGGTGTGTGTGCATGTGCGATTGTTTATTCTCCGTCTATCAGTGTGGGAAGGTAGCCACCGATGTAGTAATATCTCTGCTGTAATGGGGTAGGAAAATAAAGGTGTTTTCATGAATAGAGAATACCTGTCTGTCGCATGTTCATCTGTGACACTAAAGGATTATTTACCTATCATTAAGATACAAATGCTTTATCTGGTACTATTTTGCCTGTAGCAGAAATCGTATTAAACGTGCAGACTATTATGCTGTCCATCCATTGAGGTGCGTTCCAACCCTATGTAATATAATATAAATGATGAAAAATAAATCCAAGGCAATTTGTCAAGCAACCTCCCCATTCTCACTCCCCTGCCCTTACCTGATTCTGACGGAAGGAACAAAATCCAGCAAGCCTTGCACAACGTGGATCTTCTTTAACGTCTCTGCCGGGCTCATGGTGGAATTTCTAGGGCAAAGTTAGAGCAAGCATTTAGGACGTTTTTATTATTTATTTAAAAAATCATATTCTTCATCATGAGTCCCTCACTGGCATCCCTGACAGTCTAGAGTCTAGGTCATGCATCTCCCAGCATCACTACTTCTCTGCTTCCTAAACAACTCCCCACCTCCCCGTCTCCCTCATGGTCACACTCCGGTGTGGCAAGGTTTAACAGAGGTATTTGCACTGTGAATTCTGCCTAGCCTTTTTGTCTGCCTGTTTTATTTATTTTCATCTTTCAGTACATTAGTGTTCACTTACAGAAACACCAGAAAGCAATCTCTCTTTTTTAATAATAAATATACTCAGCCAGGAAAGGTTGGTGCCTTATTTTCCATATTGTCTAACAACAACAAAAAAGGCAGACAACATATTTCCTTTTATTGAACACTTATTAGCACCTTGGAAACTGTATATGAAGTAACTGGGCCCACAGACAGCACTCTAATATTGGTGTTAGGAAACCCATTTTGCAATTAAGAAAATTGATACTTAACATTTTGCTGATAAAACAAATGTTACAATCCTTGAATACAATTATTTGTATTTATATCAACAGTCCTAAGGAAATTTGTATTCTTCTTCCCATGCAAAGCAGAAATGTTCCTTGTTGAACCCAAACTATTTATGTACCAATATATATATTTTTTTATGTATTTATGTCAGACTTACTACTTTGGGTGTTTTATTTATTTATTTATTTTTGAGACAGGGTCTCACTCTGTCACCCAGCCTGGAGTGCAGTGGTTCATGCTTGTATTCCCAGCTATTCAGGAGGCTGAGGCATGAGAATCACTTGAACCCAGGAGGCAGAAGTTGCAGTGAGCTAAGATTGTGCCACTGTACTTCAGCCTGGATGACAAAGCGAGACTGTCTCTCCATCTCTCTCTCTCTCTCTCTACACACACATACACACACACCCACCCACCCACACACACACACATAGTGTTGTTGGCTCGTAGGGGATTCTGAGCAAGCAGGAATGAGAAAAAGCAATTGAAAATACACACTCTAGCCACAAGCGGGTGGAGAGCAGAGTTTATACGCTGGACTCTTGGGATATGAAGCAACAGGGTTTTATCCTGCATCAGGAGAAGAGTCGGTGGGAGACTGACAACAAGGGGGTGGGTTCTGGCTCCTCTGCACTGCTCCCACCATGAAGAGGGGACAAGTTTTGTGGATCAGAATTCCTGAGAATCCTGGTGTGATGCTTAGTACTGAGCGTCGGCTTGATTGGATTGAAGGATAGAAAGTATTGATCCTGGTGCTGTCTGTGAGGGTGTGGCTAAAAGAGATTAGCGTTTGAGTCAGTGGGCTGGGGAATGCTGATCCACCATTAATCTGGTGGGTACGATCGAATCACCTGCCAGTGAATAGAAAGCAGGCAGAAAAATGTGAAAAGGAGAGACAGTCCTAGCCTCCCAGCCTGCATCTTTCTCCCGTGCTGGATGCTTCCTGACCTGGAACAATGGACTCCAAGTTCTTCAGTTCTTTCAGCTTGCAAACAGCCTATTGTGGGATGTTCTGATCATATAAGTTAATACTTAACAAACTCCCCTTTACATATACATATATATATATGTATCTCCTATTATTTCTGCCCCTGTAAGAGAACTCTAACTAATACATCTAGCTTTAGCAATGTTAGAGACAGTGGTGTTCTAGGAAAGAGAGACAAAAACCAAACAGTCTTGATTGTAGCCTTGACTAATTTTGTGGGTGTGCCCTGAGCATCCCCTGGCTCCCCACTAGGTTGAAGCGTTTTTAGTCTACTCTATTGGGTAGCATCTTGTGTTAGAGTTCTCCAGGAAGCAGATACAAAAAGTACATCTGAACTATAGGAGATTTATCAAGAGGAATGCCAGGAAGGATAAAAGGGAGAGGGAGAAGAAGTAGGAGGGAGATCTGTGGGTCTGATACCTGTGAAAGGAGAGAGAGAAAGGAGGAGGGTAGATTAGAAAGCACCTCAGGCTACAGAGCAGTTCTGAGGAAGGTATGGATTCCCTCTTAGGGACATTCTGCTAGAGGCAGAAAAGGCCTGGCTCTATCCCCTCAGTCGAATCTCTAGTTATTAGCTAGGAGCAGCTCAGGGAGTGATAGCTTTGCTATAAGCCCCGTGGAAGATTCTGGATCTTGAGGGAATGGCCACTGGAGGCTGTTGGCTAATTACACCCCTCACAGAAGGTTCTATGTTGGAAGAAGATCTGAGTAGCCCAGATCTGAAGCTGTGCTACTTCAGCTGGTAACATATCTGAAACCAGAAAGGATCAAATACAAAAGCAGTCTGGTGTGGGAGGCCACAAACTCCCTGTACCAGAATCTAAAAATATGAACTTCCAGGACCTTTTGACCTGTGGAATCAGACAGTTTTGGAAAAGCTGCAATTTTTAATAAGCTTCCTAGATAATTTTTTTTTTTTCATCAAAGCACAGTAGAACAATTCCCGGCTTTGCAGTCAGATCTTGCTATGTCATCTTGGAAGAAAAAAAGGCACTTCAATTCCCTAACTGCAATTTCTTTATCTACAAAGTGGACATAATAATAAAGTGATGATTGGGATTTTAGTTTTTATTCTAATCTTTTTATTTCTGATAATAACTAGATTATAAGAATAATTATCTGTTAGTCATTGTCTGTGGGAACAAATCTCACTGTCATCTTCTATCTCCAGTTGCATTCAGATCCTCCAGAATTGTACAAGTCACTAGGAGGCAGGTTCTTAAGTGTTTCTCCTGATGGCTGTTGGCCTGAGAAAACCAGACCTGCACTAAAAATTATATGTATGCAAGTTTTAGAAGGATTGTCCTGTGAGATAACACAGAGACAGTGGAAAGGACACATTCCTTGGAGCTAAATACAATCCATATTTTAAACCTTCTGAGTCTGACTTTTCCCCTCTGTTACATTGTTACAACAACTCTGAATTGTCTGTTCCCCTTTGAGAAATGAGAATAAATCAAGATATATTCACACTCTTTTTTTCTATTAGCATTCTTTCGATGTGCTAATCCCATTGCTCAGATTCTGTGCTGAGGAAATCATGCAGAATGCTGATTTGCCTTCTACCAAGATGTTCATGACAGGATTTTAAACATTATTGAAAACAAGCAACCAACTCAAGCAAAATTCTATTGTCTAATAATAAAATAATAATGATTAACTTATTCATAATACTGACAACTGTCTTCCATCCCAGAGACTGAGTGATTTAGTCTCGGGGGAGGAGTTCCGAGGCATTGAAGTTTTACAAAAGTTCCCCCCACCCCATTCCAATGTGCAGTATCCCAAATGTGATAGAATGTTTTGAAATCGTGAAAACCATGTTATCGAGCATTTATTATAGCATGTAAGTGCTTACATTATTGAGAAAAATAACAAAAAATACCAACGATGTCAAAATATATGCACAGGTAAAAGAACAGAAGGAAATAGAATACAAGGTGATCTACGGTTGTTTCGAAGCGATGATATTTTTTTCTTTTTACTTTTCTGTGTTTTGAAAACTTTCCTCCATGAGCACGTAAAATCTTATTTATGGTTATAATAACATTTCCACAACCTCGGCAACATTTGTTGTTTCTTGACTTTTAAACAATCGTCATTCTGACTGGCATGAGATGGTACCTCACTGTGGTTTTTGGGAGACAGTGTGGCGATTCCTCAAAGATCTAGAATCAGAAATACCATTTGATCCAGCAATCCCATTACTGAGTATATACCCAAAGGAATGTAAATCGTTCTATTACAAAGATACGTGCACTCATAGGTTTATTGCAGCACTATTCACAATAGAAAGACATGGAGTCAACCCAAATGCCCATTAATGATAGACTGGATAAAGAAAATGCGGTACATATACACCATGGAATACTATGCAGCCATAAAACAAAAACAAAACAAACAAAGAAACAAAAAACAGGATCATGTCCTTTGCAGGGACATGGGACATGGGTGGAGCTGGAAGCCATCATCCTCAGCAAAGTAATGCAGGAACAGAAAACTAAACACCGCACATTCTCATTTATAAGTGGAAGATGAACAATAAGAACACACGGACACAGGGAGGGGAAAAACACACACAGGGGCCTGTTGTGAGGTGTAGGGGAGGGAGAGCATTAGGAAAAAGAGCTAATGCATGCTGTACTTCATACCTAGGTGATGGATTGATAGGTGCAGCAAACCACCATGGCACACATTTTACCTATGTAACAAACCTGCACATCCTGCAAATGTACCCCATAACTTAAAAATAAAAATTAAAGCAAAAAACAAGTGTGCATAGAGTATACAATCAGTCATAGGCAGATCATCCCCCTCTCTATGAAAAAGTCCAAGTCCAAGTTAGCCCCTCCTCTGTAGTCCTCTACCTTTCTGGTTAGCAGTCATTATCCCAAGTTCAACAACTTCTCCCTAATAGAAACCATGACTTTTTACAGCTACATCTCCAGATACTGGTACAGAATTTGGCATAGAGGTGGCACTTAATGACTATTTGTTAAATGAGTAAGTAGGTGATACCTGGCATTTAAATGGTATTAAATCGCATGCTTCATCATTTCATAACTGAGACGTATTAAACACTACAGATCCTTTCTCAGGATGTGCGTTCATAGTGGCAGGAACCTGATACAATGAGGCTGCTTATCCATTCTGTTGGTTGGAGTGTGATTTTTAATGTGTCTATAAAGAGTGGTTTTCAAATTTAATTGCAGTACCGTCCCTTCACACTCACCCTTATCTTTGACCGCACTTTCCTCTTGGTGCTCAGCCTGGATTTTATGGCCCTTCCACACATAATAAAGCATCCAAACAACTTTTTCATGTCATCTTCAATGAATTCAGAAAATGCAACAGTTTGCACTCTCCTCTGTGCAGTTTATGGCTTCTGCTTTCATTCTACAAGGCTAAAGCGAATCATGTGATAAATATCTGTCCTACGACCGTGAGTGTGATAAACTGTTTCCTTCCAAGTTCTCCTCGCCCATTGTAACGTATGAAGCCAGAGAAAAGAGACTTCCAAGACATCTTTCATTTTCCTTCTTAGGTCTATCAAATTTTCCAGCATCAAGATTTTTGTTGTCACCCCATCCCAACTTCCATGCAATTAAACTTCCAGTAAGAAACACATGCCTTTTGGCATAGAGTAGTTGTAGAATATGTCCATATACCATGATTAGTATTAGTCTGAAGGAAAGCAAGTGAGTTAAAACAGGTAGAACTGAACATAGAATTAATAAAAAAATAAAAGGCACCTACCCTGAAACAGTGCCACTTCAAATGTGTGACCACCAAGAAAACTCAGAGCCCCTCCCAATGTCAGTTTTCTGTTCTCTAGCATAAGCAGAGAGAAGTTTCTAGAAGTTTTCACCTTCAGTTTTTAAGTCATTCTTACAATCATGAATGTCATGTGGTGACCCATTTCATTTATTTCTTTATTTAGCCAGAGTTTATTGGACACCCCTCAGGCAGGACCATAGTCAACACTAGGACATTGTTACCCTTAAATTCAGGTACTGCGGGGCTCAGAATTAGGCCCTCCATTCTCAAGGATCCTCTTGGGCTCTCCTTCAACCTCAACCCTCCTATCAAGGTGAGGACTTCCTGGGGATGAAGGGACCCACCCATCCAGAGCCCACTCCGCCTTCCCCATCACACTTCGCCTACCCCAAATTCCTCGCTTAAAGCTGCAAGCCCACTTCTACTGCCTGGGCCGATGCAGGCCTCTTCCTGTCTGTATTCTGCAGGGAGGATGGTGTCACCAGTGGGAGAGGAGCAGCTGTCTCTATGCACCATGCAGTCTGTAGACTTGCAGTTGGTCCTTGCTGCAGGGTGGGCTCAAAGATGGGAGGGAACTGTGGAGAGGGCCTGGTTTTCCTTCCATTCCCTCACTCCTACATCACAAACATTGGTATTGCCCTGACTGAGGAGGCCATGTAATTAAACCATTAGAGCAATGGCTGCCCTCCTGAGTATCCATTCAGTTAGGAAAATGATGGAACTGTTAAATAAATAGATTCAAAGAGAAAATACGCCAGGCATGGTGGTTCACGCCTATAATCCCAGCACTTTGGGAGGCGGAGGTGGGCTGATCACCTGAGGTCAGGAGTTAGAGACCAGCCTAGCTAATATGGTGAAACCCCATCTCTACTAAAAATACAAAAATTAGCTGGGCGTGGTGGCGGGTGCCTGTAATCCCAGCTACTTGGGAAGCTGTGACAGGAGAATAGCTTGAGCCCAGGGAACGCAAGTTACAGTGAGCCAAGATCTCACTACTGCACTCCAACCTGGGCGACAGGGTGATACTCCATCTCAAAAAACAACAACAGCAAAAAACAAATAGTGAATACAATGCTTGCTAGTGATAGACATAAAATATTTAATTTAGGTAAAATAAAGTAGTTGGAATGACTCTGCCTTCATTCATTTTTTCTTTACAGACATACACGCATACATATCTCTTATTTTACAGCTTTTCTTCCCAGGAACAAGAAAAGCGTGTTTATTATTGTAAACACCACAGATCTATAAAGAATAAAATCAAACTAAGACTTAATTCCATCATTCAGATATATTCACTGTTGGTATGATGTTGATTATACCCTCTTCTGAATTTCACAATTTACGAAGTCTTTTAACACATGTGACCACATTTGATACAATACCTGATATGGTGTGGCTCTGAGTCCCCACTCAAATCTCACCTTGAACTGTAGCTCCCATAATTCCCACGTGTTGTGGGAGGGGCCCGGTGGGAGATCATTGAATCATGGGGGCAGTTTCTCCCATACTGTTCTTGTAGTAGTGAGTAACTCTCACGAGATCTGATGGCTTTATCAGGGGCTTCTGCTTTTGCTTGGCTCTCATTCTCTCTTGTCTGCTGCCGTGTAAGACGTGTGTTTTGCCTTCTGCCATGATTGTGAGGCCTCCCCAACCACATGGTGGAACTGTGAGTCCATTAAACCTCTTTTTCTTTATACATTACCCAGTCTCAGGTATGGCTTTATTAGCAGCATGAAGACGGACTAATGCAAAACCCCTGCTAAGTAGGGATTGTTAGACTCACTTTGCAGAAGGGGGCAGGGTGGGCTCCCTGCAGACAGGGGGGGATCTTAAATTCACACTCTAGAGTCTAAGGACGCCGTCGTGGGGGAAAGGATTGTTTAGACAGGGACCTTGTCTTCATTATGGTGCCCTGAGTTTGTGAGGCTGGATGGGAACCTCTGACTGCCTCGGGCTCCCTCTTGGGGCAGCCTCTGCTCCTGTAATTTCCCATGCGTGGCCTCATTGCCATCCTTTGCTTTGCTGAGCTTCCTATTTTAGAATGCTGGTTCTCATCCTCGTCTACAGGGTCTTCAAAAACCTTAGGAAATTGCCATTAACTGCCTTGTCCAAGTGTCTTATTCTTTGCATAGAAAAAGAGAGAGTTGGATAAAATTTGGAACAAGGAGAATGTACAGTGTAAAACAAGATCAGCCTGCAGAGCTGGAGAAAGGAGAGCTGTGTGTTGGGTGCTGTGTTGTGGCTGCGGTAGATATGAAACATAACATTTCACTTGTGTCCGTGAAGTAAGAAGCGAGTTTCTAAGCATGAACACAGTGAAGAACGCTTCCTTCAGGGCCTCAGTGTCCCAGCTCTGGCAGCCTTATCTAAGTAAGTGTCAGTGTTAACCTGCTATATTATTAACATGTTCCATTAGCCCTAATACCCAATCTAGCATTCATTTTGCAGATTACTTCCTTGAAAGAGAATAGCACCTTTCCACACGCCTCCAATATTTTACAGAATGAAATTAAGTCACTAAGTACTAGCTGCAAACCAGCATTTACAATTCTCAATGTTATGAATAGCCACCTGCCTGGAAGGTGGCTCAAACGAGAAAGACAATTGAATAAAATGCTGACCAATGTGTATTTATATCTCTACTTATATAACATTTTAATAGATCAGAAATCAACTGTAGTGTTTCAAAAAGCACTCAAATTAAGGACTCATTTTCCATATGCTGTTACAGACAGTGAAGAACAACTTTCTTTCTACATCATCTTCTACCCTCCTAGGGGCGCGTTCCCTGCAGACAGGGAGGGATCTTTAATTCACACTCCAGAGTTCAAGAACAAGGCAGGCAATCATTTTAAACAAATATATATACATATATATGTGTATATATATACACATATATATACACACATATATACACACACACATATACACACACATATATATACACACACATATATACACACATATATATACACACATATATATACACACACATATATATACAGACATATGTGTGTGTGTGAGTGTGTGTGTGTATGTTTCTACATATTGAAACATGTGTATATGTACATATTTTTTATATTTATATTTATATAGAGGAAGGAAATGGTATCTATAATACAAAGCTGTGTAATTTTTGGGAAGGTAAAAGCTATCTGCTTCTCTTCTATCCAGTGTGGCTTGAGAACAAAGAGCATCCACCTCCACACACAGCTGGATCAAATCACCAAGGACTGAAACTCTCTGTCCTCACTCAATCTACTCCCCACATTAATATGACTTTACTCTTCCACTGTCTTGGTTAGCATGACCTTACTAGGCCAAAGATTCTGGCCCCAGGCAAATGGCTTGATAACTTCATTGTTCATTACAAGGACTTCCCAAAACAACCATCAACTCTTCTTCAATGTAAAAAATAATTGACAGTTTGCACCCTAACATTCTTTCAATCCCTTCTTCACTTTGCTAATGCTATTCGGTCTGGACTGTTGGATTAGGATTCTTACTTAATTCCAGTCAAGTCGTCCATTGGAAAGACCTGCTTAAACTGAATTTCCAAGCTGGAATAATTTCCAGCCTTCCCTCCCCACCTCACAGATGTGGCCTCAGCTCTTTTGAGGTTCACCGTTACTTTAGTAGGCAGTAAACAGCTTTTAATATCCACAGGTTGTGCTGGTGATATCTGGAGAGCCAGCATTCACCAGAATTCCAAATGATAAGGTTGATACAAAAGTGGAAGGTGACAGTGGATGGGCAAAGACTTTGCAAGCCTTAAACACACAGAACTGTCCTCATGGTACTTCTGAACATATGATGAAAAAGGGATACAGGGGTGGTTCTGCATTTGTTGCTTCTTTATTGAAATTCTGATGAAAGACATATACTTCTAGATATAAGATAAATATTCATCTAAAACACAAGTAAGTTCACACTAACGGTTCACATTTTTTCTTATTTTAATGAAATTACTTTGTTGCAAAATAAAAATGAATATGTGCCCATTCCTAAAGACATTTCAGTACAGAAATTCACTTCTTCCAGTCCTAGGTTCTTTAGCTTTTGTGTATAATAAATTCTTAATTTTAAAATTTGGTTTTACAAATTTTATAAGTTATAGAGCTTTATGCTGTATTGTTTGGTATGAATCTTTAAAAAATAAAAATAAAAAGCCATGGATTGAAAAATGAAGAAATGATGTTCTTTAGTGACAATGATCATTTAAAAATAGTAAAATCATAGCTTTAAAACATATCATTTGTTTACTCATATATTCATTCAAATATTATGTTTTAAGCCTCTGCTGTATTTTAACGCTTTTTTCAGAGCCTGGGAAGATGATTGTAAGTTAGACTTAGACCCTGCTCTCAAGTAGTGGATAAGAAACATGAACAAGTGTGTATAAATCAGCCATCAATAAGGCAACAGGTGTGAAGCTTCCAGAGAGTTGCAGTTTAAAAGCCAAGGTGGTCAAAGTTGGAGGACATCATTCTTAAGTCCTTTAAGGGGGAAGAAGATGAGGAGACAAGAGGGAAGCACTGGATTGAGGAAGGCTTCCTGACGGTGGCCTTTCATTTCATTTTTGAGGTTTGAGTGGGATTCAGTCATGAAGATGTGGATGCAGGAGGATGTCCCGGGTGGCTGAAACCCTACAGGAGCAAAGGCCACAGCACAAGGTGTCTGCGGGGCATCTGGAGGACCAGGTAAGGCTGGAGAGATGGTGCATGGTGTCCCTTTGGAGAGCTATGACTCTCTAGTGGATAGAAGCTCACCATCCCATTTGTTCACTTTAGCAATATATTTTTGTCATCTGCCAGGTCTCTTCTAAGTGTAGGGGTGGCAGTGGTAAAAGAGATAAAGATAGTCCTTACTCTCCCAGAGCTTACAGTCTACTTGCGGGGAACCACCATTAAACGAATAAGTGTGCAAATAATTGGTTAGAGTTTTAAAGGAAACAGACCCAGTGACAGAGAATAGCGGAGGTTCAGGGGGATATAGAACCCCGAGCAGCACTGTCTAGTGGAGTGCTCTGTAAGGGTAGAAATGCTTTCTCTCTGCACCGGGTGATACAACAGTCACAGCCACATGTAGCTACTGAGCAGCCGAAATGTGGTCTGTGAGAACAAGGGTTTGTATTTTTAGTTTTATTTTATTTCAACTAATTTGAATTTCAGTAACTGCACATAGTTGGTGACTACTGTATTTTCCTCCAGTTACACTTGCAGAGGGTAAATTTCAAGCCCATGGATATCAGATATTGTTTTCACTACTGCAATACTTCTGTAACCAGGTCTCCACTATGTACTAGACACAAATTTGAATGCCAAAAGCAAATGCCCTTGACAAGTGCAGTGGGAAGGGCTAAAAGAAACTGCTGTACTATTTGGGGAATCCATTGAGCACCCGAGGCATGTACAATACATGTCTGTGGAAGGAATGAGCAGAAGAAAGGAGGCATTGCAGACATACCTTGCAGGATTCATAGACTTTCACTGGGTAGAGGTAGCAGGTTAGGCATTTCAGGTGGGGACTGTGTGAGCAGAGATAAGAGGGTGCCTGAGGGTCGTTAGCTATGAGACTGGGTGACAGTACAAGAAGAGCTGTCCACAGGTTTATGTACTACAGCCACTTCTCATCTGTGGACTTTTACAAAAGAGAGGGTAGCTTCAGCAGACGTCCGCCAACCTTTCCAGGATCCTCACATTTGAACTTGGCCTTGAAAATCCAGATAACAAAAATGGGTCTTGACATTCTTGAGTCTCGTTAACAGGTTGCTGCCCCCTCATCTCCTTGCCATCCACAGTGGAACTTGTCCTAGCTCTGGAAGGAAAGCAGGGGCTCTGGTAAAGAGTGCCAATTACTAGGGACCTATTGAGAGTCAAGAGCTTTGTGCACTGTATCACCTCCACCCTACCAATGACAACAAGAGGTAGGGATTGACGTCAGAAGGCCCCAAACAGTTTATGAGGCTTGTTTCTAAGTACCCAGCTGGTGAACTGGGGCCTAGCTTGCACACTTGACACTGTTCAACCCAGACCTGTGCATGTGCCCCCAAGACACACTCATATTTATGTAGATACCTGTTGTGTTCCAGGTATATGCTGAGCCTTGAAACATGAGCTATCTCTGCAATCACTTAGCTTTTGTAATTTAGGTGTTAAAACGATCACCATTTACAGATGAGGAAACTGAGACTTCAGGAGGGGCCTGGCCCAGAACTAAGTGATGGAGTTGAGACTCCAATCTGGCTGTGTCTGACACCAGAGCCTGCAGTGTCTTTGACCTTTCAGTCAGTTTCGTACAGTAGTAGGGGCTTTGGAAGTATACCTTTTTTGAAGTCTCTGATTTTGCAGAGGCAAATCTTGCTTGGGGTTGAAGCACACATGTTCTAGACTTCAGGAAACCAGGGTGGGAGTCTCAACTCTAGGGCAAACCCAACACATGATGACCATTGTAAAAAGAGTAGTAATAACAATACAACGCAATACTACTATAGTATCTATATCAGAAATACGATTTTACACTCTATTATAATAGATATTATATACATCCTGTTTCCACATTTGTAATAATTTATAATTACAACTTATAATAATATAATACAGGTATATAGTACATTAGTATGCATAATATAGCATAATAAATGACATAAAATAATGTATTCATATAATACACATTTAATGTTTAATATGACATTGTTTATTATATTATATATAGTTATATAAAACTCTAACATATTAATATGTTAGCATATATGTACAGATGTTATAATATGATATAGTGTTATATTGTATTAATACTGTGCTATTTTCTATCTTACCATATAGTAACATGTATAATATAATAAGAATGATCCTCATCCACACTGGTAGATAAGCTTCCTAAAGCCCAGGAAGGATGTCTCGCTCACACAGCTCTGAAGAGTCAGGGTTTTTGTCTGAACCAGACCCTTGGCTCTCAGTTCTCCGCCCTTCCAGTCAGCTGTGGCCTGAGCCAGTCCGTCCCCAGCCACAGGGCCCTGCGTCACTAAATGCAGGTGCTCCATCCAGCTCCCAGTGCTGCCTCTGCCCAGTAGGTTGCTGACCCTCACTCATGTCTTCAGGGGACGTCACCCTGCAGCATAGTGGCTGCAGGACGGGAGGCCCCTCAGGCTCAGGCTGCCTGTGAGGAGAAGGGGCTTTTACCTGTCAAGAGACGTCACCATTCCCCTTCCAGGGCTGGGAGAGCCTGGAAGTCACCAAGGAAACAGACAAGATTTCAGAAAACAAAAATAGACTAAATCACAGTGAAGGACCTGAGGGTTGGGATCAAGTTTCTGCACAAAGGATGATTAACCAAATACCGCCACTGGAATGTGGGCTTGGCAAGAGGTGAAAGGCACATGAATGGAGCTGTCTGCATACTTGGAAGGTGCTTTTAACTCTCATTTTCACTTAGAAAAATATTGACTAACTTGCCAATTCTACTTGTTTCCCTTCCCCCTTCTTCCTGGTAGACAGTGAGATGTATGAAAAGAACAGGGGCTTTGGGGTCAGACCCTCACTTAGTGCCGTGTGAATTTGCAAAAGTAACTTTAACTACCTGAACTTAGGTTTCTGATTCACAATGTCTGGGCAGAACCATGAGACCTTTGCATATTTAATAAATTCCAAGGTGAGGCTGGTGCTGTTGATCAAGGCCACACTTTGATTGCTGCTGGAATTGGAGACAGAGATTACTCAAAATTTTGCAGCAGATTAGGATCAGGAAAGCCCAGAAGAGGTAGATAAAAGTGTTTCAATTCTTCATACTCTCACGGTATTTGAATTATATATTCATGCCTTTGGCCATGTGACTTTTAAGACCACTCACAGAGGTGGTATTCGTTTGCCCCATTAATATCAGCCTTGGGCATATGACTTGCTTGGGCCAGTGGAATTAGTTAGAAGGACAGTGAACCAGTTTTGAGCCAAGGCTCCCTAAGGCGTTGCCTGTTTTTGTTGACTCTTGGATTTCTGCCATTCACCAAGAGCAGAGTATGCCTCTAATGGCTCCAGTCCAAAGAGAAGGAAGAAACACACAGCATGGTATTGAACACAATCCTCAGTCTAGAGGAAGTCCAGCTGCTCATGATGCTGCTTTAGAGCCACTCAGGCAAGACCCCAGCCTAGCTCAGTCAAACTGCAGGTGACTCATAAACATGAACATGTTTGTTGCCGTAAGCCACTGATTTGGAGCATAGTTTGTTATACAGCATTAATGCAGCAATTGCTGACAAATACACACTAGTGTATTAGCATTATGCTAGGATCATCTTTCTGTCCAGGAAGACAAAATACTTTGTCATGTATTGCCTACCATGTGCCAGGACAGTGCTTGTCGTGGAATGCAATATTTCCATCACTTTAATACATGTCTCTCTAAACTCAGCAGCCTTTAAAAAGTGGTTCCTGATAATTACAGCTTTTATTTGTATGAGCTTCACTCTTTAACTATAGCCTCCAATCCAAATCCTAACATGTCTTGGTTGGCCCCCTCCAGTCTCTCTGGTGGGTGTCTCCAATGTTTAATTACTCAGGTCTCAGAGGTCAACACAAGCTGCGCTTGCAGTCCTGCTATTACTGTGTCATTGCCTCATCCCAACACACTCTTGGAGGAAAAAAAAAAAAACAGAAAAAAACAAAATATAAAATCTGAACTTTAGAATATGGGATAGAGGCAACTTGTTTTGTTGGATCTCATTTGCAGGGAAAGAAAAAGGGGCCTACTGTCTTCTTATGAATAGGCAGGATTGACATAAAAAAGTACTTCAAGAGTTGAACTCACTCACTGAACACAAATGCAGAGAAATTCTGTATATCTTTAAATGTTTTATATGTCCCAGTCATATATAATTTATTATGTTGTGAAGCTGAGTTCTTCTTTGAATGAAAATTTTACTGTCAGAGCCTGGGGTACTTTAGTTTGATGATTTAAAACTCCCAATGCACTTGTAGCAAATAGCATGATTTTATGACAGTGTGTTTGTCCAAGAGGTCAGCTTTCAGCACAGTAGGAAATGTCCCTAGTAAAACTATTTCAAAGAGAAATATGTCTCCCAGCCTAATTCTTCTTGCAGAAAATGCAGGTGCAATTCCTGATAGCACTGGTGTCCATCTTTCAAGAAGGCACAGGGCAGCAGGGTTGCTCATTCATCTTGCGATTTTGGACTAGGGGGGCTGCAGACATACAATTTGAATCCTGTCTTTGCCCTCAATTGGCTGTGCCTCATGGCTTTCAGCTATAACATGAGGTTAATAATACCAACTTTGAGGTATTTATTTGTAAGAATTAAATGAGACGGTCATTTGTTGAAGTGCCTGATTCACAGTTACTGCTCTTTCATATTATTCTGCAGACTCTACTTTGAATAGAAATCAGTCCAACAATGCGATGTGACAACATCCAAAATAAATAAAGTGACCAGTGTGCTTCTAGGCAAAGATCTAAGAATATCTATTTAATGCTGCAAAGATTCAGCAGCCAGTGGCACGGGCATGAAAGGGAACAAGTAAAGACGTTTTAGTTATAAAGGTTTGATGAAAAGAACAGGGCGTATTAGGGAAGAATATTCTGGTGCTTCAACCTCCATCCCTTCCTATCCTGTGTACTTCTGAGAGTTCTGAACTAGGAAATGTAACAGGCTTTTAGACAACTACGCCTCCAATCATCCATCCATTAATCTACCCATCCATCCTTCAATCCATCTATCCAACCATTAATCTATCCATCCATCCTTCCGTCCATCTATCTATCCATTCATGCACCCATCCACCTACCCATCCATTTATTCATCTATCCATCCATTCATCCACCCACTCATTCATCCAACTATTCATTCATCCATCCATCTACCCATCCAGCCAGCCAGCCACTTGTCCATCCGTCCATCTAGTCTTTGTTTACTTATCAACTCATTTCATCCATCCATCAGTCAATCTACTCTACAAGCAGTGATGACATTTGAGTCCTTGACATATACGAAGGTGGGTGGGTGGGTTCTGCAAACACCAAGATGTGAGTCTGAGTTTAGGGCCTCGAGGTATTTAAAGCTTAGTTGAGAGTCAAATCAGGCAATGCCACATTTTCAAGACAATGGGTTCAACATTACAAGAGAAGGGGCATGAGGTGCTAAGTAAGCACTAAGCAAAGATACTCTTTCAATCTAGAAAAATCCAGGGTGCCTTTCAGGAACTTGATCTGAGGATCATTTGATCATCAAGGGAGTGATCGCTCAAATGATCCTCAGAAAAGGCACTCCAAACAAAAGAAGCAACTGGCATAAGGCCTGAAGCATAGGGATTACTCTGAGAATAGAAACTCAGCTCAGGCTGCCATAACATAATACCAGCAACTGGGTGGCTTGAACAGCAGATATTTATTTTCTCATAGTTCTGAAGGCTAGAAGTTCAAGAGCAGAGTGCTAACAGGGTTTGCTTCTGGCAAGGGCTCTTTTCTGGCTTGCAGAGAGCTGTGCTTTCTCTGTGTGTCTTTGCATGGCCTTTCCTCTGCGTACATGCAGAGAGAGAGGGGTCTGGTGTCTCTTCCTTTTCTTATAAGAACACCAATCCTATTGGACTAGAGTCCCACCCTTACGAACTTATTTGACCTTCATTATTTCCTTTATGGTCCCATCTCCAAATGTAGTCACATAGGGAGCTAGGCCTTTGACATATGAATTTGGGAGACACAGTTTAATCTGTAAAAATGGCAAGTAGTGTCATAATTCTGGCGGAAGTGAGGAAAGGAAAGGGTGGAATGGTAAGCAGGGGTGCGCTCAAGTTGGACTCTGGGTCTGCCAGGATCGGGGTGCCCTCAAGGTGGATTCTGGGTTTCCTGGGATCATAAACAAGTCTAACTCGACAGAGCAGCATGAGAAGGTGCTTGCCTTCAGCAGAAAGAAATTGAAACCAGGAGACTTTAGCCATTTTGGAGTCTGCGTTCCATTCAGACATCCCTCCTTCCCCTAAAACACAATTGCAGGCCTCAAAGCCAAAGCCACCTTTATTAAGGTTTCAAAATTTTGCTTCCCACTGCTTTCTCTTGGGCTGGAGGCTTCCAACCTCAGAAGCCTGCAGATGTGATTGGGGAGCGTCTCTCTCGAAATCCAGGTGTACACTGATGGGTTTTGATTTAGGATTTCATTCCCTTCGAGGTGATCCTAAGTAGAAGCTCTCTCCAGGGGAGGCTAAATTCATTTCTGAGATCTGTGGAGATAGATTAAAACCATGTGCCTGATGCCTTGAAATCTGCAAAAGGAGGGGCCTCCAGTGAGATGAGAAGCCACATTCTCCAGGCACCGTGATCAACATCTCCTGGCTCCCAAGGAAGCAGGGTGGACGCCCTTCTGCCATAGGTCCCAGCCTCCATCCCCAGCTCTTATTCTCTGCTGAACTTATTAAGTCAGTATCAAGTCAACGCGTCCCTTCCTGATAGTACACAAATTCTCCAAGTGCTGCAGACTTCTGCATCTCTCCTCTTACCTGTCACTTCAGCCGCCTTTTAGTGATGTTAAAAGAAATCTTTACTGTCACTCCCATCACCCATTCACTTTGTTCCTCGGCTGTGACACTCTTGTTGTGTTTCTCCCACCGCCGCAACCGACTCTTGCGAATTAGCATTCGCCAAATTTATACACGCTCATTAGTCTGAATAAATTTAAAAGCTGCTGCTCCTGAGTTTTAAAAATGTAACCAGGCTTTTCCTTGGATATAATTGAGGCATCTTTAGAAAAGTAAATTACAGTCTGACTCCCAAGTAGGCATTTTATGAGTTTAGAGTCCACGGGTCTCTTTGCAGCATTATTTGAGCTATAAATATCTGGGGGTGGTGGGGATAAAATAATAAAATCCCCCAATCAATTATTCCTTCTCCTGTTTACTTTGCCCCCCTCCTCACCCTCCTTTCTCACGCATGCATAGGATATCAGCTACGTACGGCTACTAAGGAAACTCCAATCAAATTCACTCCAGCTATTTCAATGGAAAGCAGCAAACCAAAGCATGGGGGTTCTCAAACCCAGATCCATGGACCAAACACATCAGAACCATGTAGGAGAGCATCTGAAAAATATGATTGCCTGGACCCCTGGAATCAGAAACCTTACTGCTTGGCCCTGAGAATCTCTATCTATTAAATGGCCACATCAGATTCTGACTTTCAATAAATCTGAAACTTCCTCTTGCAATGGGCTAAACACGGACTGTGGAACCAGTTTGGCCCAGGAGATAATCCAGACTTTGCTATTTTTTCACATGATGATGCTGAGCAAGATATTCGTCCCCTCTGAAGGGGGCAATACTTTATAGTGCTTCTGATACTACAACAACAAAAAAAGATATTCTAGTATGTGTGATGTAGGTAATTGACATGCAATCAAGGGTAGCAGCTGTAACAATAATTCAGTCAGGTCAATATCCTGTCGATCAGGGTTAATCAGATTGTTACTTCCCGAAATCATCTGAATTGCCCGACCTACTTTGGCAAGAATACTTGCCTGCAGGATTTTCATTCAGGAATGTTATTTTAGAGCTGCAACTGTAGGTGATGAGGATGTGGGAGTGCATACCCTCGTACACATTTCTAGCAATAAATCAAATAAGCTAATATAAATAAAATACGAAAAGTGCAATATATAGCATTTTTGATGGGAATAGTCCTGTGAAGGAAAATAAAGCGAGGTAGGCAGATAGGAAATGCCAGGGTGGGAGATTGAAGGGTGTATTTCCAACAGGGCGGTCACGGAGACTTCTCAGAGTAGCAACATTTAAGCAAAGACCAGAGAGGGGAAAGGGCACCAGCTAGACATACATGGAAACAGCACATCATGCAATGGCAGGTAGGGCAGGAAAGGCTGAGGGGCAGGTCAGGGAGCTGCTTCTTTGGCAGTAAGACCCAGATGGGCAGAGTCCAGGAAACATGTGCCCTAGAAGACATGTGCATTTGCGAACCCATCTGCCTAAGTCCCCAACGTCCTCAAATGAGCTTACTGGGAAGAGGCTGTTGAGGATTATCCTCTTTCTCTTGAAGCAGAAATTACAGTTCTGCCTCTAGTTGTGTGGCTTTGTGCACACCACTTAACTGTTCCTGAGCTTCCATTTCCTCATCTTTCAAACAAATAAATGACACCTGTTAAATGCCGCGGGCTGTGACCCCTAACAGGTGCTCATTTAATGTGGGGTCAGGGAGATTCCTAACTGCAGGCTGAAGTCAAAGCTGGGAATAACTTTAGAAGGACTGGGGAATTAGGAAAGTGACTAAGCCAGGACCTCAGCTCAGCCAGAATGCAGGAGCCCAGTTTGCAGAATCAGCAGCAGCTCCACAGGCATGGCTGTTTATCAGGACAGGGAAGGGCCAGCAGCAAGAGCATTTATGTCAAAAGGCCCAGAGAATGTTTGGATGCTCCAAGAAGAGAAAGTCCACATGAGATAAAGAGCAAACGAAACAATATAAAATCATTAAGTAGATATTTTTATAGTAATAATAACAACCATTAATTAGCAAACGCTTATTATGATGTGGAAATAACAAGGTGCTTTGGTATTAGATATGGTCCTAATCTTTGTGAATTAAGCACTTTACAAAGCAGGAAGCATGGCTCAGAGATGCAAAGAGGAGCCTGAGGTTGCACAGGTAAGAAAACTAGCCCCGGCTTTCTGCTTCCATCTGTCCCCTCCAGAGCCACCCCACTCCCAGGCCCCTGAGTATCACCATGTACCCCTGAGCCCAGACCGTATTTACAAAATGAATATTTCTAAATGCCGGAGGACAGCAAAATATGAATACACGTGCCTGAGAAAAAACTAACAAAAGACCAAAGCAACTTTTTCTTCTGTGACAGAGCAGGCACGATTTAATGCTGATGTGTTTGTTCATCCAAGCATCAGTTTGGGCCAAGGCTCTGTTGTCATTCACATTCACGCCCCCATTCAGCCCAGACCCTTCAGACGCTCATGAATGTAGCCAGGCAACCCAGACCCCTTAAGGTGCGTGCCCATGCGTCATCCTGCAGTAGGGCCTGGTGATCAAGAGCACTGGAACTTTCAACTTCATGCCTGGAATTAAGTCTGGATGGGCCACTCTGGAACCTTGAGCAAGCTGTTCAACTCTCTGTGCCTCCCTTTTCTCATCTGTCAAAGGGGGATATGAATATTAGAGTATCAGCCCATAAGGAGGTTCTGACGGTGATGTGAGATTAGCTATGGATCAGGCTCAACACAGGCCTGGCATGTTGTAAAAAGTCACAAACTCTTTACTACTCCCTAATTCATTTACTACTCCGTTCATCGTGTATTTAAACAAATACATCAATAATTCTAATTATTATTCAGGTTCAGGAAAACTCAGACTTGTTCATCTCACTACACATAAAACACATCTTTAAGATTTTCAGCACTCACTCTACCATCCCCCAAACCCACACATGCATGCACACACACACACTCTCACATACACGCAGCACACATATACACACAAGCCACACATGCATACCTACATATACCACATACATACATGGACGCATACATACACCACCACAAATTCACACATACAGCACTTATACAAAAACCCTATACATGTAAATGTACACTCATTCAAACACACGCCATACAAAACGCCCACATATGCATAGATACATACGCACGCACACCACACACACCCATCTCATTCATTCCCTGCTGACCACAGGGACATGCTGGGTCATGCTCTTTCTCCATTCCGTGTCTCACCTGCTCTTTATGGCAAGGGTGACTCTCTCCAGTTAGGAAGTTAAATGCCCCTTCACACTTCTCTGCGGACCTGTGTTTCTTTACCAGGCCACTGCAGTGTTTCCTAAACTCTTAGAATTCCATGCTACTCTAGATTCTTCCATAGTCTTTTTGGGCTGCTAAAGCAGAATACTGTAGACTGGGTGACTTACAAACAACCAAAGCTTGTTTCTCACAGTTCTGGAGGCTGGAAAATCCAAGATCAAGCTGCCGTGAGATCCAGTGTCTGCTGAGGGTTTCCTTCTTGGTTTATAGTCAGCTGTCTTCCCTCTGTGTCCTCAGATGGCACAAGGGGAAAAGGAGCTCTCTGATGTCTCTTTTGTGAAGACAATAATCTAATTACCCACCTAATCACCTACCAAAAGTCCCCTTCCTAAAATCATCACATTGAAA
Source organism: Papio anubis (assembly GCF_008728515.1). Lineage (NCBI taxonomy): Eukaryota > Metazoa > Chordata > Mammalia > Primates > Cercopithecidae > Papio > Papio anubis. The sequence goes on along the minus strand of NC_044982.1, from coordinate 8,486,404 downwards.
ATTAAGATTTCGACATATGAATTTTGGGGCAACACAAACATTCTGTCTTTAGCAACTCTGAACTCCTTGAGACTCTGTTTTATTAAAATGTGCTCTTCAAGGCTGAGGACAGCACTTTGAATATGGCCTTATCTTGTAAAATATCTATTGCATAGAATAATCACTTTGAGAATTGGGCATAATTCAGAATATGCTTGTTTCAATTGAACCAAGGACCTAATACAACTTTGTCATCCCAAAGAATAGAGTTGTGGAATGGAAAGGACCTGGATTAATAGTCACTGCACTCACGATTACCTCCGCCACCATCATCAGCTTTGTCACCTGCACGTCATCACCACTGTCTTCAGGTGGTTCCTGCACATTAGGACCACCATCGTTGCCATTGTTATTATCGTCACTCTGTCGGCACTACCATTGTCATCTTCACATTACTGCCACCCTCACAGTCTTTAGGTTCCTAGGATCTTCTAGCACTTCTCAAATGTTTGAAGAGCATTTCAAAGTTCCATCTGGACCAAGCCTTCCAAAGCCATTTAGGTTTTATTTATTCAGGGTGAATCATTAATTGTGTTCCTTCCACTTCAGCTCTGTGGTGAATTCGATCATCTCTCTCCACTGATTCAATCTGATAGCCTAAAGGATGCTGCAGGCTGGCTTTGAGTTTTATGTTTTAGGTATTTCTCCTGCACAGGACTTTCAGGGAGCTCTAACCACTAAGTCTACAAGTGCTGGATATCCTTCCAGAATCCACCACCCTTCCTGGGATCCTTCACCGTTTAAGGTTTAATGATAGACTAAATTCTGGCCAGACAGAGCAGGACAAGCACTGCCAGACTGGAGCTCAAGCCTCTTGTGTGTGCTTCAGTCCTATGTGATGAGCAGCTGTCTTCTTAAATAGCCTTAAAGATACCTTTAAAAAATCATTTTTTTTTGTCTTGAAGAACATATTTGTTCACACTCCATCAGAAAGGACCCGTTACTGGCAATTCACTTTGAAATGAATGAATAAAAAGCATGTATCTTGTAAATACACGTTTACTTATATATGAATTGTTAAAAATGCTCGAAAGTATGTTTTTAAGGCACAATAAATATACATCTTTAAAATATTCTTGTTAAAATATCATTCTTGATTGAAAAAGCCCAGCCTTGTTCTAATCCATCAGATTAATGAAGGCCAGAGGAACCTTGATATGGTGGGATGTATTATTAGGATGATGCTAAATTGATTGCTCTTTGTCATTACTTTTAATGGAAAAACAGCATTTACTTTTGCACCAACCTAATGCTTCCTTTGGCTTCTGTGGCAAAGCGAAATTAGCTTTGCTGGGTCGCTAAAAACTACAGAAGTTCATTCTCTCATAGTTCTAGAGGTTAAAGTCCAAAATCAAAGCGTCAGCAGGGTTGCCCCCACGAAGGTTCTAGAAAAGAATCCTCTCTTTCCTCTTCCAGCTTGTAGTAGTTCCAGATGTCCCATGGCTTGTGACCATATAATTTTACTTTCTGCCTCCTCTCCTGTCTCAAAAATCCCTCTGCTTCTCTGTGATAAGGACACATGGGACTGCATTGATGGGCCACCTAGATCATCCAGGAGAAACTCCTCCTCTAAAAGTACTTAACGTAATCACAGCTCTTGCCATATACAGTAATATTTGCAGGCAGGTTTTAGGGGTTAGGACATGAGCATATCTTTTTTTAGGGCCGCCATTCAGCCCAGGACATCGAGGAAACGGGTACTTGGGTTCAAATCATAAAAACACCTACCAGTTGTACAGCTACAGGCATGTTGCCCTGTTTTCCTGAGCCTGTTTTCTTTTCTGCCAAATGGGGTTACTTCTATTACATAAATTTATGTAAATTTTCTTAGGGTGATTCAATGAGATGACGAGTAGAACAACTACTTTTAAGTGTAGATGTAGAGCCCATGTACAGGGATTTTTTCTTTCTTTCTTTCTTTTTTTTTTTTTTTTTGAGATGGAATCTTGCTATGCTGCCCAGACTGCAGTGCAGCAGCTATTCACAGGTGCAATCATAGTGCACTACACCCTCGAACTCCTGGGCTCAGGTGATCCTCTCACCTCAGCCTCCCAAGCAGCTGGATCTACTACTACAGGCACGCACCACCCCACTTGGCTAGGATTTGTTTTCGTATGTGTTAGAGTTGACAGTGAATTCATATCCAGGGTATTTTTCCTTCCCTTTTTTCCTGCATGTCAATTTCAGACTGGGCTCCAGCTATGTATGGCCCGTGGACTATGACTTCCTCACACGAACCCGGACAAACCTTGGTTCCTTATCTGCTCCTCTGTGGTCAGGGAGAGTGAGTGGGTTAGCTCTGGGCTACTGGGCTCGTCGGCATGTGTAAACCAATTTCCCAAGAGCGGCCCTGTGCTGCTAACTTGAATTAGACTGAAATTAAAAGCCTGTGAACAAAGCAGAGCAGACATAGGAGTGAGAGTCTCAAGATTACTCCCTCCAAGAAAGTAACTGCACTGCCCTGTAAAATGCTGGCTCTGAATGCAGGCTTTGCCCAGCACTTTGCAGGGTGAAGTTCTTCATAGCTCAGGTGTGGACTGCCCAGATTCTAATGCCAACTCTGCCACTTGCTTGTGAGCCTGGTCACATCATGTAATCTTCTAGATGTCTCTGTGTCCCATATTAATGTGGTGATAACAACAGTATTTGCCTTGCAGAGACATGAGGATAACGTCATATAAAGCATATGAAATGCTTAGCACTATGTTTAACACACAGCACCCATCTATCCCTCCATCTCTCCCTCCATCTATCTCTCCATCATCTCTCCATCCATCTTTCCAATACTTACTTATTGAACTAGGCAATGTTTGAAAGAAAGCAGTCAATTTGGAAAACAAACACATTAAAAGCAGGTAATTTCAGAAAATGGCAAGTGTTAAAATTAAACCTAAATAAGCACAGTCATAGGATAATAGGCAATTGAATCTTAAGGCCCTGAAAAAAAGATAAGAGGAATTTAATGCCAGAGCCATAAGTAACCTTTGCTTATGAATGAAGAGTAAGAAAGTTTTCTGTTTAAGTTAAATATGAAGGAATAACCTCAAACTCATTCTCTGCACCCTTGGACCTCACATTTTGCCTCCCTGATCTCAGTTTTTTCAACTATGGAATAGAAGAGATGGCCTGGACTGCTCCCAAAGTGTAATGACAGAATCACCACTCACCCAAAACCTCTCTCTGTTGTGGGTTCCAGGTGAACCCTGTCTCTAGACTCGGCTCCAAGTGTGTCTCTGGGATCATGTAGTCCCTACAATGTGTGATCAGCAGAATAATGCCCTCCCCCCCACCAATGATGCCCACATTATTCTACCTGAAAATTGTACCCATGCTACTTCATGTGGCAAAAGAGTCTTTGCAGATGTGATTGAGTTCAGGATCTTGAGTTGGGGAGACGATCCTGGATTACCTGCGTGGGCCCAATGTTATTACAAGGGGGATGGTAGCAGGATCAGAGTTGTGGAAGGAGATGTGAAGATGAAAACAGAAAAAGATTTGATGGCTTCCAATATGGAGAAGTAAGTCATGTGTCAAGAAATGCGGGTAGACCCTGGTAGCTGGAAAGGGCAAGGAAACAGATTTTCTCTCCCCTGGAGCTTCCAGAAGGAATGCAGCCCCACCAACACTCTGCTTGCAGCTCAGTAAGACCCATTTTGGACTTTTGACCTTCACAATTTTAAAATTTAAAACCATGGTTTTGTTTTGCGCCTCTAAGTTTGTGGTAATTTGTTACAGTGGCAATAGGGAACTGATATATGGGAAGCTTCAAAAGAATTAATCTATGTTCATAGAATGATAGCCTACTGTGTGACAAACACGATGCGTATTATTCTATTTACTTCTTAAAATACCTCCATAAGTATCGTCCTCCTCATTTTAGATATGAGAAATCTGATGCTCAGAGAGGTTAAGTGCTTAGTGAAGGTCACACAGCATGTGTATGAAAGAGAGATTTTGCAGTTCTGGAGTGGTGCACTCTTAACCCACTGATCTCCAAGCCCACCATGCTGCCTGCCCACTCAGTTCAGTGTTCTGGCTGCCCAGCAGTCAGCCCTTCTCTGACCTTGCACCTTACCCTTTCCCTGAACCCAGGTGCCCAGGTTTTTTGCCTTGTTCATGAAGTAGCTTTGAATATTTGTACTACAGCTCAAGAAATGGAATTCTGTGCTTGGGCTTCCAGTCAGCCCTAACAAACAGCTTCCAGGCTTTTCAACACAACCCCATCTCTAGATTCTCTGACTCCAAATGGTGCCTGTTGCTGAGTCTTGGTCTCCCCAGCTCAAATCTTGTAGGAAAAAAGAGGGCTGTTTCAAAGGCTGGGGGGTCATATTAATGGAGGATAGGCAGATCCCTGGGAGGCCAATGAAGAGGTTCTTGTGAGAAGTGTTTACCGTCGGAAATGAGGGAGAACCCGATGTATGCTGAGGTCACTCAGGTCATTACATAGACCCTCACACTGGCACTCGGAGTCCCCCGGATCAAATAGAAAGACTGCTACAAAATAATGAATTTCAAGGGGAAGAGCAATACATGATTTTTTCTTAATGAGTTAAAAATGTAGAGTGTAATCTGAAGGGGTAAAACAAATGAGAGGGCATCTCCCCCTGGAAAGTTAGAAAAGAGGAACTGATCAGTATTCATTTTATCCACAGAGGAAGCAAACGGGAGAAAGAAGAATTCCAGACTGGTGAGGTTGTCCTTCCTGGCTCTCCCACTTGGTAGCTGTGATAATTTTATATGTCGACTTGATTGGACCACAGGGTGCCCAGATTCAACATTATTATGAAATTAGCATTTGAATCAATAGACTCAGTTAAGTAGACTGCCCTTTGCAGTGTGGGTGGGCATAGTTCAATCTGTTGGAGGCCCAAATAGAACAAAAAGGCAAAAGAAGGGGGAACTAGCTCTCTCTGCCTGACCGCTTGAGCTGGGACATCAGCTTGCTCCTGCCCTTGACTGGGACTTATACCACCAATTCTCTGATTCTCAGGACTACACCACCTGCTTTCCTTGGTCTCCAGCTTGCAGACAGCAGACTGTAGGACTTCTCAGCCTCCATATTCACACAAGCCAATTCTTTACAATAAAGACATTCATTATTCCCATGGTATTGGCAAGCCAGAAAGCCTCAGTTCACCTGTTTTCTCCTCTCTACAATGTGCAGAGCCCAACAAATCCAGGAAGAGCTGTTGTGCATAGAAAACACACTGAAGAAAAACTTTTTGCAAAGTCTCTAGGGTTATCAAAATTGCATCTGCTGCTATTATTTTGTTGTTGTCGTCATCAACTGGTATTCTAGAAGAACTAGAAGGAGATTTTCCCTCCAAAAAGAAAACTAAAATACTGTGTGATGTGAACATTTGACCTGCTAGAGTCTTACATGTGCTCTGAAAACAAAATCTGAGTAATGTAGACCATTTCTACATAAGGCAGCCATGTACCTAGGATGCTTAATTTTTAAAAATTAATTAATTTATTTATAAAATGGTTGCAATGCAAAATAATGTAACAATACAATGCAATATCCATAAAACTAGAATGTTAAGACTAAAGGAGGAATATGAATAATGTAATAGCAGCCATATCTGGCTAATTTGACCTTCCAGTATGTTGCAGAGCTTGCTGGTATCCCAAGTGAAGTGAAGACATGATCAGTCATAAAATATTCATTGTTGGAAAAGAGTGATCAGGTCACTCTCTTGGGGTAAATTAATTTATTTTCTAGCTATATTTCTAAAGTACTTTTATGAAGAGTTCATATAATTTTATATTTTAAAAATTGAGATATTTCATAGCATAGTCTCAAATGTATAGAATGTTATGCCAAACCTCTTTCTATCCCAACTTCATCAACAGCTATTTTTAATATTTTTTCATCATCAACTAGTTGTGTAACAAATAAATACTATTCACTTTTATTCTCAGAAATGCAGTTTCTTTGCCATGTTGAGAGGACTACAGATGCTATTTATTAAATGATTAGCATGGTCTCTGAGACTTTGTCCATTTTCAGTATACAGTTTCTGTTATTATTACTATTTTTATTTTCATTTTGTGGAAGTCCAGGGGACACTAAATGACAGACATCAAAATATTCCTCTAAACGTAACTCTAGCAAGTGGGCTTCTGTAGCATGGCAGGCAAGGAGACCAGAAGGATGTCTCGGCTGAGATACGCCAGCTCTTGAGATGATTAGAAAATTACCACATAAACATAATTTTAATGCTTTTCTGGGATTGATAGAATATAAGGGGAATCTCTAAGAAATAAAAACAAAGAAACAAGCATGACTGAGCTGAGACTGGAACAAGGAACTTGAGCAGGAGCAAGTCTATGTTAGGGAAACCAAGCCCAAGACCCTGGTAAGATGGAGGAGCTTGACCTCAGACCTACATGTAACATAAGCAACCTTACAAAGAGCCAAAAATAGTACCAGGTCTGCAGGGTTCTCTGGCCCTCAGAAAAAGCAAATGAAATTCCCTTCTGAGATCATATGGCATATCTGTCATATCTATGCATAAATGTATGTTCCCACACACACACATAGAGTTATAGATTTGATATAAAATAAGTAATGTGAAATATCTCAAGAAATAAAAGATGAAATCAAAAAATTAGAAACAACTTATCAAAGATGGCACAGCAGATTAAAGACAACCACATAGTCTTTCTAAAAATAAAATTATTGAAATTCAAAACCTAATAAATGCATGAACTTTAACTGAGACACAAATGTACTGAAAATTAGTGATTAAGGAGGCAAATCAGAAGAAATGCTCAGAATATTCGAAAAAAAGGCAAGCAAACAGAAAATATAAAAAGGTGATAAAATATAGAAATACAGAATGTAGAAAAATATAGAAATTGCAATGGACATCAAGCAGTATTAAGGAAAGCAAACAAGTAACTTCACACTTCAATGCACTGTTGTAAAACTAAAGAACTTCAAATAAGATTTTAAAAGCAGCCAGAGTGAAAAGATTACCAAGCTAACACTAGACTTCTCAAAAGAAATAATGGAAAAAAGAAGACAGTGGAGTAATATTTTCTAAGCTTTGAGAGATAGTAACTTTCAAGCAAGAACTGGATACTCAGTAGAACTATCATTAAAAAGAAATGTATAAAAATATTTTCTTTTTTTCCCAACATTTATTTTAAGTTCGGGGGTACACGTGCCTGTTTGTTACATGGATAAATTGTGTGTCACTCAGCTTTGGTGTACAAATGATTTTGTCACCCAGGTAGCAACCATAGTATCCAATAGGTAGTTTTTCTATCCTCTTCCTCCTCCTACCCTCCACCTTCAAGTAGGCTCCAGTGTCTACTATTCCCTCTTTGTGTCCTTGTACACTCAATGTTTAGCTCCTACTTATAAGTATGAACATGCAGTATTTGGTTTTCTGTTCCTGCATAAACTTGCTTAGAATAATGGCCTCCAGCTGCCTCCATGTTGCTACAAAGCACATGATTTTGTCCTTTTTTTATGGTTGTACAGTATTCCATGGTGTATATATGTGTACCACATTTTCTCTATCCAGTCCACCACTGATGTGCATCTAGGTTGATTCCATGTCTTTGCTATTAAGAAAAGTGCTGCAATAAGCATACATGTGAATGTGTCTTTTTGGTAGAATTCTTTATATTCCTTTGGGTATATACTCAGTAATGGAACTGCTGGGTCAAATAGTAGTTATGTTTTAAACTATCTGAAAAATCTCCAAACTGCTTTCCACAGTGGCTGAGCTAATTTACATTCCAACCGGCAGTGTACAAGTATTCATTTTTCTCCTCAACCTCACCAACATCTGTTACTTTTTTTGGTTTTCTAATAATACCCATTCTGACTTATGTGAGATAGTATCTCCTTGTGGTTTTGATTTACATTTCTACAACGATTAGTGATGTTGAGCATTTTTTCTTATACTTGTTG